>NC_133406.1:215996428-216310000 GCF_049350105.2 Macaca mulatta | reverse complement strand
GCTTCTGTATTTGTGGTAAAAGGTGAGAACTCCATTAGGCTTTTTATTTTTAGAGTTCTGCTTATTTCTTTCATAAATGTCTGCTGGAATTAGTAAGAGAATTGGTAATTTCTTTGTCCCTTTCATTTATATATTTGATATTAAAATCTCCTTGTGGAAGTAATACTTACAGAGCTAAGCACAGATTGTCATGGTGGTAGCTACTTGACTATTGATGAAGTATGCCTGCCATTTTCCTTCTGTGTGAATAAGAAAAAAAACCTTTGAGTTAGGCAGGCTATTATTAAGCAAAAAGAGGGCTTCTCTTCCAAAAAAGCTATCTTCTTCATGTTTGATATATTTCTCTTTTCTGAAGAACATGTTGCTTTAATGGTACTAGTCATTTTTCTGGCATACTGAGGCTCTTCCTGATGAACTCCACTGTAATCTGTCCGCATCTAAATGTTACATGTTTGGGAGTTTGATTTGTTGTCAGAGATTATCATTGGTTTTAAAGCATCCTCTTTGCCTCTGAAAAGTTGGTCTTTTGAGCTCTGGGAATGATAAAGAACCTAAGTCTAGAGTCCCAAGTCAGTGCTTTCCTCCCTTATAACTGATATACTCGAGAGTGTTATCTTTCATTTGCTTGTCTTTCTCTTCCCTATCAAGTAGGTGAGATTAGGATGTCTTATTTCCATAGGGAAACATCTCAGATATAAACAACAGTAGTGTAACTAAAGATTAATCCTCACTTCTCCCTTTGACTCCTCTCTTCCAATCCATGTTATTTAAAAATCTGAAAAAAATTGCTTTCATCCTAGACGCAAATCCAGATCTCCTTCCCCTAGAAGACGATCTTCCCCTGTCAGGAGAGAGAGAAAGCGCAGTCATTCTCGATCTCCCCGTCACAGAACCAAGAGCCGGAGTCCTTCCCCTGCTCCAGAAAAGAAGGAAAAAACTCCAGAGCTCCCAGAACCTTCAGTGAAAGTAAAAGAACCTTCAGTACAAGAGGCTACTTCTACTAGGCAAGTACATAAAAATTCATTTATAAATAATCACAATTTTAGATTAATAATGACTGCAAATAATGACATCTGAGTTAAACTAGTTATTCTCCTTTTAGATTTTTTAAATTATAAAATTAGTTTGTTGAAAAGAAATTGTTTAGGAAAATATATTTAAAGAAAATGCCCCAAAGGGTGACCATTACTATCTTTTGGTTAAATTGTTTCAGGTATTTTGTGTATTGTAACTTGCTTTTTTTCCTCAATGTATTGTGGACAACTTCGCACTTTTAAGAAATGTATGTGGTTGCCAGATGCAGGGGCGCATGCCTGTTATCTCAGCACTTGGGGAGGCTGAGGTGGGTGGATCGCTTGAGCTCAGGAGTTAGAGACCAGCCTAGGGCAACATGGTGAAACTCTGTACTAAAAATACATATATACACACACACACAAATTAGCCGGGCATGGTGGCACATGCCTATAGTCCCAGATGCGTATAGTCCCAGCTACTCAGGAGGCTGAGGTGGGAGGATCACTTGAGCCTGAGAGGTTGAAGCTGCAGTGAACCAAGATCATGCCAGTGTACTCCAGCCTGAGTGATAAGAGTGAGACCGTGTCTCAGAAGAAAAGAAAGTGTACGCGATTAGAATTATTAGTTGCTCGGTTTCACTGATAGGTGTGTATGTATCTTTTGGAGCTAGAGACAAGTCTGTAAATTTTGAAAAGGTTTAGAAATAATTTATTACATCATTGTATAATGATTTAGAAGTCTGAGTACAAGAAGGCAAAAGAAAAAAAAAAGCTTTTGTTTCCACAGTGACATTCTGAAAGTTCCCAAACCTGAACCTATACCAGAGCCTAAAGAACCTTCTCCAGAAAAAAATTCTAAAAAAGAAAAGGAGAAGGAGAAGGCCCGACCACGATCTCGGTCACGCTCCAAATCAAGATCCCGGACGCGGTCCCGCTCTCCTTCTCACACTCGACCTAGACGGCGCCATAGATCCCGATCAAGGTGAGTTGTGGCTTTAAGATCAACAAATATCTTAGGTTTTATATGCTACTGTACTGGGTACAATTAGATAAATAATTTCAAAGCAGTAGAAGATGTTTAGTACAAATAGTTTTTGAATGTACACAGAGAATTTGAGGACACTTTTCTGTGTACCGTAAAAGTGTCTGCATAAATGGAAAATTGTGATCCTTGAAATTTATTTTTTAGATGTAGCCATTAGAAAAAAGATGTAGCCTTAGAAAACTAAGGCAAGAAATTCCTCACTCCTGGTTTATTCAGGACCTAATTCTGTTTGTTATGGCAGATCGTATTCACCTAGAAGGCGGCCAAGCCCAAGAAGGCGGCCATCTCCTCGAAGAAGAACTCCACCAAGAAGAATGCCTCCTCCACCAAGGCATAGAAGGAGTAGATCACCTGTAAGACGGTAAGATTTTTAAAATTTGGAAGTGTCAAGTGTTTGACACTTCTGGATAATCTTTCTTTTAGGATAATCTGTAAATTAGTGTCCCTGGAAGAAAGAACTCATAGGTGATATTAGACAATGTCTTCTAAAGAATCTGTTTCATTTGAAGTGTAATGCAATTGTCCTTGTTATGAAAAATGTCTAGTCTGGTGTTGGAAAGTAAACGAGAAATTAATCATCTTATTGATACTTTTCTGTTAACTTTTACCCTTCTAGAGTTCACCAAGAAATCCTACTAAGTAAGGGAATTGGCCATCTTCTCTTTGGCTTTTAACTGGCTTCTGAAAAGTAGCTGATGATAGGACCAGTAAGCTCCTTTTGCCAGTATTAAAGTAAATCATTTGCTATTATACTTTGAGAAAAATACTTTCTATGAATTTTTTGTAAAATTCTCAGAAAATTCTCATTATAGAAGTAATGAGGCTTATAAGTAATTCAGACAGAAATAGTATAACTTGGAAGTTTTCCATAATCCCGGGGGAATATATCTGTATTCCATAGATATAATTGTTATTACTAGTTTAGTGTCTATTTTTGAAAACCCCGACTGTACCAGTGTTCTTTTTCTTAAATCATTCTAAAATGAGCATATGATAAAATATTTCAATCTTGGACATATCACTTTAAACAAAAAGTTAGTGGCTAAATCTACCCAAAGTAGAGTCCTAGTGCACTGGTAGCAGAGTTTTTGTGCCTTCTTGCAATACATTTCACCTGGCTTTGGAAGAAATGCCAATGATTAAGCTTCCAGTTTTATCTTGGACAGAAGTTTTTGTTTGAATCTTTTAAAGTTCTTTTCAGGGAACCAAATCAATTTGGAAATAAAGAGGGGAAAAATCAAGTAAGCTTTGTAAAGTTACTTTGTTTCTGCAGTCAGGTTTTTCAGAGTCCCATACGTTTGAAAATTCTCTTTGGGGAGGGGTTGTCAAGATATATTGAACTATTACCACTATTACAAAGAATTGATGTGTTACTGCTCATAGAGGAGATTAGTGAGGTAAATGGTCAGTCAGTTTTCAGGCATCACACTTTTCTAATTCCCCTTTAGGAGAATAGTAATGCTGGTGCTTCCTAGTACGAGATTAGTGGAAACAGCTATTTCTTATACCGGAGTTTTGCAAACAGCATGTTTAAATTGTGCTTACTCAGCCATTTAGCAGTCAATATTTTACAGATTGTTTAAGATTCCCTTTCAGCCAGTTTTTGTCTCACACTTAAGGTAGGGTTTCTTTTTTTCAGGTTCTCAGGAATTCTTCCGCCAAAGGTGAATTCTGCAGGTACACATAATTGCAACAGAACTTAACACAAATTTTGCCGCAGAATTCGAGAGGCCCCTGCTTCTAAGTTTATGTAGCTAAATGAATTCTTAGTTTTGCACACCTTTTTAAAAAATGCAACCTAAAGGTTTCTCAACATTGTGTTATTAAATGAAAAATACCTTGCCCCCAAATTTTGTATGCAAACTCCAAAACACCAATACCATTCCTAAGGCAGAAGGACTAGTTATTTTATTATAGCATTCAACCTGACAAGTTTTATAACTGGAGAGAGAACACAGACAGAAGCATTTATCAGATTAAGTTGTTTATATTTAGTCTCAGAACTAGCTGTTTCCTGGCCTAGGTTATGGTTTTTTTCCCCATTCTTTTGGACTCATTTATGTGCTTAGCTACATAAACTCAAAAGTTGGATTAAAATAGCTGTATTTTTGTGTAAACTGTTCATACCTGTAAGGCCGTTCTTTAAAAGTGTGCAATTAGTGAATATGAATACTTCATTCCACAGAAGAAGACGTTCTTCAGCATCCTTGTCTGGGAGTAGCTCATCATCCTCTTCATCTCGTTCACGGTCACCACCAAAGAAGCCTCCCAAGAGGACATCCAGCCCCCCTCGGAAAACTCGTAGGTTATCTCCTTCAGCAAGTCCTCCAAGGCGAAGGCACAGGCCATCACCTCCTGCAACTCCACCACCCAAAACTCGGCATTCCCCAACACCTCAGCAGTCAAACCGTACAAGAAAAAGTCGTGTTTCCGTGTCTCCAGGGAGAACTTCAGGTAAAGGTAAAAATCAAACACAGATGAAACATGTTCTCTCTTTCTTTGACTACAAAGCATAGTCAGTTACTGCACCTGCTTACTCTCAAAGTATAAAATAGCTAGATAATATTTGTGTCTGATACTCTCTGTAAGTTTGCTTATAGGCCTACCTCTTTCCTGCTTTAAAATCTTGGGGCTTTTTTATGTGTAAAAGCATTTTGTTTTTAGCAATGCCCTCTGGCATTGTGCAGGTGGATAAATCTTTTACCAGCCGTGGGCTGTTTGAGTTGGGGTAACATATCGAAGTTTGCGTTGGCATGATAAGGGATCATTTTATTACTATGAGGCCAGTTAACTTTTTTTTCTCCTGAAGATTTTTGGTTTGATATCTTAAGTAAGAGGACTTCATATTCTCTTTTAGTTCTTTCTTGGCCGCGTTGCGCTCCCAAGCAAAGGACATGGTGTCCTCTTAAAAGCTGATTTGTTTTTTTAATTTAGGCTCTAGGCAGGGTTCTTCTGAGTGTTGTCCTTGCTTTATTCTGCAGATTGATTTCTGAGGAATTTATGATCTGTGATCCTGCCAGGCAAGTAGAATGCTGTGTTAGTCTGAGTGAAGGTTGTGGTCTATTGGGGTTTGTTCTGTGAGCATTAAATACGCATGGAAAAAACTAGTGTCCATTTGAACCAGGCTCTCTGGAGCTTAGGGCTGGAATGATACAGCCTAAAAGGTGAGTAGTAAGGGATGGGGAGGATCTTAAAAGCTGCTATAGCAATTGAATTTTAAGGAGCAATCTGTAGGTTAACACATACTGGGGTTGTTATGATCATATTGAAAATTTCATGTTAGAGCCAGGTGTGGTGGCATGAGCCTGTAGTCCCAGCTACTCAGAAGGCTGAGGCAGGAAGATCACTTGAGCCCAGAAGTTCAAGGCTGGCTTCAGCACCGTAGCGAGATCCTGACTCTTAAAAAAAAGAGAGAAAAAATTTCAGATTAGAAACAAAGAAATGGGGATGGACAAAATTTTCATTATACATTTTAGTGAGCTTGATGAGATCGGCATTGCTAATTATTCACCCTGCTGCCTTCTCTCTCCACTCCCCAACGATGCAATGTGGTGATACCTAGGAAGGCAAATTTTGCTTTCCTTTTTTGTATCTGTGACAATGAGGCATAGATAAGCTGACAGTGAAAGGGTGACCAGCGGTTTATGGTAGTCTTTAAAAAGTAATGTTTTCTGAATTGTGACATTTTTATTGTAGTGATACATTGATTAAATAAGACATGGACATTTTTGTTGGCCCCTTATACAAGCAGCTAGTGAAAGTAGAGAAGACTGTAACTGTTCCAGGTTCAGTCCTCAGTTTGAGAGAGGGGCTTCAGGATCACTATTTTTATAACCTCATGTACCATACTGCTTTTCAGCATTGGGAAAATTTCAGTCCATTTTTAGTTACCATGTCCAAATCTGATGCCCATGGCCCTGACCTATTTTGTCTTTTCCTGTGAAGTTTGTACTTCTGAATATTTACTCTTTGTCTGGAGCCACAAAACTCTCTAGGGAAAAAAACAAGTGTTTCCACCTGTTACTTTGCAAAAACACATCAAATGATGATTTTTTTCTATTTTTTTCATATAGCCAAAGAGTTGCAAAAGTACCTGAACAGAGGGACCAATCTTTGTTAAAATACGTTGATTGTTAAGAATTATTAGGTACCTTTTAAAAAGCATATGCACAGATGCTAATTTCTTGTGTTTTGGCATATATTTTTTGCAAACAAGACAGAGTGGATATGTACATAGGAAAGAAGTAAGCCATGGTGAAAATAAGTAGTTCTGTGGGTTTTGGGACAGGGCTTCCATGTCCAAACAGCCTACTCAAAGAGAGGCGCTACAGGCTCTAGTCAGAGTCTCCCTTGTGACCACTGGAGCTGAATATTGGTTTGAGCTACTTGGAAATAACCTCTCCTCCACCTCCTCCCTGCTCCCCAAAATAGAGCCAGCATCTCACTCTGTCACCCGGGCTGGAGTGCAGTGGCCCAGTCATAGCTCATTGCAGCTTCCAACCCCTGAAATTACAGGTATGAGCCACCACACCCGGCCTAGACATAACCTTTTATATTGGACTGATCCTAGCCCCCTATGATGAAATTTCGGAGCTAGAAAAGACCTTAACAGTTGTCAGCAAGAAACAGATTTTCAGGTTAGTTGACTTGGTCAAGGTCAACCAGCTAGGAATAAAACTTGAGTTGCCATTCCCAGTTAAATAATGAATACTTTTCCCAGCTTTCCTACACCAGAATTCCTCTTTGATTGCTAAAGGTGAGAGGTGGAGGGCAGGGTTGAAATTGTTTAGCTTCTCTGTCTGGTAGTGTAATTTCAGAAATTGCAGTTTCCACTACTTAGAACAGTAACATCATTGAAATGTAATAGATACTACAGTTATATTTTCTGTAGTGGCCACTAATCAGGGCCTTAGGGCTCTGTTCTTGATAGTGGGCAAATGGAGTGGGAGGGAGGCAGGAAAAGTGTTTAGGGGAACTTACAGGTTAATTATTTGAAAGAGAGTATACAGTCATCTGAAGGGATCTTAGGGGAAACATTTGTAATTATTGACATCTCGTTAAATTGACATTATCTTAGTAGTACATAAAATAGTGCTTTGAAATCAGTGGCACAGTCAGTGAAGTATGTTAACATGATTGATACTGGTGGTGGCGGTGTGATAATTTTACTTAGATTAGCTTGGCCACATAAATTGTACTCTCTATCTAGACACTTAATGGTTACTTTACTATTGCTGGTCACAGAATAACTTATCTTTATAAGTGATCTTTTAGGCAGATCTAAGATTAATAATTAATAGGACTGTTGGAGTAAATTTAAAATTCTGGTTTTAAAGTTGCCTTCTACGTTGTCTGACTTCATGCTAGAATGATTTTGTCCCTTGAATACTTAAAATAAAACAACATTACCAAAAAGTAAATGGTGTAAAGTCTCATCTAGAAAAATAGAAATCTGAAGGGCTATTATAATATTAATAATGCTGATTCAATTGTATGAAACCAGAGTAGGAGTATATAAATGATCCTTGTTTGATGGTATAAATTTTTCTTTTTTTGGAGACGGAGTCTTGCTCTGTCGCCCAGGCTGGAGTGCAATGGTGCGATCTCGGCTCACTGCAACCTCTGCCTCCCAGGTTGAAGCGATTCTCCTGCCTCAGCCTCATGAGTAGCTGGGATTACAGGCGCATGCCACCACACCCAGCTAATATAAATGTATTAATAAAGACTACTTTAGCTAAGTAATTAGTGAGAAATTGAATCAGGATGCAACTCCAGATGTGTATTTCCATTGGGGGAAAATGTAAATAATGTTACAATTCACTGGTATTATATAATGAATAGGCTTTTGCCAACTATCTGGTAAGCATAACCACATTTTTAATGTTTCTTAGGGGAAGATGTGTCCAATCAGTCAGCTTCCAAAGCAAGTTTGGGAACCCAGTTCTCTGAGGTGGTAACTTGGACATGCACTTTTTAACTAGATGCCCATAATATCTTTTCAGAAATTGAGGATTAAGTAACACTTAAAAATATGGACTTAAAAAAAGAGCCTCAAATAGTTAACAATTTTAAAATATTTTATTTCTTTGGATTTGTTAAAATACAAGTATGAAATATAGTTGGCTATTTGCACTGTCATGATTCCTGATATCTAATTGAGTGATAGCCATTCTTTACCCAATCCAGTGATTTGTCCAAATGGCTTATTACGTAGAAATTTTAAGAAAAGTCGCTGGGCGTGGTGACTCACGCCTGTAATCCCAGCACTTTGGGAGGCCGAGGTGGGCAGATCACCTGAGGTCGGGAGTTCAAGACCATCCTGACCAACATGGAGAAACCCTGTCTCTACTAAAAATACAAAATTAGCCAGGCGTGGTGGTGCATGCCAGCTACTCGGGTGACTGAGGCAGGAGAATCCCTTGAACCCGGGAGGCAGAGGTTGCAGTGAGCCCAGATCGTGCCATTGCACTCTAGCCTGGGCAACAAGAGCGAAACTCCCGTCTCAAAAAAAAAGAAGAAAAGTCTGTTCATTGAAAAGGCATACCGGTAAATTCTTCATTTTGATTTCTTTTGCAAAGATGCAATTACTGTGTTAGATCACTGGTTCTCTAATTACTGCCCCTTGGAATAAACCATTACAGAATTCTGAATGTGAATGTCTGTTAAATGAGATGTATCTGCATTCTGAGTAAAACATTCCATGATAATTGCTTTAATCACACAAAACAGGTATCAGGATCCCGAGGGGATCAAATTGTCAGTAGGTTTATTTCGAACTGGGATGTTCTCAAGTGGTGTTTCAGGTTAATCTATGGTATATATATGTTTATATGTGAATATACTTAACAATTTTAGTTGTAGCAATGGATAGATACTATAAGCAGAGATAGTTGTTCAGATCAAAACCGATGCCCTAAAAATAGACTCTTGGATTCACATCTTAGCTCAATTAAATTGTCTTTGTGACTGAGGTGAAGTTGCTTCTTTTTAAGCCTCAGGTTTCCTCTTTATGAAATGGAACAGGGAGAAAGGGATGTGATACCAGCAACTGTGTTAATAGTATGTCCGATACAGCAGGTTTACCAAAGGTAGTTACCATATTTCTATGTCATTGGCAAAAGACAGTTGGATAATTCAGAGGATACCCACTGCTCTCCTACTACTTTAGCTATAGAAATGCCTTTTTTTCTTTCTAGCTCTTTGGAAAGAATTCTTGAGTCTTCGTATTTAATAATTTTTACCATTTGTGGCGGTCTGCTTTTTTTCATGGGTAGCTTAAATCCCCTGTGCTGTTGTGAAGATTATGCTCTACATAAAGAACCTTTAGTCTGTTGGGCAGCCATTCTTCTTTTCTAGACCAAATATCTTTGTGAAAGTTGCATCAGATCTTATTTCTTAATCATTTATCATCTTTTACTTTTCTGAACCCACCTATAGTGGTTGCTTAAAAGCTTTCATGTTGATGAATTCTCTGAAAGTGTGAGAGAGAGTGTGGGTGTGGAGGGTGTGTATTTTAGGTTGTGAAGTGCAAGTCGCACACAGAGGTTTACTTTACTGAGCTTGTTCTCCTCAGTAGCAGCTCCCAATTTCCCTTAAATGTTGGTTTTCTTGGGAGAATCTCAAGATTTGAAAATCATTGTAGAACTTCTTGAGGCTTTTCATTAAACAGTTAAAAAATTCTTGCCTCACTTCAGATAGTGTTCGGATATGACAAAAAGGTCTTACAGGAATTTTTTAATTCTTCATAAATTCTTTTTGAGAGTAGTCACACCCATTTTTGTAATAGCAGGAAGGCATCTTGGCTGGGTGCAGTGGCTCATGCCTGTAATCCCAACACTTTGGGAGGCTGAGGCAGGAGGATTGCTTGATGTCAGGAGTTTAAGACTAGCCTGACTAATATAGTGAGACCCCGTCTTTATTTTAAAATAATAATTTTAAAAATTGAAAGAAAGGCATCTTGTCTAGACCTTTTTTTGTACATAAGCTTCTTTTCTATTCTTATTCTTTTTTAGTGACAAAACATAAAGGTACTGAGAAAAGAGAATCCCCTTCACCAGCACCGAAGCCTAGAAAAGTAGAGTTATCTGAATCGGGTAAGTTTGTTGTTTTTTTGTGGTGTTTTGTTTGTTTTTGTTTTGCTTTTCTTAAAGCTGATTTTGATTTTTTGCACATTTGGTCATCCCCTTCTGCTTGAAGATTAAGCATAGGATAAGAGCTAAGACTCTGAAGTCAGACAGACTTGGTTGGAATCTCCTGTTCCAGAATTTAACTGTTTCTGTTTTAATTATCTGAGCCTTTCTTCTTTCAGCTCCGAAATAGGGGCAGTAGAGGTTTTTGACAGTTAACTGTATCTGCTTATAAAATGCTTGGCACCCGCCTGACCTGTAATAAATGCCTAAATACATTTTATTGTATTTGGTGAAGATAGTCTAAATCAGCATGTGAATTGGCATTTTAAACTCTTTTTTTAAAAAAATATAGTAGTTGTATTTTTGTTCCAACCAAATGAAGGTTTGAGAGACTATTTTCCTATTCAAATTGCAAATTTTCTATATGCGTAACTAAAGAAACACTTTCTAAATGCATCCATCTTTCAGAAGAAGATAAAGGTGGCAAAATGGCTGCAGCAGATTCTGTGCAGCAGAGACGCCAGTACAGACGACAAAACCAGCAATCTTCATCTGGTATGGACGGTGATGAAAGTTTTTTTCTACCTGTATTTCCTAATAAATATTTGGTATATGTATGTGTGCAGCACGAGTACTTAACTTGCCTACATAGAAATCTGTCTGAGGAGGCAGGATTGTTTTCTTTTTTTGGTTTTAAGTCCTTTTGCAAAATTTAATCTTCTGTTACATTGTTATAAAAGTAATAGGCCCTGGCTGGGCGCGGTGGCCCAAGCCTGTAATCCCAGCACTTTGGGAGGCCGAGATGGGCTCATCACGAGGTCAGCAGATCAAGACCATCCTGGCTAACACGGTGAAACCCTTTCTACTAAAAAAATACAAAAAACTAGCTGGGCGAGGTGGCAGGCACCTGTAGTCCCAGCCACTCGGGAGGCTGAGGCAGGAGAATGACGTAAACCTGGTAGGCGGAGCTTGCAGTGAGCTGAGATCCGGCCACTGCACTCCAGCCTGGGCGACAGAGCGAGACTCCGTCTCAAAAAAAAAAAAAAGGTAATAGGTCCCTAGGATACAATAGTGAAACAGAAGTATAAAATTGGAAGAGTATCGTTCTTTTTCCAACCTCCCAAAGCTTTTATTCAGAAATTTTATTCAGAAAAAGGAAAGAACCCCACAGAAGCTCAACTGTAGATATGTTGCCTCCCTTTTTAACTTAACAGTGTATTTAGAACATCTTTCCCTATTAAAAATCTAGACTGGCCGCAGTGGCTCACACCTGTAATCCCAGCACTTTGGGAGGCCGAGGTGAGCGGGTCACTTGAGATCAAGAGTTCAAGACCATCCTGGCCAACAAGGCGAAACCCCGTCTCTATGAAAAATACAAAAATTAACCGGGCATAGTGGCGCACACCTGTAATCTCAGCTACTTGGGAGGCCCAGGCAGGAGAATCCCTTGAACCCAGGAGGCAGAGGTTGCAGTGAGTGAGCTGAGATAGCACCACCGCACTCCAGCCTGGGAGCCTGGGCAACAGAGCAAGACTTTGTCTCCAAAACAAAAAAAGAAAAAGAATCTACCTTATTATTTTGCTATTTGCATTTTTTATTATAAGAACATACCAGGCTGGGTACGGTGGCTCACGCCTGTAATCCCAACACTTTGGGAGGCTGAGGTAGATGGATAACTTGAGGTCAGGAGTTTGAGACCAGCCTGGCCAACATGGCAAAACCCTGTCTCTACTAAAAATACAAAGATAGGCATGATGGTGCAGGCCTGTAATCCCAGCTACTCAGGAGGCACAAGCGATCTTTCTGCCTTGGCCTCCCAAGGGGCGTGAGCCACTGTGCCCAGCCTAGACTTCTTAGGGTGTGCCATCTTGATTGGATTACACTGTGGAAATGATTTCTATGTCTTATTTAAATAATGAATATGCTTGGCTTTGAAATCATTGATCATATATTGATGATGATTCCGTTCAGAACTGATGGTCTATATACATGCTTGCTTGCCCTAGTGAACGCTCCATCCACCTAGATTTTGGAAAACTTGGACAGATTCAAGCACAAACCTAATGTAATATTTTTTTTATTGTGTAATTATAGACTCTGGCTCCTCCTCCTCCTCAGAAGATGAACGACCCAAGAGGTCCCATGTGAAGAATGGTGAGGTTGGCAGGCGGCGGAGACATTCCCCTTCCCGGAGTGCTTCTCCATCACCACGAAAGCGGCAAAAAGAGACTTCCCCTCGGTAACATCTTTTCTTCAGTGATGTTCACTGATGTTCTGTAATTGTGATGAAATTTGATAACTTGGGATTATTTGAGAATTTGATTAACTTCTTCAAGTATTTGGATATGGTTGGATTTTTGTTTGCTTTTTAGGGTTTTTGTTTTGTTTTTGCTTTGTTGGTGGTTATTAATATTTAATTTAGAACTGGTGAATTTTAAACCACCATGTCATATATGTGTGCATGATTAGAAAAATAAGCCAAATAATTATAACTTTAACTCCTGAACATCTTTGAATATTTAAAAATGTCTCCGTTAATGGTACTTAACCCACCCAAGTAAATAATTTAGTGAATGGAATTCTTGACATTTGTTTTTCTCCACTGCTCTCAGGATGCAGATGGGAAAGCGATGGCAATCGCCAGTGACTAAAAGGTTGGTTAGATACTACTTTGTAAATTAGGGTTACATGTCAAAAATTGTAGTGACTTAATTTCCTATTTAGGTGACCTCATCTCATTCTTAAATATATGGTGACTGTGGCTATGGATGTGCAGATCCTAAGTTGTTTTGGTTTGAGTATTTTTTTAAACACGTTAGATTAATGATAGAATTATACATGAGCTATTTGGTTTAGACCCTCATTTGAACTTAGATTTTTAATATCTGGTTGTGCTCTTTTGTGATAATTTGCATCAACTTACATCAAGCGGCACATGAATTTTTAACAGTATCTGGATACTTTTCAAGACATAGGATTAATTGCTCCTTAGATTTGGCGGGAGGGACTTTGTGGTGACATTAGGGAGGGCAGGAAAAACTAGGGAGAAACTTTAGAAATATTAAAAGTGAGAGGATCACAAGGTCAGGAGATCAAGACCATCCTGGCCAACATGGTGAAACCCCATTTCTACTAAAAATATAAAAATTAGCTGAGCATGGTGGCTCGTGCCTGTAATCCCAGCTACTCTGGAGGCTAAGGCAGGAGAATCACTTGAACCCAGGAGGCGGAGGTTGCAGTGAGCTGAGGTCACGCCACTGTACTGCAGCCTGGCAACAGAGCTAAACTCCGTCTCAAAAATGAAGAGATAAAAGTGAATGGAAGGCTTTGGCCCTGTTCAGTCTTTCCAATAGTGGAAAGGTGGGTTGCATATCTTTTTTTTTTTTTTTTTTGAGATGGAGTCTGGCTCTATCACCCAGGCTGGAGTGCATTGGTGCGACCTCAGCTCACTGCAACCTCTGCCTCACAGGTTCAAATGATTCTCCTGCCTCAGCCTCCTGAGTAGCTGGGACTACAGGTGCATGCCACCACACCCAGCTAATTTTTGTATTTTTAGTATAGAAGGGGTTTCGCCATGTTGGGCAGGCTGATCTCAAACTCCTGACGTCAAGTGATCCACCCACCTCAGCCTCCCAAAGTGCTGCGATTACAGGCATGAGCCACTGGGCCCGACCGGCATATCTTTATTGAAACTTTTGATTATTAGTATCAGTGTGACCATAAAACTGTAAACTTTTAGAGCCAAATGCCTAATTCAGGCCTTAATCTCGTAAGTGAGAAGATAGAGGCCCCAATGTGGTAGTTTCTTAGGGCCACAAAGTGACAAAGTCGGATCTTAGACCTATACGTTTGACATTACACTAGTCTGTCTTAACCAGCTGTCTGCTTTTGGGGGCCTTAGCTGCCACTGAATTTTGAAGTGTTTATCCTTGCTGAAGCTATCCCACTATCCTTTTTGTAGCTCAGTTTTTGAAACTGTGTTGCTTTAGGTAATCTCATCAATAAGTGTTTTCTGGGAAAGGAACCAGTGAGCAGTGTTTGTGATGAAGCAAAGCACAGGGTATTTACACTGTGGAGGAAACTGCTGCATGATAATAAAAGACAAAAACCTAAAAAAGATTAGTTTGGCTGCTAAAGCATTCCTTTCCCAGCTATAACTACCTCTGACTTTTGTGAAGTTGCTGGCACAGCAGCTAAACAATTGCTTTACAGAGTTAGATTAGTGGTGCAATTTCTTCTCTTTGATCTCCCCTTCCCTCCCCACCCCGCCCCACACACCAAATTATGGAACTACTTGTTGTTCTGGAAAGAGATTTCTCACAGCAGTAAAATCAACACGAAAATTTATTGCTGTACTCCAGGATGTTTTTGTTTTATTTCTCGTCATTTAAAAAGTATTTTAAGTTATATACCAGCAGCTTAAAGTTTAATGCCATTAAAAATTGCCATCAGGTGCCTAGGATTTAGAGATGGAGGAAGGATTATTTGGGATTATGCTTCAGTATCATATTTTAGAAGGGGAGATGGAGGCTGGGTGCGGTGGCTCATGCCTATAATCTCAGCACTTTGGGAGGCTGAGGTGGATGGATCACCAGAGGTCAGGAGTTCAAGACCAGCCTGACCAACATGGCAAAACCCCGTCTCTACTAAAAATACAAAAAATTTAGCCGGGCGTGGTGGTGCATGCCTGGAGTCCCAGCTACTCGGGAGGCTGAGGCAGGAGAATGGCTTGAATCTGGGAGGTGGAGGTTGCAGTGAGCCAATATCGTGCCATTGCACTCCAGCCTGGGCAACAAGAGCAAAACTCCATCCCCCCAAAAAAAAAAAAGAGGCTCACGCCTGTAATCCCAACACTTTGGGAGGCCGAGGCGGGCGGATCACGAGGTCAGGAGATTGAGACCATCCTGGCTAACACTGTGAAACCCCATCTCTACTAAAAATACAAAAAATAAGCCGGGCATGGTGGTGGGCACCTGTAATCCCAGCTACTCGGGAGGCTGAGACAGGAGAATGGCGTGAACCTGGGAGGCGAAGCTTGCAGTGAGCCCAGATCGTGGCCACTGCACTCCAGCCTGGGCAACAGAGCGAGACTCCGTCTCAAAAAAAAAAAAAGAGAAAGAAAAGAAAGGGGAGATAAAGCCTGGTTTTGAATATTTGATATGTATTTAGTGTGAGGTCTTAGTCCCCACAAAGCATAAGCAGATTTAAGTTGAAAAATTTAGTGGTGAATTTTAGGATTTTGTCTGTTCAGTTAGCAGAGCTTTCTTAATTTCAAAGGGGAACCAAGACAAAACATAATTCCAGATTCACAGGAAGCATGAGTCCTGTCCTGGGCAAAAAAAAATTAAGAGCTTGGAGCAGAGACATCCAGATTTGGGTCTTAAGCCACTTGTGACTATTGGCATTTTTGAATTTCTGTATTAGTCTCTAAAGCAGTTGATTCCTAGTAAGGAATCAGAATCACCTGGAAAGCCTTTCCCAAAAACACCTGGCTGGACCTTAGCCTAGACCTGGTAGACATAAATGTCACATAAGCTTACCAGGTGGTTCTAATGTGCATCCCCAATAAAAAGCAGTGCTCTGATGTGCTGTTGCTGAACTTTTTCACTCTGTGTCATGTCAAGAATGTTCTGTATTGTGATCCAGAGTAAAACAAAAATTTCACAAAACAGTATTTACCCTTGTCACAAGTAAAACACTGTGGTTTTATTAATTGTTTCAATGCTGCCACCCAGGGTCTTCACTAAGGGTCTTGACCTGTAGTTTGAAAAACACTGTTCTGAAACTTAGTAACCATTGCTGCCCTTGGGGTTAATGATAATTGAAACCGTGTTTTCTGGGTCACTGTAAATGCCACTGACTGAAAGTTAACTATAGGCCAGGCGTGGTAACTCACACCTGTAATCCCAGCACTTTGGGAGACTGAGGCGGGTGGATCACCTGAGGTCAGGAGTTCAAGGCCAGCCTGGCCAACATGGTGAAACTCCGTCTCTACAAAAATATTTTTAAAAATTAGCCAGGCACGATTATGGGTGCCTGTAATCCCAACGACTCAGGAGGCTGAGGCGGGAGAATTGCTTGAACCCAGGAGGTGGAGGTTGCAGTGAGCTGAGATCGTGCCATTGCACTCCAGCCTGGGCGACAGAGCGAGACTCCATCTCAAAAAAAAAAAAAAAAATTAACAGTAATTCTTCTTGGTTTAGTGGTAGACGGAGGAGAAGTCCATCCCCACCACCCACCAGAAGGCGACGGTCTCCTTCTCCCGCCCCTCCTCCTCGACGGCGCAGGACTCCCACACCACCACCACGACGAAGGTACTTTGTTAAATACGCTAACTGGAGCGTCTCCCCAACTCCCCCAACCCCTGACATATCAGATGAGTAACGGGGCTCACTTCATAACAGGGTTGGAGAGAGGCACAGCTCATGAAAACCCAATCATCATGCTTAGGAACTACAAAAGGATCTCTGAATCTTTCTGATTATTATATCTTATTAGAGTAAGCAGACTAGCATTGTTCAGCCAGTCATAAAAGATCACATATGATTCCATCTATATGAAAAGTCTAGAATACACAAATCTATAGAGATAGAACACAGATTAGGGTCGGGTGGACATGTGGATGGTAATGGCTGCAGAACTATATGAATATACTAAAATCATTTAATTGTATACTTTAAATGGGTAAATAGGTGGATTTTATAGCAGGTGAATCACATATTGTGATAAAGATGTTAATACATTGAAAGGTGGTATTGACTAGTAATTGCAAATAGAAAATTTAGAGATTCCTGTCAGATAGCTCTTACCTAAATAATCAAAGATAACATCCTCAATAAAACATACTGGCATCATGTATTTCCTGGATACTTCTGTAGTATGCTTACCAGTTATGCCGAACCTCAGTCTAATTATTAGGAAATATCAGAGAAACCCAAATTGAAAGTCATTCTACAGAATACCTGACCAGTATTCGAAAGTGTCAATCATGAAAGACAATGACAGAAACAGTCACAGATTGGCAGGAACTAAAGAGATGTAGGGTCCTGGAGCAGAAAAGGGACATTCATTAGTGGAAAATTGGGGTTGTTTTGCTATTTTAGTAATACTGAGTTATCACTGAGGTTCATTTTATAGTTTTGCTAATTTTCTTATGGTTATATAAAATATTAGCATGGTGAAGTGGCAGATCTCCTATTTTTGTAGCTCTTCTGTACATCTACAACTATTTTAAAGTAAAAATTAACGTTTAAGTTTTAATGGCATTGCTTGGATATGTTGCCAAGCAATGTAATGGCATGCTGCCACCATTTTTTTTTTTTTTTTTTTAAAAGACAGTCTCACTCGGTCACCCAGGCTGCAGTGCAGTGGCACAATCTCAGCTCACTGTAACCTCTGCCTCCTGGGTTCAAGCAATTCTTCTGCCTCAGCCTCCCGAGTAGCTGGGATTACAGGCACCTGCCACCACACCCAGCCAGTTTTTGTATTTTTTGTACAGATGAAACCATGTTGGCCAGGCTGCTCTTAAACTCCTGACCTCAGGCAATCCTCCTGCCTTGGCCTCCCAAAGTGCTGGGATTACAGGTGTGACCAACTCTGCCCGGCCTGGCTGCCACTCTTGAATGCCTGTTATGTGCCAGGCAAAGTGCTAGGCGCTTTATATGCTTTACTACTAGTCCTCAAAGAGACCTTCCTTGATAGTTGGTATTGTTTGCATTGTTCAGGTGAGGAAATGGGAGTCCAGAATTACTAAATAATTGCCCAGATACAGTGATGAAACTGTACCCTACCACATTTCCAAAGTATATGGCCTGTTGTAAAGCTAACTCTGGGCAGGAATTTACTTTGATCTAAAAGTCTGCAAGATCCAAGAGGAAATTAGGCAGTTTGGCCTGATAAGTGGTCTTCTAAGAGAAAATGGAACAGTCTCTTTGAGGGGAGGTAGAAGTGTCTTTAAGGCTTGTGCAGTGAACTCTTTAATTATTCATACAGTGTCCAAATGCTAATTCAGAGAGGACACCATGTCAGAGACCTCTTTAAAGCACGGACTTCCTAAAGTGACCATAATAGAGTTTTGTTAATAGAGTTACTTGGTTATTATATAATAACTGATGTTCAGTTAATACAGTGCAAGATTCTCTTTCCAAAAAACATTGTTGATTTCGTATAGATGTTAAAAGACTTGACGAATTCACACCTTCTGAAAATTGCAAATTTGTTAATCAAAATGTCTTTTTTTTCTTTTTTATACTTAGTCCTGCAGACAAAGTGTCCTGTGTTGCAGTCAGCTGAGATAAACAAGTTTTATTGATATTTAAGTGAGAATATAAAGATGGCATGTTCACTTGTAAATATATTCCCTTTGCCTAGTGCTAACTACAGTATAGTCAAACCTGCTGATTACTTTTCTCTTCATCCTGTTTCTGTATTTTATTGAGCCTTTCGGCTTAATTATGTATCTTTTTCCTAGGACTCCTTCTCCTCCCCCACGCCGGCGCTCACCTTCTCCTAGAAGATACTCTCCTCCAATACAGAGGAGATACTCTCCTTCTCCACCTCCAAAGAGAAGAACGGCTTCACCTCCTCCCCCTCCTAAACGAAGAGCATCACCATCTCCACCACCAAAGCGGCGGGTCTCCCATTCTCCACCTCCCAAACAAAGAAGCTCCCCAGTCACCAAGAGACGTTCACCTTCATTATCATCCAAGCATAGGAAAGGGTCTTCCCCAAGCCGATCTACCCGGGAGGCCCGATCACCACAACCAAACAAACGGCATTCGCCCTCACCACGGCCTCGAGCTCCTCAGACCTCCTCAAGTCCTCCACCTGTTCGAAGAGGAGCGTCATCATCACCCCAAAGAAGGCAGTCCCCGTCTCCAAGTACTAGGCCCATTAGGAGAGTCTCCAGGACTCCGGAACCTAAAAAGATAAAAAAGTAAAAATATTTTATGCTTTTTCATTAGGAATACTTACATAGCTCTTTATATTTGGAAGCTTCCCGCCCCCCCCCCCCCATATAAAAGGAATAAGTTATGAATATGAGCTTTTAAGTCAAACTTCAGGTACTATTTACAGATCCTGTTCCATTTTTGAGATAGTTTCTATGGCATAAGTTAAATGCCACGGGCTTTTAGTTGGTTCTTAGCAGTTATCAATTTGTTTTTAGGGGTATGCTTCCAAAACTAAACTTAAGTAAGAAATAGAACATTTCTTGTGTGTGATGTAAGGAACTGACATTACTAATCTTATATAAGAAGCATCATTAACAAAATGGATAGAGGATTATGAGGCTTTAGCCACCCTCTAGGAAACATAGGGATGTAAATTGGATATATGTTAGTAGAATCAACTAGCAATCTAAGTGGTATATTTGAAATTCATAACCTGGTTGTCCAGTGTAGTTGGTGGTTTTCTCATGTGAAGAGGTGTCTGTTCTCAATGCTGAATGTTTTTTCCTTTTTGTCTAGGGTTGCTTCCCCAAGCCCACAGTCTGTAAGGAGGGTCTCATCCTCCCGATCTGTCTCCGGGTCTCCTGAGCCAGCAGCTAAAAAGCCCCCAGCACCTCCATCCCCTGTCCAGTCTCAGTCACCATCTACAAACTGGTCACCAGCTGTACCGGTCAAAAAGGCCAAAAGCCCAACACCGAGCCCATCACCGCCAAGAGTATGTGTCTGCCTTATTTTGGACACCCTTTTATAAATATGTATGTGGTCACTTTGAAGCAGAGAAAATGTCATTGGGGCATTAAAATATTAGTGTTTAAACTTTTTTTCCCATTTGTGAGTTATATATCTGATCTTGGGCAGGTTTCTGTATTGCATAAAATCAGTGGTTAGATGTCCATCTGTTTTTTGTTTGTTTTTCGAGACAGGGTCTCAGGCTGTCACCCAGGCTGAGTGCAGTGGGATGATCATAGCTCACCGCAGCCTTCCTGGACTCAGGTGATCCCTTCGCCTCAGCCTCCCAAGTAGCTGGGATTACAGGCACATGCTGCTACACCTGGCTGATTTTTTGTTTTTAACTTTTTGTAGAGACAGGGTCTTGCTGTGTTGACCAGGCTGATCTTGAACTCCTGGCCTCTAGTGATCCTCCTGCTGTGGCCTCAGATGTCCATATTTAATTGGGTTGACTGAATAGTTGTGCAAGCTAACTTGTGAGGAGTTTTAAGTAATTGCTTAGAAGTGTGAAATTGAAATATTATGGATTAAATTATAGGAGCCTGCCTTTTACATAAACTTGGTATGTGTGTCATGAGGAAGAATCAGTCATCCCCACTCTAAAGATAGGAGAGCTCAGATGGTAGCTAGAGACATGGCATTCATACAGGCATGTGTTTAGACTAATGGCGGGTACCATTTATTAAAAGTCTGATACACGTTAGGCAAGTATTGTGGGTGATTTACAGATATTCCCATTTAATTTTCACAAGAGCTTTATCAGGTAGGGATTATTACACTTATTTTAGGTAAAAGGGTCTCAGAAAAAGTTCAACAATTTGTCTGAGGTCAAATAGTTCAGGAGCTGGAATTCAGCTCATCCTGGAGATAGCCCCTGACTTTGAATACCTTTCTTGGTGATAATTGGCCTTGGGTCTTCCCCGCTCACACCCTCCGAAGCCTTTTGGAAATCTTGAGATTTGTCCATTGGGAATTTGAGGAAATAAAATGTTCAGTTGGACAGAATATTAATCAGATTGATTATAAATGCTGGGTGTTTTTTTGTTTTTGTTTTTCCCCCTTCCTAGAATTCAGATCAAGAAGGAGGTGGAAAGAAAAAGAAGAAAAAGAAGGACAAGAAACACAAAAAGGATAAGAAGCACAAGAAGCACAAAAAACACAAGAAGGAAAAGGCTGTGGCTGCAGCTGCTGCAGCTGCTGTGACCCCTGCAGCCGTTGCAGCTGCCACAACCACATTAGCACAGGAAGAGCCGGTGGCAGCGCCAGAGCCGAAGAAGGTATTTATGAACTCTGTGTATGGCTCTCTTGCAGTATACGTACAGATAGCAAAGTCACTTTATTTTGAGAAGTAGCAAAATTGTTTTTTCTACTAATTGACTACTCTGAGATAAAATTCACACACCAAACAGTTAAGCCATTTACAGTTTGTGGTTCCCTGGGTTTTAGTATATTCAGTCGTCGGCCATCCCCACACTTTGATTTTGCTCTTTACTCCGCATTTCCCACCAGTGTTTTAAGACTTAACCAAGTAAATTCTGTTGTTGTTGTGTTTTTTTTAGGAGACTGAAAGTGAAGCTGAAGATAACCTTGATGATTTAGAAAAGCACCTGCGTGAAAAGGCCCTGAGATCAATGAGGAAGGCCCAAGTGTCCCCACAGTCTTAGGGGGAAATGTTTGTTATGATGTAAATTTTATTTGGTTTGTACGCAGTTCAATTTCAAAATTGCTAAAATGTGTTTGAGCTTTAGACTATAACATTTGTTGTAATAATTGCTAGGTTGAAGTTCACCATGTAAAAAAAGGGGGCATGGATTTACATTGCAAAAGGTGTCCACAGTGTATTAGTGACATTCTTTCATTGACAGCTGACATAATTCATTAAGTGAAATAATTTAAGCCAAAAAAAATTCCCTTTTTAAAAAAGGGGGTTTAAATACTGTTGGCATTTTTATGGTTCCTTTAAATGCCCTGGCTATTCCTAGAGGGGGTTTTTTGTTTGTTTTTTTGGTTTTGATCTTCTTTTTGTTTTTCTTTCTTCTTCTTACATTTTTTTCATTTGAGTCTTAGCTCCCATTTAAGTTATGCTACTGACCTTGTATGGTCTGTAAGCTTGCCCAGAAATAAGACCACTGTTTTGAACTACCACAAAAGTATAAATGAATATTTTAATGCCACCATCTTTCCTGTTGCCTGTGGAGTCTCTGCTGAAATGAATCAGGATTCGAGCTCTAGGATGAGACAGAAAATGAAAGCATGTTGTTTGCCAGGACACTGTGGGTTTATATGGATGTGTAACAAGTTGATTTGGAACACTGGACTCTCATTCTGTTCTTCTGGTTTTGTTTTTTTGTTTTGTTTTTTTCTTTTGTAAAGGCAATGAGCTAGTCCCAGAAAGGATCCTTCAGTTACATACAATTTGTTTAATGAAATGTCATGGCTCTGTTCATATCTTTGTCTTGTTCTTCCGATTGGTATATACAAGTTTCAGAGCTCTTGTATTTGGAAGGCTGGAAGGGCCCAGACTTTGGAATAGTGTCTTGGTTTCACTGTTTTTGTTTTGATTTTTTTTTGTTTGTTTTGATTTTTTTTTTTAAACTAAAGCTATATAAAGCTTGTGGATTAAACAGAATAAATTTCTAAATTTAAAAATTTTGCCACTCACTTTTACTTACTTAATAGTGCCTGTGTAAACCCTTTGGTGTGTTGGAAGTTGGGTAAGGGAAAGAAAAGGTGATGAAATTAAGGTTTTACCATCTTTATTTCAGTAATTACTGTGGTGAGTGCTGTAAAGGGAAAGTCTCAGCGTGTGATTGGAACATTTAGAATACTGGTGGGAGAAGTCCACCAGGCAAAGGGAAGAGCATTGCAGTCAGTGTCTGTGTATTCCCTGAGGCAGAAGGAGCCTGGCATGTTAGCAAGTGAACAAAGGCTAAGGAATGACTGGAACACCCTCTGTCGGCGTTGTGTGAGTGTGTGTGTGCACGTGCACGTGCACGCTTGTGCTTAATATTTGGCTATGTACAACCAAGTCTGTTTTGCATTTAAAACTCAGTGGAACGAAAATTTGGGGAAACTTGGCGTTGTTAACATAGTATGAGGTAAAACAGCAACATCTGTATGAAGGAAGTTCACCAGAACTGAGCAGGTCGACACATGTATGGTTTGATTATAAGTTCTGGCAGTTGAAGCAAAACAAGGAAGAAAATGCCTACAATCTTAATTTCTTTCTTTCTCTTCTTTTTTTTTTCTTGAGATGAGGTCTCGCTGTGTCACCCAGGCTGGAGTGCAGTGGTGTGATCTCAGCTCACTGCAACCTCCACCTCCTGGGTTCAAGCGATTCTCCTGCCCCAGCCTCCCAAGTAGCTGGGATTACAGGCGCCGGCCACTACGCCAAGCTAATTTTTCATATTTTTAGTAGCGACGGGGTTTCACGTCTTGGCCAGGCTAGTCTCAAACTCCTGACCTCAAGTGATCCACCTGCCTCGGACTCCCAAAGTGCTGGGATTATAGGCATGAGGCACCACACCCGGCCATAATGCCATAAAAGGCATACCAAAATTAACATGTCCAAAATAAGATTTTTAATATGATCTTCTGATCTCAGTCCATTTCAGTACCTGTCACTGTCATTTCTTCAAAATTGAAGAGTCCTTATAATCAGTGGCCATACTGTCTACTCCCCAATACTCTTGCATGCTGTTCCCTACAGCCCAAGTCACATCACAGGTGTGCTAAAATCCTCAGAAAGCAGTTTCAGAATAAAACAAAAATGTCTTACTATGGCTTGTAAGGGCTAATAGGTTTGGGCCAAATCTGCTTTGGTAACTTTATTGTCACTCAGCAGTCTACTCGAGCCATGCTGGCCACCCTGTCTTCCTTTTTTTCCAAAAAGCTGACTTCTCTTTCAGAGACTTTTGTACCGTGCCCACGGTTCTTTATCCTGGAAGGCACTCCTGGTCTTACTGCTTGTTTCTTTACTTGGTTTGCCTCAGACACTTCCCCAGTTCCCTCTCCTTTGTTTTCATGGATGTCAACTTTTGCTACCTAAAATTATGCATTTACTACCTAAAATAATGCATTTACCACCTAAAATGATGCATTTTTGCTCGCTAGGAAGCTGGTCTTATTCTTGGCTATTTCCCCAGTGGTACAAACCAGTGTACCACGATACACTGTATTCCAGTGTATTCATTCGAGGAATGAGTAAATTTAGTTGTCATTGCATCCATACTGGCCAGATACTACTAGGGTTTGAGGTAAAGTGAAGAGGCCAGACGCAGTGGCTCAGGCCTGTAATCTCAGCACTTTAGGAAGGACGAGGTGGGGGTACTGCTTGAGCCCAGGAGTTTGAGACTAGCCTGGGCAACATAGGTGACCCCCCTAAAAATTAGCTGGTCATGGTGGCATGTACCTGTAGTCCCAGCTACTCCAGAGGCTGAGGAGGGAGGATCATTTGAGCCTGGGAGGTCAGGGCTGCAGCAAGCAGTGATTGTGCCATTTCACTGCAAAAAAAAAAAAAGATGATTGCTGTCCTTAAGGAGCATCCACCTACTGGGTATGCAGACATGCAAACAATTTACGGACTGCACACTGAGTCTGGTGAACCAGGATTTCTACCATAGCTTCTACTGAATGGTCTTGGGCAAGTTACTTGACCTTGAAGTGATGCCATTTCCTCTTCAGTGGAAATGATGGAATCTACCTCAGAGTTTTTGAAGATTTAAATGTGTCAGTTAATACATATAAAGCAATGATACCAAAAGACAGCTTCCCATTCTAACATGACATAGCCATTCTTGTAATTATGGCAAAGTTTAGTTTAGATGACAAAAAAGTATTTTAGATCAGCCCCATGTAAGGCAATTTTTTTTTTTTTTAAGATTTAACTCACATGCCATAAAATTCACCATCTCAGTGGTATTCAGAAGTTATGCAACCTTCACCAATATCTGTTCCAAAATATTGTCGTCACCCCAAAAAGAAACTTTGGGCTCATTAACAGTCACTTCAATTACCCTGACAGTTCTTTTAGCCCCAGCCCCTGGCAAGTACTTTGCTATCTATAGATTTGCCTATTCTGTACATTTCACTGAAATCATACAATATTGGGCCTTTTGTCTGGCTTCTTTCACTTAGCACAGTGTGTTCCAGGTTCGTTCACGTTGTAACAGGCATCAGTGCTTCATTTTTATTTTTATTTTTTGAAACAGGGTCTTTTATCTGTCACCCAGGTCAGAGTGCAGTGAGGCAGTCATGGCTCACTGCAGCCTCGACCTCCCAGTCTGAGGCAACCCTCCCACCGCAGCCTCCTGAGTAGCTGAGATTACAGGCATGCGCCACCATGCCCAGCTAATGTTTGCATTTTTTCAGTACACATGGGGTTTTACCATGACTGGTGTCAAACTCCTGGACTCAAGTGACCCACCTGCCTCAGTTTCCCAGAGTGCTGGTGTCAGAGGTGTTCAAACCAGAGCAACTCCATCTTGAATAGGGGCTGGCTAAAATAAGGCTGAGACCTGCTGGGCTGCATTCCCGGGAGGTTAAGGCATTCTTAGTCATAGGATGAGACAGGAGGTTGGCACAAGATACAGGTCACAAAGACCTTGCTGATAAACAGGCTGTGGTAAAGAAGCCGGCCAAAACCCGCCAAAATCAAGATGGTCATCCTTATTGCTCATTATATGCTAATTATAATGTATTAGCATGCTAAAAGACACTTCCACCAGCGCAGTGACAGCTTACAACTTCCGGAAGTTACCCTTTATGGTCTAAAGTGGGGGAGGAGCCCTCAGTCCTGAGAAATCCATGCCCCTTTCCTGGAAAACTCATGAACAATCCACCCCTTGTTTACCATCTAATCAAGGAATAACTGTAAGTATACACAGTGGAGCACCCATGCCGCTGTTCTGCCTGTGGAGTAGACATTTTTTATCCTCTACTTGCCTAATAAACTTACTTTGACTTTATGGACTCACCCTGAATTCTCTCTTGGGGTCTGGATCAGGACCCTTTTCCGGTAACACTGGGATTATAGGCGTAAGCCACCGTGTCCAGCCACTTCATTTTTTTTTACTGTTGGATAGTATTCCCTAGTTTGAATATACCATGTTTTGGTTATCCATCAGTTGAATATTTGAGCTATTTCCATCTTCTGGCTACTAGGATAAAGCTGCTATGAACATTTGCATATAAGTTTCTGTGTAAGCATATGCTTTGATGCTGTTGGATATATGTGCCTAGGATTTGTAATTTCTTGGAATTGCTGGGTCGTGTAGTTGTATGTTTAATGTTTTTGGGAACTGCACCTTTTTTTTTGAAATGGAGTTTCGCACTTGTTACCCAGGCTGGAGTGCAATGGCACTATCTCGGCTCACTGCAACCTCCGTCTCCCAGGTTCAAGCGATTCTCCTACCTCAGCCTCCTGAGTGCTGGGATGACAGGTGCCCGCCACCAAGCCTGGCGAATTTTTGTATTTTTAGTAGAGACGGGGTTTCACCGTGTTGGCCAGGCTGGTCTTGAACTCCTGACCTCAGGTGATCCACCTGCCTCGGGCTCCCAAAGTGCTGGGATTACAGGTGCCCGCCACCGTGCCTGGCCACAGCTGCACCATTTTACATTCCTACTATCAGTGTATGAGGATTCCAGTTTCCCCATGTCCTTGTCAATATTTGTCATTATCTGTCATCTTGATTATAACCATCCTAGTGGGTGTGAAGTGCTATCTCACTGTGTGTGATATGCATTTGCCACATGGCTGGTGATGGTGAGCATCTTTTCACGTGCTGGTATTCCTCAATGCCATTTTAAGCTGATTTGTATCTGCATGAACATGTTTCTGAAGTTGTGGGTATAGGATTAGATCCAGGGCTGGGTTCAGAGTCTGTAGAAGAGAGCTGATGGTATTTGTAGTATTCTCATACCCATATGTGGAGGTTGGAGATAGGGAACTATGGCCAAACCAAAATGTGTTCCCATTTTATAAACAGGATCAGGAGACTCAGGGAGAGTGTGACTTAAGGTAACTGGTAGGTGCACTTCTAATTAATATTGTCCCTTTACCATCTGATAAAGAACCCAATATTTTCAGCTGGGCGCGGTGGCTCACGCCTGTAATCCCAGCACTTTGGGAGGCCGAGGCGGGTGGATCACGACGTCAGGAGATCGAGACCATCCTGGCTAACATGGTGAAACCCCATCTCTACTAAAAATACAATTAGCTGGGCGTGGTGGCACGTGCCTGTAGTCCCAGCTACTTGGGAGGCTGAGGCAGGAGAATTGCTTGAACCTGGGAGGCGGAGGTTGCAGTGAGCCGAGATTGTGCCACTGCACTCCAGCCTGGGCGACAGAGGCAAGACTCTGTCTCAAAAAATAATAGTAACCCAATATTTTCCTCAATATAGCTGTCCAACTTCTAGTATTATAACAGTCATATAAGATAGTGGATGTAGGGTGGGGCATGTTGTGTCACATCTATAATCCTAACACTTTGGGAGGCAAAGGCAGGTGGATCACTTGAGCCCAGGACTTTGAGACCACCCTGGGCAACATGATGAAACCTTTCTCTACAAAAATACAAAAATCACACAGGCATAGTGGTGTGTGCCTGTAGTCCCAGATACTAGGGAGGCTGAGGCAGGAGCATCACTTGAGCCTGGGAAGTCGAGGCTTGCAATGAGCCGTGTTTGCACCACTGCATTCCAGCCTGGGTGACAGAACGAGACCCGGTCTTACAAAAGAAAAAAAAGTGAATATAGAAACACCACCCAAATGTGCGGTTGCTAGGAAAACACTGGGGTTTAGGCTGTAGCTTATTATTCCAAGAAATCCAAGTTTAGAAGTTGAAAATTGCATGGCATTAATTTTTTATTTTTTTAGAGACAGGGTCTCTGTCACCAGGCTGGAGTGCAGTGGCATGATCATAGTTCACTGTACTTTGAACCTCGAACTCCTGGGTTCAAAGGATCATCCTGCCTCAGCCTCCCAAGTAGCTGGGACCACAGGTGCACGCCACCACGCCCAGCTAATGTTTTGTATTTTTAGAAGAGAAGGGGTTTCGCCATGTTACCCAGGCTGGTCTCAAACCCCTGAGTTTAAGGAATCTGCCTCCTCACCCTCTGAAAGTGCTGGGATTACATATGTGAGTCACCACACCCTGCAGCCTTTTTTTTTTTGGACAGGGTCTCACTCTTGCTCAGGCTGGAGTGCAGTGGCTCAATTTTGGCTCACTGCAACCTCCACCTCCCAGAATCGAGCAATCCTCCTACATACAGGCATATTTTGAGGCCCCAACTCTGCTCAATCCTCAAAGATCAACTCTAAGATTCCCATATTTTTTATTTGAAAGACCCATGTTAGTTCACACCAAACATTACCCTTTGACTCGTAGGGACTCAGTTATTGCTGTGCTCCTAATATGATGAATTGGTAGCGTGAAAGGAAAATAAACTTCGGGACACCAAAATCACTAAGCTGATGGGAAAAGTCAAGCTGGGAACTGCATCAGGTAAAACTGCCTCCCATTTTATTTCTAAATGAGATAGCTGCAAAGATTAAAAAAAAAAAAAAAAAAAGCTACATACCGACCTGGCATGGTGGCTCATGCCTGTAATCCCAGCACTCTGGGAGGCTGAGGAGGGCGGATCACGAAGTGGGGAGATCGAGACCCTCCTGGCTAACACAAGTGAAACCCCGTCTGTACTAGAAATATAAAAAATTAGCCAGATGTGGTGGTGGGCGCCTGTAGTCCCAGCTACTCGGGAGGCTGAGGCAGGAGAATGGCGGGAGCCCGGGATGCGGAGCTTGCAGCGAGCCAAGGCAGCACCACTGCACTCCAGCCTAGGCGACAGAGCTAGACTCCGTCTCAAAAAAAAAAAAAAGGCTACATACCTCCCTCACAATTTGCCGATGAGGAAATTCCTTGTGGCCCTCAACATCTTCACTATAAAACAGTTATGTGGAATTTCACCCTGGCTATGTACATTGATTGCTCATCTTCACAAGTGCAGGAGAGACAGTCATCCCAGTAGCCACCTGAGACAAATGCATATTTGATTGCTTCCCTCTTTTTTTTTTTTTTTTTTTTTTTTTTTTTTTTTTTTTTTGAGACAGGGTCTCCCTCTGTCACCCAGGCTGGAGTGTAGTGGTGCAATCTCAGCTCACTGCAACCTCTGCTTCCGGGATTCCAGCAATCCTCCCACCTCAGGCAGCTGGGACTACAGGCATATACCACCATGCCCAGCTGATTTTTCTGTATTTTTAATAGAGACGGAGTTTCATCATGTTACCCAGGCTGGTCTTGAACTCTTGGCCTCAAGTGATCCACCAGCCTCGGCCTCCCGAAGTGCTAGGATTACAGGCGTGAACCACTGCACCCAGCCCCTCTGCCCTATTTTTTTTATGTAAAAATGTATACTCACTGAGCCAAACTAAAACTTACTTCTCTACTCTCCTGTCACGTGTAAATTGTATATTCAGTGAAAGGCTAATCAAAGACTCAAAAGAATGCAACTGTTTTTGTCTCTTATCTACCTATCACCTGGAACCTCCTCTTGTACCCTGCTTCGAGTTGTCCCGCCTCTCCAGACTGAACCAATGTGCATCTTACACATATTGATTGATGTCTCATGGCTCCCTAAAATGCATAAAAGCAAGCTGTACCCATGCCACCTTGGGCACATGTCATTAGGACCTCATGAGGCTGTCATGGCCACATCCTTAACCTTGGCAAAATAAACTTTGTAAATTGATTGAGACCTGTCTCAGGTACTTCGGGTTCACAGTAGGATCTGAAGTACAGGTTTTCCAAAGCTCTTGGCAAAAATGTTTCACGTTTGTCAATATGTAGCAGGTTGGCAGGTTTTCATAATTATAAGAATGTCAAGCTTGAATAATGAGATTCAAAAAATAGGATTATGTACAGAGCCCAGAGCTTGAGGTTGGCTACCCAAGAGGATAGATTCAGGTTGTCCTAAATATACACTCCAATTAGCAGCAGTTACAAATGGGTCTTTTTAAGGAATAAAGAAGAGGCAGTTCTGAAATTGTTTACCAATAATTTACTACATTTATCACATAAGCTTGGTCGGGCACAGTGGTTCATGCCTGTAATCCCAGCACTTTGGGAGGCCGAGGCAGGCAGATCGTCTGGGATCAGGAGTTTGAGGCCAGACTGACCAACATGGCAAAACCCCATAACTACTAAAAATACGAAAATTAGCCGGTTGCAGTGGCATGCGCCTGTAATGCCAGCTACTCAGGAGGCTGAGGCAGGAGAATTGCTTGAACCTGGGAGGCTCATAGTGAGCCCAGATCACACCACTGCACTCCAGCCTGGGCGACAGAGCAACACTGTCTCAAAAAAACATAATAAAATAAAAATAGGGGCCGGGCGCGGTGGCTCATGGCTGCAATCCCAGCACTTTGGGAGGCCGAGGCGAGTGGATCACGAGGTCAGGAGTTCAAGACGAGCCTGCTCAATGTGGTGAAACTCCATCTCTACTAAAAAATACAAAAAGTAGTTGGGCGCAGTGCTGCACTCCTGTAGTCCCAGCTACTCGGGAGGCTGAGGCAAGGGAATCGCTTGAACCCAGGAAGCGGAGGTTGCAGTGAGATCATTCCAGCCTGAGCAACAGAGTGATACTCCGTCTCAAAAACAAGCAAACAAAAAAAATTAGCTCTCGATTGGCCGTACATTGTTCTTTGTATCACAAATTCCATGAGCATGAAGATAGTGGGTGAGGCAGCTCATCAGGAACAAAATGCCTTTAAACAGTTGCCCCAGAGCATGGGGTTTTGGGGAAGAGGGATGACTAAAGTCCCATGCTTCTATATCTCTGGGCCTGATAAATGTTGCATGCCTCGCATAGCTCAGATGGCCCCGAGCTTTTTTTTTTTTTTTCTTTCTTTCTCTAGGGGTTTCTGCCAAGATGCTAACCCTTACATTTCAGGTGTATCAGAGAGGAGGAGCTGAGGGGTGCTGAGTCCCAAGAGAAGCACCCTGTTTGCAGAGGGCTATGGATACCTCTCACCAGATGGGGCAGGAAGAATGAAGGGAACAACTTAGTATCAGCAGAATCGTAAACTCCTTAGCTGGAAGCTACCTTAAGGAAGTGTTTCGCAGACTGTAGGTGGAGACCCATGAGTGAATTGTAGAATTTAATAGATCACAACTAGCATTAAAAGAAAACGAAAATAGTAAATTTGAGTCCAAATCGCATATAGTAGGTTAAGTATTGTTTCATGGATCGTGTATATATATTCATGTATGTATGTGTGTGCTTGTGTGTACAGGGTTGCAATATTAAATGTATTCTAGGCTGGACATGGTGGCTCATGTGTATAATCCCAGGACTTTGGGAGGCTGAGGCGGGCGGTTCACTTGAGGCCAGGAGTTTGAGACCAACCTGGCCATCATGGTGAAAACCCATCTCTACCAAAAAAATACATATATATACAAAAATTAGCCAGGTGTGGTGGTGCACACCTGTAGTCCCAGCTACTTGGGAGGCTGTGGCATGAGAATCACTTGAAACCCAGGAGGCAGAGATTGCAGTGAGCCAAGACAGCACCACTGCACTCCAGCCTGGGTAACAGAGCAAGACTCTGTCTCAAAAAAAATAAAAATAAAAATAAGATAAAATAAAATAAAAAGTATTCTAGACTGGGCGCAATTGCTCATGCCTGTAATCCTAGCACTTTGGGAGGCCGAGGCAGGCGGATCACAAGGTCAGGAGTTCAAGATCAGCCTGACCAACATGGTGAAACCCCGTCTCTACTAAAAACACAAAAATTAGTCAGGTGTGCTGGCGGGCACCTTGTAATCCCAGCTACTCAGGAGGCTGAGGCAGGAGAATTGCTTGAACCTGGCAGGTGAAGTTTGCAGTGAACCGAGATTGTGCCACTGTATGCCAGCCTGGGTAACACAGCGAGACTCCATCTCAAAAAAAAAAAGTATTCTAATGCAGTTTGTAGTTAACAAAATCGAAACTATCTACTTTATAGGTATCTAGGCTGCCAGCTTTTAAACTGGTCTGCAGAGCTGTAAGGAGAAAGTTATAGTTCAAACTTTCTCTGTAAAATAGAGCCACTGGTAGGACCTGTCTTTGTTAAGGATTGAGATGATACCATTAATCCTCATGCAAGTAATCGGCTCTGCTTTGATTTTTTTTTTTTTTTTAACTTTGGGCTTCCCCCATTGGATTTAACTTGAATAAAGGAATCTACAGCCAAAAAAAAAAAAAAAAAAAAAGTGAAACCACTGATCTAGCCTAGTCCTTGTCTCTGTAAAAAAGTCTAAAGCCAGGCCGGGCGCAGTGGCTCATGCCTGTAGTCCCAACACTTTAGGAGGCCAACGCGGGCAGATCGTGAGGTCAGGAGTTTGAGACCAGCCTGACCAACATGGTGAAGCCCCGTCTCTACTAAAAATACAAAAAATTAGCTGGGCATGGTGATGGGCGCCTGTAATCCCAGCTACTCGAGAGGTTGAGGCAGGAGAATCACTTGAACCCGGGAGTTTGAGGTTGCAGTGAACCGAGATCGCACCATTGCATTCCAGCCTGGGTGACAGAGTGAGACGCCATCTCAAAAAAAAAAAAAAAGTCTAAAATCAGGAACTAACTAGCCCAAGGTCCCCACACTCCCACATACCATAGTAAAGCCATGGCCCCGGCACTTTCCTACTCTGTCCCACTGCCTCAGCCAGGGTGCTTGTAAAATTGCCCAACTTCTGTTGTAGTCAAGGAAACAAAGACCAGGTGAGGTTAGCCAGGTCGTCTGCAGTAGGAGAAGTGGTTTCCAGTGGACACTGGTAATGTGGAGGGAAAAGCCGCACCTGGGAAAAGGGTGGGAAACAACAGTCCTTATTAAGTCCAGTGTGTGTTCCTTCACCAAGACCCTCCTCAGTGCACAACCAGGCCGGGGGCTTCTGGCATTTTAAACGTAGGGGCTTTGGCTTCTGCAGCCAACCAGAGGGAAGTGGCAAAGCCTAACAGGTCTCAGCCCGGTGGGACCCACCCAGGCAGTAGGGATTTGCCGAGCCTCCACCAGGTGCTCAGGGCTAGTTCAAGGCTCATACCCTGGGATTTCCCACTTTCTTTCTTTTGCTTTTCTTGCTTCTTGCTGTTTCCGCCCAGAATGTCCCTTTTTTGGGGGGTAGGGCAGAGTCTCGCTCTGTCGCCTAGGTGGGAGTGCAATAGCGTGATCTCGGCTCACTGCACCCTCCGCCTCCTGGGCTCAAGTCATCCTCCCACCTCAGCCTCCTGAGTAGCTGGGACTATAGGCATATACCACCAGGCCCAGCTAATTTTTGTATTTTTGGTAGAAGGGGGTTTGGCCATGTTGCCCAAGCTGGTCTCAAACTCCTAAGCTCAAGCTATCCTCCCACCTTGGCCTCCCAAAATGCTGGGCTCACAGGGTGGGCCACTGCACCTAGCCTGGAATGTTCTTGTCCAAATCATTTTTGGACTTATAAATGCATTTAATATGATATTTTATTTTATTTTATTTTATTTTTGAGACAGAGTTTCGCTCTTGTCACCCAGGCTAGAGTGCAATGGTGCGATCTCAGCTCACCACAAGCTCCGCCTCCTGGGTTCAAGCAATTCTCCTGCCTCAGCCTCCTGAGTAGCTGGGATTACAGCCATGCGCCAGCACACACAGGTAATTTTGTATTTTAAGTAGAGACAGGGTATCTCCATGTTGGTCAGGCTGGTTTCAAACTCCTGACCTCAGGTGATACGCCTGCCTTGGCCTCCCAAAGTGCTCGTATTACAGGATGAGCCACTGTGCCTGGCTATAGCATACATTTTAAAAGTGTTTTCTATGGCCAGGAGAATTGGAATATAAAAGTTACCCCTATGCCAACATCAAAACACGGCCACAGTCCTCCCCATTGTATATTTCTTACCCAATCATTTAAAAACAATTTTAGATGCCTTTTTTTTTTTTGAGACAGAGTCTCCCTCTGTTGCTCAGGCTGGCGTGTGCAGTGGCGTGATCTTGGCTCACTGCAACCTCTACCTCCCAGGTTCAACTGATTCTCCAGCCTCAGCCTCTCGAGTAGCTGGGATTATAGGCGTGTGCCACCATGCCCAGCTAATTTTTTTTTGTATTTTTTAGTAGAGACAGGGTTTTACCATGTGGACCAGGCTGGTCTCAAACTCCTGACCTCAGGTGATCCACCCGCCTCAGCCTCCCAAAGTGCTAGGATTACAGGCATAAGCCACTGTGCCCAGCCTAATTTTTATATTTTTAGTAGAGACAGGATTTTGCCATGTTGGCCAGGTTGATCTGGAACTCCTGGCCTCAAGTGATCTGCCCGCCTCGGCCTCCCAAAGTGCTGGAATTATAGGCGTGAGCCACCGCGCCTGGACTAATATGATATTTTCTAATTTTAAAAAGGCATGCTCGTTTTTAGAGAATTTGGAAAACATAAAAATCTAAAGAAAAATTATTGGCAATCCCACCATCCTAATATAATCAAAGACACCTGTCCTAGGTCAAATGTCCTACCTGTCTACACCCAACCCACCCTGAGCTCCTCTCCTCTAATATATAAAATGAGTTAGGTGTTTTCTCTATAAATACATTCATAGCTACAAATATCAGGATAATACCAGATACACATAATATTTAATATTCTTTTTTCACTGGGCATATTATGAACTAGAATTATAGCATACTTTTTTTTTTTTTTTTTGAGATGGAGTTTTGCTCTTGTAGCCCAGGCTGGAGTGCAATGGCACGATCTCAGCTCACCGAAACCTCCGCCTCCCAGGTTCAAGGGATTCTCCTGCCTCAGCCTCCTGAGTAGCTGGGATTACAGCCACACGCCATCACGCCCGGCTAATTTTGTATTTTTAATAGAGATGGGTTTCTCCATGTTGGTCAGGCTGGTCTCGAACTCCCGACCTCAGGTGATCCGCCCACCTTGGCATCCCAAAGTGCTGGGATTACAAGCATGAGCCACTGTGCCTGGCTATAGCATACATTTTAAAAGTGTTTTCTATGGCCAGGAAAACTGGAAAATAAATAAAAGTTACCCCTATGCCAACAACAAAACACGGCCACAGTCCTCCCCATTGTATATTTCTTTTTTTTTTTTTTTTTTTTTTTTTCTGAGACGGAGTCTCACTGGGTCTCCCAGGCTGGAGTGCAGTGGCGTGATCTCGGCTCACTGCAAGCTCCGCCTCCCGGGTTCACGCCATTCTCCCGCCTCAGCCTCCCAAGTAGCTGAGACTACAGGCGCCCGCCACCACGCCCGGCTAGTTTTTTGTATTTTTAGTAGAGACGGGGTTTCACCATGTTAGCCAGGATAGTCTCGATCTCCTGACCTCGTGATCCACCCGCCTCGGCCTCCCAAAGTGCTGGGATTACAGGCTTGAGCCACCGCGCCCGGCCCCCATTGTATATTTCTTACCCAGTCTTTTAAAAATAAGTTTAGATGTCTTCTTTTTTTTTTTTTTTTTTTTTTTTTTTTGAGACAGAGTTGTCTGTTGTCCAGGCTGGAGTGCAGTGGCATGATCTCCTGACCTCAGGTGATCCACCTGCCTTGGCCTCCCAAAGTGCTAGGATTATAGGCGTGAGCCACCATGCCCAGTCTAATTTTTGTATTTTTAGTAGAGACAGGGTTTTGCCATGCTGACCAAGTTTGTCTGGAAATCCTGGCCTCAACTGAGATGCCCACCTCGGCCTCCCAAAGTGCTGGAATTACAGGCATGAGCCACAACACCCAGCCAGATGCTTCTATTTACTTAAACTCTAACCTCTGTAGGTCAAATGGTAGTGATGGTACCCACCTTCACAGGGTTTTTGTGAGGATTAAATGAGACAAATGAAACACAGGCCCTGTCCCAGGAGAGATGATGGCATATGAGCAGGGGTCGGGGGTGGGAGCCAGGGGACACTCAGGCATGATAAAATGAGGTGACTGGTGACAGAGATGGAAGCTGTGCAGTGTAGCGATGGTCAGCAGTATCTTGCAGCCAGCTTCTCAGCCACAGACATACTTACTGTGAGACCTGGGCACATGAGTTCACCTCCTTCAGCCTCCACTTCCTCTTCTGTAAAATGGGCATGGATTCAATAACATTATACAGGTAGAGGACTTAGCTCATGCCTGGCACATCACAAGGGCTCCATCAATGACAGTTTTCAGTGTTTCATCAAATCTTAGATACTTGCAATTGTAGGATGCACCACCACCTATTAAACCATCACTACATTCATTGTAAGACGTATCCGACTTCAGAGAGGTCAAAATGCAGGGAGAAAGAGTCTTAATTTTCACTACATCCAGTGTCGTTATTCAGAAGGGTCTGGGACACTGAGGTAGGGCTCCTGAGCTAGTCCAGGGACACACTCATCCGTCCCTCTGTCTGGCCTTCCCTTCGTTTTCTGAGCCTTCCACTAGGTGGCACCCGGGCCTGGGTGCCTGCCGTGGAGCTGATGCCCCGAGGTCAGTCCTGCCCCTCCGGCTCCTCCATGCTCTTTCTTCCCCTTTCCCTTTTCCTCCTCCCCATCTTTTCTCCTGGAAGTGGGAGGCTCTGATTCAGTGCTCAGAGGTTCCCTGTAGGATTGCAGAACTTGAAGAACCGCTACAGGGCTCCTGCCGTCCACTGGCCCCAGCCCATCCCAAGTAGGAATTCCTTCCTAGCAAGTCTCCAGCTCTCACTTGCATACCTTCAGTGGCGGGAAACTCACTACTTCGTGAGGATCCCGTACCATCCTGGTCATGCTCTTGGGCTCTGAAGATGCTCCCCCAAGGGTCCTAGGGAACCCACTTTCTAGTCCTTCAACAGCAGGCGACTTGGGCCTTTGTCTGCTTTGTGTATTGGGGAATTCCCAAGGCCTGGCACAGGTGAGGCATTCATTTGGTGAGTGAATGATTGAGAGTCAATGAACAAACTCAGTTGTTCTGTGCATCTGTTTCATTACCTGTGAAATTGGGTTAATAATAGTATTTACCTCATACGGCTGTGAGGATTAGATGAGACAGAACCTCTAACCAGGCTTAGTGCCATGCCTGGTACATAGTAAATCCTCAACAAATACTGTTTTTCTCTTTAATAGCTACGGATAGGGCTACTTCTTTTTTTTTTTTTTTTTTTTTTTTTTGGTAGAGTTTCGCTCTTGTTGCCCAGGCTAGAATGCAATGACATGATATTGGCTCACCACAACCTCTACCTCCCAGGTTCAAGTGATTCTCCTGCCTCAGCCTCCCGAATAGCTGGGATTAACAGGCATGCACCACCATGCCCAGCTAATTTTTGTACTTTTAGTAGAGATGGGGTTTCTCTACTACATCCCATTGGTCAGGCTGGTCTTGAACTCCCAACCTCAGGTGATCCGCCAGCCTCAGCCTCCCAAAGTGCTGGGATTACAGGTGTGAGCCACCGTGCCTGACTGCCATAGCTCTACTCTTATTATCTGAAAGATCTGTTTTAGAGAAAAGTGATTCTGATTTTTTTTTTTTTTTTTAAAGACAGGGTCTCATACTGTTGCCCAGGCTTGGAGTGCAGTGGCATGATCACAGTTCACTGCAGCCTTGATCTCCTGGGCTCAGGCAATCCTCCCACCTTAGCCTCCCAAGTAGCTGGGACTACAGACGTGTAAAACCATGCCTGGCTAATTTAAAAATTTTTTTTGTAGAGATTGGGTTTTGTCATGTGACCCAGGCTGGTCTTGAACTTCTGGGCTCAAGCGATCCACCTGCTTTGGCCTCCCAAAGTGCTGGAATTATAGGCGTGAGCCACAGTGCCCAGCCTGATTCTAATTCTTAAAACTTTCACACAGGCTGGGTGCGGTGGCTCCTGCCTGTAATTCCAGCACTGAGCCCTTACTGCATCTCATTCATTCTTCCACCTGTGTTCCTGGGCATTCTTCTCCCATTTTATAGATGAAGGAACCAAAGCCCACAAAGGTCACACAGGCCGGGCGCGGTGGCTTACACCTGTAATCCTAGCACTTTGGGAGGCCAAGGCAGGCAGACTGCTTGAGCCCAGGAGTTTGAGGCCAGCCTTGGTAACATGGAGAAACCCCATCTCTACAGAATAATTAGCCTGGCGTGATGGCACGCACCTGTAGTCCCAGCTACCCTGGGAGCTGAGGCAGGAGGATCTTTTGAGCCTGGGAGGCAGAATCTGTCTCAAAAAAAAGAAAAACCAGTCACACAGCTGGCGAGCAATAGAACCAGGATTTAGATCTTGTCTGTCTGACTCCAGAACCCAGCCCTTCACTTCTAAGCCTTGTTTTCCTCACGCTCTAGATCAGGGGTCCCCAGGCCACAGTACTGGTACCAGTCAGTTAGTAGAGATGGGGTTTCACCATGTTGACCAGGCTGGCCTCAAACTCCTGACCTTGTGATCCACCTGCCTCAGCCGCCCAAAGTGGTGGCATTACAGGTGTGAATCACTGTGCCTGGCCTCTTTTTTTTTTTTTTTTTTTTTTGAGACAAAGTCTCACTCTGTCACCCAGGCTGGAGTGCAGTGCTGCAATCTTGTCTCACTGCAAGCCAGGTGTGGTGGCGGGCGCCTGTAGTCCCAGCTACTCAGGAGGCTGAGGCAGAAGAATCGCTTAAGCCCGGGAGGCGGAGGTTGCAGTGAGCCAAGATCAAGCCACTGCACTCCAGTCTGGGTGACAGAGTTAGACTTCCACTCAAAAAAAAAAAAAAAAAGATTCTCATAGGAGCACGAACCCTACTGTGAACTGCGCATCTGAGAGATCTAGGTTTTGTGCTCCTTATGAGCATCCACTGACTGTTGATCTGAGGTGGGACGGTTTCATCCCAAAACCATGCTCCCCCTGCCCGTGGAAAAATTGTCTTCCATTAAACTGGTCCCTGGTGCCAAAAAGGTTGGGGACTGCTGCTCTAGAGGATGTTCTGGGGCCTGTGGGGAATTTTCTGTTTGTGAGCCTTCCACATACTACCCTGATGTCGTGGCTATTACATGGCTTCCCAACATATGTTCCCCGCCTCTCCCACCATCAGAGCCGTACTGGGCTCTACTGGAATTCTATGCCAGTGGGAGGGGTTGGTAGCACTCTTCCAGGGTGGGCTCTGATGACCCTGGAGAAGCCATATGCATCCAATCTCTCTAGGCACAGAAATGAACACTACCTCAGTCACAGCCAAGGATTTGCCAAGAGAAGTCAGTGGAGCTTTTTGAGGGAGAGAAGCTGCTTTTCATTTCTACAGGATTACCGGAAGAGACACTCTCTTTCCCGGACAGTGTGCTGAGGGGACATGAGAGCTAGAGATGCAGTAGCTCTTATTCCCAAAAGGGGATTCCTTTTGACAATGAAGTCAACATACAGAGGAAGGCAGAGCCCAGGGACTTCATGAAGAAACAGAACCTAGGCCAGGCACAGTGGTTCACACCTGCAATCCCAGCACTTTGGGAGGTCGAGGTGGGAGGATCGTTTGAGCTTATGTATTGAAGACAAGCCTGGGCAACACTGTGAGACCTCTTCTCTACTTAAAAAAAAAAAAAAAAATCTTTATTAGCCGGGTGTATTGGCACACACCTATGGTCCCAGCTACTTGGGAGGCTGAGGTGGGTGGATCACTTTAGCCCAGGAGAATCGCTTGAATAGAGGCTGCAATGAACCGTGATTGCACCACTGCACTCCAGCCTGGGCAACAGAAAGAGACCGTGTCTCCAAAGTAAGAAAAAAAGAAAACAGTGAAAGAAGAAATAGAACCTAGTCTGGGGTGTTATGAGTTACTAACTGATGTGTAACAAATCACCCCCAATTTAGCCGCTTAAAACATGTATTGGGCCAGGCACGGTGGCTCACGCCTGTAATCCCAGCACTTTGGGAGGCCGAGGCAGGCGAATTACGAGGTTAAGAGTTCAAGACCAGCCTTGCCAACATGATGAAACCCTGTCTCTGCTAAGAATACAAAAATTAGCCGAGTGTGGTGGCAGGCGCCTGTAATTCCAGCTACTCAGGAGGCTGAGGCAGGAGAATCGCTTGAACCTGGGAGACAGAGGTTGCAAGGAGCCAAGATCGGGTCACTGCACTCCAGCCTGGGCGACAGAGCAAGACTCTGTCTTGAAAACAAAAAAAAACCAACAATAGGAAAAAACATTTATTATCTCTCTGAGTTGCCAGAGTTGAGGGTTGGAAATTGGAAGAGATCTCAATTAGTGGTTCTGGCTCAGGGTCTCTAATGTGTTTATAGTAAGATGTTGGTGAGGGGTGCAGTCATCCACTTCCAAGATGGGGCTGGAGGATCCACTTCCAAGATGGGGCACTCATGTGGCAATTGGCAAGAGGTCTCAGTGCCTCACCAAGTGGGCTCTCCATAGCAGCTAGCTTTCCCCAGAGCAATGATGATGATGATGATGATGATGATGTGTGTGTGTGTGGATGTGTGTGTGTGTGATAGAGACAGAGAGAAAGAGAGAAGGAAGCCACAGTGCTCTTTACAACCTGCGCACTATCATCTTTGATTTTTTTCTATTCATTAGAAGCAAGTCACTATGTCCAGCCCACAGCCAAGCTCCGCCTCCTGGGTTCACACCATTCTCCTGCCTCAGCCTCCCAAGTAACTGGGACTACAAGCGCCCACCACCACGCCCAGCCAATTTTTTGTATTTTTAGTAGAGACGAGGTTTCACTGTGTTAACCAGGATGGTCTCGATCTCCTGACCTCGTGATCCACCCGCTCGGCCTCCCAAAGTGCTGGGATTACAGGCATGAGCCACCGCGCCCGGCCTAATTTTTGTATTTTTAGCAGAGATGGGGTTCCACCATGTTGGCCAGGCTGGTCTCAAACTCCTGACCTCAGGTGGTCCGCCCACCTTGGCCTCCCAAAGTGCTGGAATTACAGGCATGAGCCACCGTGCTCAGCCTTGGTCCTTTATACTATAAGCCTGGGCAACATGGTGAGTACACGCTACTGTCCTGTGGCCACTGGTGATGCTGGGTACATGAAAACCACATTGTTCTATGGACTCTGACCATGGCACTCATCCTTCCACTGGCCACTCCTGCTAAGACATGGCTTTTCCATCCTGTAATTGCCCTTAAACATTGGGCAACAATTTCCTCTCTGGGTCAGACGCTTCGGGGGAAGGAAGACAGAGAATCATGTGGCCAGGTGGGAAGAGCTCTGGGCCAGCTTCCACCCAGCCTTGCTGTGTGACCTTGAGGAAGTCCCTGCTCCTCTCTGGGCCTCAGTGTCCTCCCTTATGAATGCAGGAGGTTGTATTAACATGTCTGAGGATGCTTTGGGGTTTTCTTAGTTCACTTCTGTCCAGAGGAGATAATGAAATTTTAGGAGCAGCCTCACTTCCGACACACCGGGTCTTGCGTGGTCATTCATACCCCAGCAGAGAAAAAGCTGCACACTTCATACCCTTTGCCCTTCACCATCTCATCTGATCCTCCCAGCAGCCAGCAAGGACACGGGGCAAGGCACTGGGGGAAACAGGCTCACAGGAAAGACATTGTATGTGCAGAGAGCTGCGGGACAGACGTGGCCTTGCCAGCAGGACCCGTGATTAAACAGCAGCTGTGATTCACTGAGTGCTTTCTGCTTACTGTGTGCCAAGTACTTCACATGTGGCTGTTTTGTGTCATTCTCACATCAACCCTGATGGGTGGTTACTATAATTATCCCCTTTAACAGATAAAGAAACTGAAGCCCAGAGGGGTGGAGTAACTAGTCCAGCAAAAGTAAGCAGTGGAACTGGGATTGAAATTCAGCTGGAACATCTCAGCACTCATCTGTTTTCGATCACATAACACTCCCTCTAGGCATTCACAGGAGCTCAAGGATAGGAGTAGAGAGGGGAAAGCTAGGAGTCCGAAGACTTGAGGGGCCAGGCATGGTGGTGTGCACCTGTAATCCCAGCATTTTAGGAGGCTGAGGTGGGAGGATGGCTTGAGCCTGGGAGATCGAGGTTGCAGTGAGCCGTGATCGTGCCACTGCGCTCCAGCCTGGGCAACAGAGCAAGACTATGTCTTGGAGGTGGAGGAGGACCTTCAAAAAATAAAGAATAAAAAAGTACAAAACCAAAGACTTGTACTTTGTCTCACGCCTGTAATCTCACCACCTCAAGAGGCCGAGGCAAGTGGATCACCTGAGGTCAGGAGTTCGAGACCAGCCTGGCCAACATTGTGAAACCTCATCTCTACTAAAAATACCAAAATTAGTCAGGTGCAGTGGCAGGCGCAGTGGCAGGCGCCCGTAATCCCAGCTACTCGGGAGGCTGAGGCAGGAGAATCGCTTGAACTCAGGAGGCAGAGGTTGCAGTGAGCCGAGCTCACACCATTGCCATTGCACTCCAGCCTGAGCAACAAGAGTGAGATTCCGTCTCAAAAAAAAAGAAAAAACAAAAAACAAAAACTTACGTTCATGAACAAAGTCTGAACACTTACTAATTCTAAGGCCAGGGTAAATCTTTCATCTCACTCAGCCTCAGTTTCCTTATCTGTAAAACGGGGATCATAATTTGTCACCCAAATTGTGAGGATTGGGTAAAAACATTTTTAATAAGGGCATGTATGTGAGCATCCTCCATGTAGAGCAAAGAAGTTGTCTAAATGTAAGAGGTTGTTGTTTTTCTTCATCTCAGAGCAGGAGCCAGGGCAGGAAGTAGGCGGGCTGATTAGGGCGCCCAAGTGTCCCTGCCCAAGAGTGACTGCTTCCGTCCCTGGTGTTCATAAAGTCCCCAGGAAAGGAGGAGGGCAGGCTGGAGGAAAGGGCAAAGCTCTAGGTCCTTATCGAGAACTTTGCCTCCATGCAAGAGCTCTCCAGGGGAAGAGAAGTTCTAGACTATCACCACTGAGCTCCAAGCATTCCAGAGGACTCAGCGGGGAGGAATTCTGCCAGCGCCCGGCCCAGCAGGAGCTGGGGAGAGGCCTGGATGAGTAGGTCGTATCCTCCCTCTCAGCCTGTGTCATGGCGCTGCCCTGGCCTCATGGTCCAGGACCCAGCCCCCATAGCCTGTCCTACCAAGGGGAACACCAGACTCCAGCACTGCGATGCACAAATGCCAAACACTCCCGAGGGGCAGATTTGGCGAGTGACTGGAACTGGAGTCAGGAGGGGCAGGCTCTTGTTCTGGTTTTGTCCCTTCTCTCTGGGCATCGGCGTCCCTACTGTGGAATAAGGGATATTCCCTTGAGATCATTTACATACCGTGGTTCTGGCATACCACTTGCTACCCCTGCCACAAAGTGTTCCTTGTGCCTTCTTCCTGGGCTGCTGGAGAAACAGCTCATGCCACATGTGCTGCCCTCTCTGGGTGTGGTCAACAGCAGTCCAGCCCAGGACACTCAAGTGTGACAGCCAGATGACACTCAAGTCATCTGTGTTATTTTCTGTTTCTGGTACTTTCTGAATTCCAGTTCTTTCTTGTTCCCAATTAGACGGAGAGCGCCCTGAGGACAAGCAACTGGGGCCTCCTTACCCCTGTGCTTCCCCAAGAGCCTAGTCTAGGGCTTAGCACAGAGTAGAACCTCAGGGCCAGTTAGCAGCTGTGCTGTTGGGCCATCCTTGAGGCCCTTGATGAACATGCTCTCCATCACCAGTGCCTGTTGTAGTGGTCTGGTCACACAGAGAGGAACCCCAGCTTCTGTTCCTGGTTCTGCTCAACTCTCAGTCTGGAGGACTTTAGGCAAGGCTCTGTCAAAGGCGTCTGTGGTTTTTCAAACTGTGCCAGGTGGAGACCAGGTGTGAACTGGATAATCCGCAGGGGCAGATGGGGTCTGGTACTCCAGCCCTCACCCCGCCACCCAGAGCTGCTCCATTCTTAGCTTTTACACACTGGGATTTCACAATAGTGACTTTACAGCTTCACGGAGGTAAAACTGACATACAATAAACTGACATACTGACATATAATAAACTGACATATTGAGCATGTACAATACGAAACTTTTTTTTTTTTTTAGACAGAGTCACACTCTGTTGCCCAGGCTAGAGTGCAGTGGCGCAATCTCTGCTCACTACAGCCTCTGCCTCCTGGGTTCAAGTGATTCTCCCCCCTCAGCCTCCGGAGTAGCTGGGATTACAGGTACCTGCCACCATGCCTGGCTAATTTCTTTGTTTTTTTGTTTGTTTTTGTTTTTTAGAGACAGTTTCGCTCTGTCGCCCAGGCTGGAGTGCAGTGGCACAATCTCAGCTCACTGCAACCTCCGCCTCCCTGTGTGTCCAGAATTGGTTCCTTCTGGTGGGTTCTTGGTCTCGCTCACTTCAAGAATGAAGCCGCGGACCCTCAGGGTGAGTGTTATAGTTCTTAAAGATGGTGTGTCCGGAGTTTCTTCCTTCAGATGTTCAGATGTGCCCGGAGTTTCTTCCTTCCAGTGGGTTCGTGGTCTTGCTGACTTCAGGAGTGAAGCCACAGACCTTCGCAGTGGGTGATGCAGCTCTTAAACGTGGCTTGTCCTGAATTGTTCGTTCCTCCCAGTGGGTTCGTGGTCTTGCTGACTTCACGAGCAAAGCTACAGACCTTCACAGCGAGTGTTAACAGCTCTTAAAGGTAGTGCAGACCCCAAGAATGAGCAGCAGCAAGATTTATTGCAAAGAGCAAAATAACATACCCACCACTGCACAGAAACCAACCCAACCAGGTTGCGCTGCTGGCTCTGGTGGCCAGCTTTTATTCCCTTATTTGGCTCCACCCATCTCCTGCTGATTGGTCCATTTTACACAGTGCTGATTGGTCCATTTTTACAGAGTGCTGATTGGTGTGTTTACAAACCTTTAGCTAGACACAGAGTGCTGATTGGTGTGTTTACAATCTTTTAGCTAGACAGAAAGTTCTCCAAGTCCCCACCCGACCCAGAAGCCCAGCCAGCTTCACCTCTCACCGGGTTCAAGTGATTCTCTTGCTTCAGCCTCCTGAGTAGCTGGGACTAAAGGCTTCTGCCACCATGCCTGGCTAATTTTTTGTATTTTTAGGAGAGATGGGGTTTCACCATGTTAGCCAGGATGGTCTTGATCTCCTGACCTCATGATCCACCCACCTCAGCCTCCCAAAATTTCTTTGTATTTTAGTAGAGACAGGGTTTCACCACGTTGACCAGGCTGGTCTCAAACTCCTGACCTCAAGTAATCTGCCCTCCTCAGCCTCCCAAAGTGCTGGGATTACAGGCATGAGCCACCGCACCTGGTTAATTTGATAAGTTTTGACACATAGATACACCAGTGAAACCATCAACACAACCAAGATAGTGAGCACATCCTTCACCCTCAAAAGCTTCCTCATGGCCTGGAGCCACAGCTCACGCCTGTAAACCCAGCACTTTGAGAGGCTGAGACAGGAGGATCATTTGAGTCTAGGACTTTGAGACCAGCCTGGGCAACACGGCAAAACCTCGTCTCTACAAAAAATACAAAAACTAGCTTGGCCTGGTGGTGTGAATGCACACATGTAGTTCCAGTTACCTGGGAGACTGAGGCGGGAGGATCACATGAGCCCAAGAGGTCGAGGCTACATGAGTCATAATTGCGCCACTGCACTCCAGCCAGGGTGACAGAGCGAGACCCTGTCCTACTAAACAAAAAGTTGACTAGGCGCAGTGGCTCACACCTGTAATCCCAGCACTTTGGGAGGCCAAGGCAGGAGAATCGCTTGAACCTGGGAGGCGGAGGTTGCAGTGAGCTGAGATCATGCCTTTGCACCCTGGTCTGGGCAATAGAGCAAGACTCTGTCTCAAAAAAAGATAAAAAATAAAAATAAAAAAGTTTCCTTATGCCCCTTTTTAATTCCTTTCTACCTCCCATTGCCCAGGAACCACAATGTGGCTCTGTCACTCTACGTCAGTTTACATTTTCTAGAATGTTATGGAAATGGAATCACAGCATGCACTCTTCTTTGCCCGGCTTCCTTCACTCAGCATTATTAATTTGAGATTCATCTCCCTTGGCCCATGTATCAGTAGTTCATTCCTTTTTAATGCTGAATGGTGTTCTGTTGCTAGGATATACCACAGTTGGTTTCTCCATTGACCTGTGGGAGTTTGGGTTGTTTCCAGGTTTTGGCTACTGCAAATGCAACTGCTATGAATATCTGTTCACATAAGATCTTTTGTTCTTTTTGAGACAGTCTCGCTTTGTCATCCAAGCTGGAGTGCAGTGGCGTGATCTCGGCTCACTGCAACTTCTGCCTCCCGAGTTCAAGCGATTCTCCTGCCTCAGCCTCCCAAGTAGCTGGAATCACAGGCATGTGCCACCACACCCAGCTAATTTTTGTAGTTTTAGTGGAGACAGGGTTTCAACCATGTTGGGCAGACTGGTCTCGAACTCCTGACCTCAAGTGATCTGCCTGCCTTGGCCTCCCAAAGTGCTGAGATTACAGGCATGAGCCAACATGCCCGGACCACACAAGATTTTTATCTGAAGAAGTTGCACTACTGGGGGCGGGGGGAAAAAAAAGCTGGACAAGATGGTCCCTGAAGTCACAGGCTTTTAAGGGCCTGGAGACTGTAGTGGGCCAAGGTAGGGCACCGAGAAGTAAAGGAACTGCCATTTTGAGCCTCTACTGAATGTACCTGCCCACATTCATTGATGTAATCACACCCCAGCTGGGAAGCAGGTGCCATTGTTATTCCCAGGATACAGACAAAGCAGCTGAGGCACAGACAAGTGACTGTAACTGTCTCATGACACACACAGAGGCCACAGCAGAGCCATGATTCAGACCCAAGGTCTGGTTGCCTCCAGGCCCAGGCTCAGGACCACCGCACGCTCGTCGCGAGAACCAGAACTGGTTCCTTGGCTTGTTTTGACCCCTTATGTGGCTGAGGTTCATGCCTGTGGTGGTTCCCATGGTGCTGGGCCATGGGACGCACCTGGTCAAGACTTGGAAGCAGGATGGGGAGCTGGGAACAGAGGAGCAGCAGGAAGTGCGTCCGTCATGCAACTGAAGGGCATCTGGTTCCTGGTCAGACAGGGAATGGAAAGAGGGACCCCCCCTTATTTTTATTTATTTATTTATTTTTGAGACAGAGTCTCGCTCTGTTGCCCAGCCTGGAGTGCAGTGGCGCGATCTCAGCTCACTGCAATCTCTGCCTCCCAGGTTCAAGCAATTCTCCTGCCTCAGCCTCCTGACTAGCTGGGACTACAGGCGCCCGCCACCACGCCTGGATAGTTTTTGTATTTTCAGTAGAGATGGGGTTTCATCATATTGGCCAGGCTGGTCTTGAACTCCTGACCTTGTGATCCACCCGCCTTGGCCTCCCAAAGTGCTGGGATTATAGGCAGGAGCCACCATGTCCGGCCTCCCAAAGTGCTGGGATTATAGGCAGGAGCCACTGCACCCAGCTGAGTCTCCTTATTATGCAGGGATCTCTGGGCCTTTTGCTCAGTCTCTCCTATCACTTCCATGTGCCACAGTGAGGCAGGAATCATCATCTCCATTTCATAGATGAGAAAAAGGGGGCTCAGGAGGTTTGGGCAGGATTCTATCAGCTTCCAGTAACAGAAAAGTCAACTGAAAATGACTTACATGATGAAGACACTGATCTGACAAGGAAGTCAAAGTTTTAGGTCTGGGAACTTCTGGATTGTTAATCCAGGGGCTCCACGGGGAAGGGATTTCGAGACTCATGTTCTTTCCCTCCTGGTGAGCTCCATCCTTTGCGCATCAGCTTTTCCCTCCTTCTCAGCCCTAGAACGGCTGTGCTGCAGCGGTTTCAGGGGCCACCGGCCCACAGTGGCATTCAGAAGCAAAGAGGATCCCCTCCTCCCTTGTCACCCCTTTTAAGACAGAAGACAACCCATCATTTCTTATTGGCCAGAATTGCCTAAACCAATCACTTGGTAAGGAAATGAAACCACCTCGGGTGGCCCAGACCCACTGAGATCCACTTGCTGGGAAGAAGCTCTCCCAAAGGCCAGGGATGCTGAGAGGAGGACATATAGCATCCAGGTTTTGCCAGGCATAGCAGCTCACACTTGAGATCCCAGCTACTTAGGAGGTTGTGGCAGGAGGATCACTTGAGTCCAGGAAATGGAGGCTGCACCCATCTACGGTTGTGCCACTGCACTCCAGCCTTGATAACACAGCAAAACCCCATCCCTAAAAAAAAAAAAAATGGCAGGCACAGTGGCTTACACCTATAATCCCAGCACTTTGGGAGACTGAGGCGGGTGGATCACCTGAGGTCAGGAGTTTGAGACCAGCCTGACCAACATGGTGAAACCCTGTCTCTACTAAAAATACAAAAAAAAAAAAAAATTAGCTGGGTGTGGTGACAGGTGCCTGTAATCCCAGCTACTTGGGAGGCTGAAGCAGGAGAATTGCTTGAACCCAGGAGATGGAGGTTGTCTTGAGCCGAGATCGTGCCACTGCACTCCAGCCTGGGAAACAAGAGCAAAATTCCATCTCAAAAAAAAAAAAAAAATCCAGATTTTGCTAATAAGGAGGAAGGGGTCCGCCTCAGAGCAGAAGAGACTTGCTCAAGATGTCCAGGTGGTCAGAGGTGGATCTGTGGATCTGAGCCCTAAGACAGGCCTGGTCCTGTTATTCCCCTCTCTTTATTATCCCCATTTCTTTTTGTTTGTTTTTTGTTTTGTTTTGTTTTTGAGACGGAGTCTCACTATGTCACTTAGGCTGGAATGCATTGGTGCAACCTCGGCTCACTGCAACCTCTGCCTCGCAGGTTCAAGCTATTCTCCTGCCTCAGCCTCCCAAGTAGCTGAGATTATAGGTGCCCACCACCATGGCTGGCTAATTTTTGTATTTTTAGTAGAGATGGGGTTTCATCATGTTGGCCAGGCTGGTCTCAAACTCTTGACCTCAGGTGATCCACCTACCTTGGCCTCCCAAAGTGCTGGGATTACAGGTGTGAGCCAACGTGCCCAGTCTATTATCACCATTTCATAGAGGAGAAATTTGAGGCTCATATTTTAGAATCTAGGCGCCTTCTTACCAACCCCAGGAGTCTGTGTAAATAATGTTAGTAATTCTCACACTGAACACTTTATGTGCCCCCACATATTATCCCATCACCTATGAGGTCAGATGTTTTTTATTTATTTGTTATTTTATTTATTTATTTATTTATTTATTTATTTATTTATTTATTTTGAGACAGAATCTCACTCTGTCATCTAGGCTGGAGTTCAGTGGTACGATCTCGGCTCACTGCAACCTTCACCTCCCAGGTTCAAGTGATTCTCCTGCCTCAGCCTCCTGAGTAGCTGGGATTACATGTGCCCGCCACCATGCTCAGCTAATTTTTGTTTTTTTCATAGGGACGGGGCTTCACCATGTTGCCCAGGCTGGTCTCGAACTTCTGGCCTCAAGTGATCTGCCCGCCTCAGCCTCCTAAACTGCTGGGATTACAGGCATGAGCACCATGCCCAGCCATCAGATGCTATTAATATCTCCATTTTACAGAGGAAGACACAGAGACACAGAGAATAAGAAGCTTGCCTGAGGTTACACAGTCTGAAAGTGGTGGTGCTGGTATTTGAACCCTGCCTGGTATTCCAGGATCCCATCATGCCAGGTCAAGCGGGAAGCCCAGACTGGTGAGTCAAAGGACAGGTGGGGCAGCCCCCAGGCCAAACAGAGAGAGTTGAGCAGCAACAGGCGAAGGCCAGCTGTTTGAGAGGCCCACTGGCTGGGAATGGGGCTGGGGCCAGGCCAGCTGGCAGGCCCAGCTGAACCTGCAACATGAGCCCAGGAGCCATCACTACCCACCCACCGTGCCTCTCGAGTTCCCAGTCTCCTACTCAGCCCCCTCCAGGAGCCTGAAGTACAGATTCAAGTTTGATGGGCAACAAGTGCTCACAGGACAGCTCAGCAAACCACACACACTAACAGCCCAGAGGCACCTCAAAGAGTTTTTGGTCCAACGCTCCAAAAATGCTCATTTTCCAGACAGGGAAACTGAGGCATGCATAAAAGATTTTGTTTTTGTCTGTCTTATTCACTGCTTCGTCCCATCGCCCAAAACAATGCTTGGCATGTAGTGGGTCCTCAATAAATATTTGTAGAATGACTGACTGACTCATGAAATGAATGTGGTTTTTCCAAGGCACTTAGCATTGCACAGGGGCAAAGGCTCCTACAATAGAAAGCTGGCTGTCGGGAACAAAGCCTCTTCTCCTCCAACCCTCATGTCAAATGGGAAGACTGGGGGGGTCAGAGTAAAGAGTCCACAATCAAGGATATACCCTCACAAGGAAAACAGGCTCTTGTAGGCACACAACGTTTAATCCATTTCCCCTAATACCTAGACACACACACACGCATGCCTCACTTTAGTTACAAGGGCAGCAGAACCTATTAGGCCTGCTTAGGCATAAATGGGGATGGGGGAATTTACTGGCAGGATCCCTGTATAACCCAAGGGCAGGAAACTCAGTCAGTGCTCCCGAACGGGCCAGAAACAAATTCACAAAGTTTTTTTTTTTTTTTTTTAATGACATTATGGGCAGGTGTGGTGGCTCACGCCTGTAATCCCAGCACTTTGGGAGGCCAAGGCGGGTGGATCACGAGGTCAGGAGTTCAAGACCAGCCTGGCCAAGATGGTGAAACCCAGTCTCTAATAAAAATACAAACATTAGCTTGGCGTGGTGGTGGGTGCCTGTAATCCCAGCTACTTGGGAGGCTGAGGCAGGGAATTGCTTGAACCTGGGAGGCGAAGGAATGAGCCAAGATCACGCCACTGCATTCCAGCCTAGGTGACAGCATGAGACTCTCTCTCAAAAAAAAAAAAAAAAAAAAAAAAGACATTACAGGTTGGACGCAGTGGCTCATGCCTGTAATCCCAGCACTTTGGGAGGCCAAGGCAGGAGGATCACCTGAGGTCAGGAATTGGAGACCAGCCTGGTGAACATTGTGAAACCCCGTCTCTACTAAAATACAAAAATTAGCTGGGCGTGGTGGTGGGCACCTGTAATCCCAGCTACTTGGTAGACTGAGACAGGAGAATCACTTGAACCCAGGAGGCGGAGATTGCAGTGAGCCGAGATTGCGCCACTGCACTCCAGCCTGGGTGACAGAGCAAGACTCCATTTCAAAAAAAAAAAAAAAAGAAAAAGAAAAAGAAAAACAAATGACATTACCCGCCATCACCCCATCCCTCTTGTCTGCACATCCATTTTCTTCTTCTCCTCTTCCCTGCTCAGAACTTTCTCCCAGCCCCTGGCTGTCCCAGGCCCAGGCCCAGGCCCAGCTTTATAGGTCCTCTTGGTTCAAACACCCAACAGAGACTGGGTATCTGGGTCTCAATCACACATTCTCAGCAGAGGGAACCTGACTGGCTGGTTGGTGTTGGGAGCTGTCGGGGTCTAGGGGCCACCGCCCACCACTCAGGGCTGTGGGGGCAGACTCAGAGAGGGGTGTGGTTGTGGAGCGTGGGAAGAAATGAGGCCTGCCCAGGCCCAGCAGCTAGTCTAATGCCTTCCAACCCCCATCTTCCCAGACAAGAGGTCTTGAATCTCTCCCAGGTTGGGGCTGTAAGGCTACCCACACAAACACTATGTCATCCATTGTCCCTCATTATTCATTATTGTTAGAGGGCTCTTAAGTCATCCTTTCTCCTTCTGAACTAGCCCTTGCTCATCTGCTCACATCTCTGGCTGCAGCAGTTATGTCAGTTTCAGTCAGTACAAACCAATCATTCCCTCGGTTTGCTTCTTTGGCTGCTATAAATAACTTTATTTATTTATTTATTTATTTATTTATTTATTTATTTTTTTGAGACAGGGTCTCGCTTTGTCACCCAGGCTGGGGCACAGTGGTTTGATCTCAGCTCACTGCAGCCTCGACCCTCGACCTCCCCAGGCTCAGGTAGGTGATCCTCCCACTTCAGTCTCCCAAGTGGCTGGAACTACAGCCACGTGCCACCATGCCCAGATAATTTTTAATTTTTTTTGTAGAGACCGGTCTCACTATTTTGCCCAGGCTGGTCTTGAACTCCCAGGCTCAAGTGAGTCTCCCACCTCGGCCTCCTAAAGTGCTAGGATTACAGGCGTGAGCCACCTCGCCGGCCTAGAAACAATTTTTAAACCTTGTAAATCCAAATCCCATAAAAGAGAGGAACTGGTTGGTTCTCCCACTCACCAATTTGTCAGGACTGCCCCTGTTGGGCAGAGCCTTCGCACCACCGACCGCCCCGCCCCCCATTCACTCCAGCCTATAAAGTGGCTGCCTGCGCTACAGGGGCCCTCCCATTCCTGGGCAGCGGCGGCTGGGGGCCCTTTGGGCTTTGGGTTTTGCACACGTTTTCTTTGCTTACCCTGATTTTTCTCTGGGCTGGTGCCAGTTTCGTGTGCTCCTACTCCCGCCCCAATTCTTTGTTCATTGTGTACTGAGGCTTATTCTTCTCCTTCCTGTGGCTTCCCCACCTTTTTCCTGTCGCTTGCTCATTTTGGACACATCTCTAAGTGATGACCACCTACGGTACTTTGGGCAAATCCCTTAGCCGCTTGGGCCTCCTTTCCCCATATGTATATTTGTGCTACTAATTCCCACTTCACAGGGTTGTGAAAGGAGTTAATGTATCTGCGAGCTCCTGCTACACAGCAAGCACTAAACAAACATCAGTGTCTGCCTTTCTATTTGACTTCAGTCCTTACTTAAAGCTGTCAACAGACCAGAGGCGGAGCTGGACTAGGAGAGAAGAACCGGAGTTCAATCCTCTGCTGCACATCTAACTTGCTGTGTGACCTTGAGCAAGTCCCTTTCCCTCTCTGGGATTTAGTTTCCCCATCTGTCCAATGAGGATTGAACTAGAGGAGCATTTCCCAAATTGAAAAACTAAAAGCATGCCACACAGAGAAAGAATATCTTTGGAGCCAGGCACGGTGGCTCACGCCTGTAATCCTAGCACTTTGGGAGGCCCAGGCAAGTGGGTCACCTGAGGTCAGGAGTTTGAGACCAGCCTGGCCAACATGATGAACCCCATCTACTAAAAATACAAAAACTAGTCCAGTGTGGTGGCACGCGCCTGTAGTCCCAGCTACTAGGGAGGCTGAGGCAGGAGAATCGCTTGAACCCGGGAGGCGGAGGTTTCAGTGAGCTGAAATTGGGTCACTGCACTCCAGCCTGGGTGACAGAGCGAGACTCCATCTGAAAAAAAAAAAAAAAATTTGGAGCCAGGCACGGTGGCTCACACCTGTAATCCTAGCACTTTGGGAGACCAAGGTGGGCAGATCACCTGAGCTCAGGAGTTCAAGACCATCCTGGGCAACATGGTGAAACCCCATCTCTACTAAAAATACAAAAAGTTAGCTGGGTGTGGTGGTGGGCGCCCGTAATCCTGGCTGAGTACTCAGGAGGCTGAGGCTGGAGAATCACTTAAACCTGGGAGGCAGAGGTTGCAGTGAGCCCACATTGTGCCACTGCACTCCAGCCTGGGCGACAGAGCGAGACTGACAGAAAAAAAGAAGAATATCTTTGGCCAAACATTTCGGGAAAAGCCACTTAACAACTTTTAGGAGATTAAAGGCACTGAAACTGTGCTGTCCAATATGGTGGCCACAGCCACAGGGGACTATTTAAATTAAACATAAATAAAATTTGAAATTCAGTTATTTGGTCTCACTAGCCACATTTCAAGTGCTCAATAGACACACGGGGTTCATGGCTACAGTACAGCAGAGAACAGATAAGAGCATGGCCTTTAGCACAGAAAGCACCATTTGATGACACTGCAATCAGAGGAGGCCTGCTTCACTTTAATCCAGCATTTCCCAAACACATTGTGTGTGTGTGTGTGTGTGTGTGTGTGTGTGTGTGTGTGTGTGTGTGTGAGTGAGAGAGAGAGAGAGAGAGAGAGAGAGAGAGAGAGAGAGAGAGAGAGAGAGAGACAGGGTCTCATTCTGTCACCCAGGCTGGAATGCAGCGGCACAAACACAGCTTGCTACAGCCTTGACTCCTGGGCTCAAGCAATCCTCCTGCCTCAGCCTCCCAAGTAGCTGGGACTGCAGGCGTGTGCCACCACACCTGGGTAATATTTTTCTTTTTTTTTTTTGTAGCGACAAGGTCTCACGGTCTTGCCCAGGCTGGTCTCAAACTCCTGGGCTCAAGCAATCCTTCTGCCTGCCTCAGCCTCCCAGAGTGCTGGGATTACAAGCATGAGCCACCACTGCCTAGCCATGTTTTAACATTTTTCTTGGCTGAAAGGACATTATATTTGTGGAAAGAGAATGACTTGCTGAGGCTGGAAGGCACTGGGAAGGAGAAGAGGCAGAGAACTTAATTGTTCAGGATTAAGAAGCAAGTAGAGGCCAGGAGCTGTGGCTCACACTTGTAATCTCAGCACTTTGGGAGGCAGAGATGGGTGGATCACGAAGTCAGGAGTTCGAGACCAGCCAGACCAACATGGTGAAACCCTGTCTCTACTAAAGATACAAAAATTAGCTGGGCCTGGTGGCAGGTGCCTGTAATCCCAGCTACTCAGGAGACTGAGGCAGGAGAATTGCTTTAATCTGGGAGACGGAGGTTGCCATGAGCTGAGATCATGCCATTGCAATTGCATTACAGCCTGGGTGACAGAACGAGACTCTGTCTGAAAAAAAAAAGAAAAAGTAAGTAGTATTTGGAGTGGGAGATGAGAGTGGGTTGAAAGTCGGAGAGGGTCTGGCAACCTGGTGGGCAGAGGGAGCCAGGAAAGGAACAGGACCAGCGGGCCAGGATGGCTGAAGGACTCTTGAGAAGAATGAGCCTGAGGTTCAGTTTTAAGTTGTCTGCACACAGCTACATTGCAGTGCAACTCCCCTCACCCATCATCCACGAATCAGTAAATGTCTACCACATCTTGACACATGGCCTTGGAGAAAATCAAGCAAAAAGGGCTATATGTTCCATCCCTGCGCTGTCAGTGGGAGGGGGGGGCGGTGGTGGAAGGGCCCTCAAGGGAGTTGACAGCTGAAGGAGATCAAGAATTCAGCTGCAGGCCAGGCGCGGTGACTCACACCTGTAATCCCAGCGCTTTGAGAGGCCGAGGTGGGTGAATCACCAGGTCAAGAGATTGAGACCAGTCTGGCCAACATGGTGAAACCTCACCTCTACTAAAAATACAAAAAAAATAGCTGGGCGTTGTGGCGGGCGCCTGTAATCCCAGCTACTCGGGAGACTGAGGCAGGAGAATCGCTTGAACCTGGGAGGCAGAGGTTACAGTGAGCCGAGACTGTGCCACCACACTCCAGCCTGGGCAACAGTGAGACTTCGTCTCAAAAAAAAAAAAAAAAGAAAAATAGAAAATGGAATTCAGCTGCAGTCGGTTATATAGAAGGAAGAGAGGTAGAGGCTGGCCAGGAGAATTGGACCCCCTCCCCCAAAAGTCCCCAAAGAGATTGGGAGGTGCGGTGGTTATAAAACATGGCCCCACAATTCTTTGACATTTCTCTCATTAAGATGTGGGGTTTTGTTTTTTCTTTTTGTTTTTTCTTTTTCTTTTTGAGACAGAGTCTTGCTCTGTCACCCAGGCTGGAGTGCACAATCATGGCTCACTGCTGCCTCAACTTCTCAGACTCAAGCGGTCCTCCCACCTCAGCATCCCAAGTAGTTGAGACTACAGGCATGCACCACCATCCTTGGCTAATTTTTAAAAAATTTTTTGTGGCCGGGCGCAGTGGCTCATGCCTATAATCCCAGCACTTTGGGAGGTCAAGGTGAGTGGATCACAAGGTCAAGAGTTCGAGACCAGCCTGGCCAATATGGTGAAACCCCGTCTCTACTAAAAAACATACAAAAAAATTAGCCGGGCGTGGTGGCACATGCCTGTAATCCCAGCTACTCCGGAGGCTGAGGCAGGAGAATTGCTTGAATCTGGGAGGCAGAGGTTGCAGCGAGCCAAAATCATACTACTGCACTCCAGCCTGGGTGACAGAGCGAGACTCCGTCTCAAAAAAAAAAAAAAGAAACTTAAAATTTTTTTTTGTAGAGATGAAGTCTTACTATGTCACCTAGGCTGCTCTTGAATTCCTGGGCTCAAGTGATCCTCCTGTCTCAGCCTCCTGAAGTGGTGGGATTACAGATGTAAGCCACTGTACCCGGCTTAGATGTGGGCTTTTGTATGTCATCCCCTGGAATATGGGCTCTATGACTATTTGACTAATGGAGTATGATGGAGGTGACCCAAATCTTAAGAAACTGGTTGGTTTCACTTCCTCTTTCTTGGGACACTTATTCTTGGAACCCAGTTGCTAAACTGTGCCCAGTCCACATTAAGAGGCCATATGTAGGTGTTCTGGCCAATAGCCCCAACTGAGTTCCCAGTTGATAACCAGTGTTAATTGCCAGACATGTGAGTAAGAAAGCCTCTAGATCACTCCAACCCCATTAGTCATCTGACTGCAACCACATGAAAAATCCTGTGGATCTGTGCACAGTCAACCTGTAGAACCATGAGAAGTAATGATAAAATTATATATATATATATATATATTTTTTTTTTTCTTTTCTTTTTTGAGACGGAGTCTTGCTCTGTCCCCCATATTGGAGAGCAATAGCGCAATCTCGGCTCACTGCAACCTCCACCTCCCAGGTTCAAGTGATTCTCCTGCCTCAGCCTCCCAAATAGCTGGGATTACAGGTGCCCGCCACCATTCCCAGTTAATTTTCATATGTTTAGTAGAGATGGGTTTTCACCAGGTTGGTCAGGCTGATCTCAAACTCCTGACCTCAGGTGATTCACCCACCTTGGCCTCTCAAAGTGCTGGAATTACAGCATGAGCCACCACGCCCGGCCAAAATGATACTGCTTTAAGCCACTAAGTTTCAGTTGATTCATTTTGCTGCAATGGTTTTAACTGAAACAGCAGACAAGCCATGAGGCCCATTACAGCGGGGTGAGATATTAGAGCCGATTTTTCATGAAATCTTAAAGCATAAAACGGCCGCAGTGAGCTGTAACACTTGTTAGATGACAGAGGTCAACATCTGGATGACCTTGATGTCAGATAAAGTTTCTGCTGTGACTTTGAGGTCCGGTCCAGGGACTGTCCAAGTCAGAGAGAGAAAGGTGTCAACTATGACTTGAAAATTTCTAGCTTAGGCAGCTTGTCCTCTATGACAGCATGAGTTGAAACTGGAGGAGACAAAGAGGAAGAACAGATTTGGAGGAAAATGACAAGACCAATTAGAACACGTTGTGCATTTGTTTTTTGGTTTTTTTGGGTTTTTTTTTTTGGTGTTGTTTTTCTTTTCTTTTCTTTTTTTTTTTTTTTTTTTTTTTTTTTGAGACGGAGTCTCGCTCTGTCGCCCAGGCTGGAGTGCAGTGGCGCGATCTCGGCTCACTGCAAGCTCCGCCTCCTGGGTTTACGCCATTCTCCCGCCTCAGCCTCCTGAGTAGCTGGGACTACAGGCGCCCGCCACCTCGCCCGGCTAATTTTTTGTATTTTTAGTAGAGACGGGGTTTCACCGTGGTCTTGATCTCCTGACCTTGTGATCCGCCCGCCTCGGCCTCCCAAAGTGCTGGGATTACAGGCGTGAGCCACCGCGCCCGGCTTTTCTTTTCTTTTCTTTTTTGAGACAAGATCTCACTCTGTCACCCAGGCTGGAGTGCAGTGGCATGATCATGACTCACTGCAGCCTCAACCTCCTGGGCTCAAGCCATCCTCCCACCTCAGCTTCCTGAGTAGCTGGGACCACAGGCGAGCGCCACCATGCCCAGCCGATTTTTGTATTTTTAGTAGAAATGGGATCTTGCTATGTTACTTAGGCTGGTCTCAAACTCCTGGGCTCAAGCAGTCCTCCCACCTTGGCCTCCCAAAGTGCTGGGATTACAGGCATGAGCCACTATACCCGGTTACATTTGTAAAATGTTTTCTGTAAATGCCAGAGCCTGCTGATAGATAATAAAAAAGAAGAATTCTTGCTAGAAGTTTCAGCCCATATTCTTTTTTTTTTTTTTTTTTTTTTAAGACAGAGTTTTGCTCTTTCGCCTAGGCTGGAGTGCACTGGCGCGATCTTGGCACACTGCAACCTCCGCCTTCTGGTTTCAAGCTATTCTCCTGCCTTAGCCTCCTGAATAGCTGGCATTACAGGTGCCTGCCACCATGCCCGGCTAATTTTTTTTTTTCTTTTGAGACGAATTTTTACTCTTGTTGCCTAGGCTGGAGTGCAATGGCACAATCTTGGCTCACTGTAACCTCCACCTCCTGGGTTCAAGTGATTCTCCTGCCTCAGCCTCCAGAGTAGCTGGGATGACAGGCATGCGCTACCATGTCCCGCTAATTTTGTATTTTTATTAGAGACGGGGTTTCTCTATGTTGGTCAGGCTGGTCTCAAATTCCCGACCTCACGTGATCCACCTACCTCAGCCTCCCAAAATGCTGGGATTACAGGTGTGAACCACTATGCCCGGCCCTCTAATTTTTTTTTTTTTTTTTTTGAGACAGAGTCTCACTCTGTCACCCAGGCTGGAGTGCAGTGGCGTGATCTCGGTTCACTGCAACCTCCGCCTCCCGGGTTCAAGCGATTCTTCTGCCTCAGCCTCCAGATTAGCTGGGACTACAGGCGTGTGCCACCACACCTGGCTAATTTTTGTATTTTTAGTAGAGATGGGGTTTCACTATATTGGTCAGGCTGGTCTCAAACTCCTGACCTCGTGATCCGCCCACCTCGGCCTCCCAAAGTGCTGGGATCACAGGCGTGAGCCACCACGCCCAGCCTCGGCTCATGTTCTTAAAGTAAAAGTTTTGAGGAGTCTGAATCCCAAGCTCCATTTATTCATATCCTCATTCATGCATTCATGTATTCATTCAATTTGCTCACTTAGCCAGCCATTCAGCAGGTAGAGTTATGCTTAAGAGCAGACCCTAGAACCAGACTACCTGGGTTCAAAGTCCAGCTCTACCTCTTACTAGCTGCATGGCCTTGGCCAAGTGACATCATCTCAGTTTCTTTATCTCTAAAGTGGGGATGATAATAACAGTACTAATATTATTGTAAAGATTAAAAGAATGAATACCTGGAAAATTCAGACCATTGGGTGTGGCGGCTCATACCTATAGTCCCTGCTACTTGGAAGGCTGAAGCAGGAAAATCGCTTAAGCCCAGGAATTCAAGGCTGCAGTGAACTATGATTGTGTCACGGCACTCTGGCCTGGGTGACAGAGAGAGACCCTGTCTCTAAAAAACAAAATCAGGCCAGGCATAGTGGCTTACACCTGTAATCCCAGCACTTTGGGAGGCCAAGGCAGGCAGATCACCTGAGGTCAGGAGTTCAAGAGCAGCCTGGCCAACATGATGAACCCTCCTCTTTACTAAAAATACAAAAAGTAGCTGGGCATGGTGGCACATGCCTGTAATTCCAGCTACTCTGGAGGTTGAGGCAGGAGAATCGCTTGAATCCAGGAGGCAGAGGTTGCAGTGAGCCAAGATCGTGCCACTGTACTCTAGCCTAGGAGACAGATCGAGATTCCATTTCAAAAAGCAAAACAAAACAAAACAAAAATTCAGAGCAATGCTTGGAATATAAGAACCTATAGATATTACTTAATACTCAATACTTTTTTTCTTTTTGAGATGGAGTCTTGTTGCTCGGTCGTCCCGGCTGGAGTTGCAGTGGCGCGATCTTGGCTCACTGCAACCTCCCCTTCCGCTTCCCAGGTTCAAGGGATTCTCCTGCCTCAGCCTCCCAAGTAGCTGGGATTACAGGCAGGCATCACCAGCTAATTTTTGTAATTTTTTTTTTTTTTTTTTTGAGATGGAGTCTCGCTCTGTCGCCCAGGCTGGAATGCAGTGGCGTGATCTTGGCTCACTGCAACCTCCACCTCCCGGGTTCAAGCAGTTCTTTTCCTCAGTCTCCCAAGTAGCTGGGACTACAGGCTCGTACCACCATGCCCAGCTAATTTTTCTATTATTATTAGGGATGGGGTTTCACCATGTTGGTCTGACTGGTCTTGAATTTCTGACCTCATGATCCACCTGCCTAGGCCTCCCAAAGTGCTGGGATTACAGGCGTGAGCCACCGCGCCTGGCTAATTTTTGCAATTTTTTTAGTAGAGACAGGTTTCACCACGTTGGCCAGGCTGGTCTCGAACTCCTGACCTCAAGTGATCCACCTGCCTCAGTCTCCCAAAGTGCTGGGAATATAGTTGTGAGCCACTGTGCCTCAATAAATAATTTTTTTGAGCACCTACTATGTGCTGGCTCCATGCTGCACTGAGGATACAGTAGTGCAGAAGACAGAGAGAAGCCCTGCTCCATGACACTGACATTCTAGTCCTTATTCAGCACCAAGATCCTAAGTTTCCTCGGTTTTCTTTCGGATGTCTCGTCCCATTTGATTTTTAGAAAGACCCCATGAGGTTAGAGCAACAGTGACCTTATCCCCATTTGACAGAGGTAGAAACTGAGGCCCAGACAAGAGAACCGATGTCCTTTATGCACAGTGCCTCAGCCGGCTGCCATGAATATGTGTGTCTGTTTGACAAAGGCGTGGGGAGAGGAGTGGTTGGGAGGCTCCATGTCTCCCATCAGCCAGCTGTTCTTCCTCTGCCTGGAGCCCCTCCAGTGACCGAACTCTCAAATGTGGCTAACCTCTTGCCCCTGAGCGGAATCTCTGTAGCCCTCTCATGGCAGAGGTCCTGGAGGTGCGAAGTCGGGATACCGTTCCCAGGCTGCTCCTCTCCCCACTCGGTCTCCTACGTGCAGTGGAATTTTTCCACTTAGTGTGGCCACACACAAACTCCACCCAACATCATCTTCATAGATGCCTGAAATTCCACCATCCATGATTCATTCTTTCGGGTTGAGCAACTGCTCCCAGGAATATCTTTGAAATTCCCTGAAATCAGTTGCTAACACCTTAGTGAGCTAAAAACTGGCCTTACAGATAATCATCTTCTTTCTGTAGATAACTCTGGCCCAGAAGGAGAAGTGACTTGCCCAAGGACATGTGACCTTGGGCAGTCAGTCAGTGGCAAGCCAGGGCCAGAGGCTGGCCTTGTTCACACTTTTTCCTGGGTCAGGAACCACATACGATGTTCCCCTGAATCGCATCTACTTTGCAGCCTGCAGAGAGCCTCCCCACCCAGAGCCCACTTGACTCAGGCAATCCCTATGAGCTGGGCGTGAGTCCCTCTCCCAGGCACAGGGGCTCACGTAGACGTGGGGATGCCACAGGGATCTAGCCCAAACGTCCGTTGCTGGATCCCTGGAGTGAGGTTTTTGGTCTATCCAAGGCCTAGTTTAGCTCCTCCTTCCATTCTACTGGCAGCCCCAGATTCTTCCACTGCCTTCCTTTGTTTTTTTTTTCCAGTAAGCCCAAGTTGGTTTCTCTTGCTTCTAAAGAACTCTAATTGAAATTCCCACTTTACAGATAAGGAGACTGAGGTGTGAAGAGGAGAGGTGAATACTAAGGTGGAGCCAGGCCTGCAACCCAGGTCTCCTATCTCCCGGCCCAAGCTTTTGCCTCCTACCACGTTGCCTACTGTGAGCAGTTGGGTCCCGAGGAAAAAGAAAAGCAGAGAGGAGTGTGAGTACATACGCCTGAAGATACGGGGTATAGTGGTTCATTGAGAGGTTTTGGAGTCAGCAGATCTGATCTTACCTGTTACAAAGATTTGGACAAGTAATTTCATCTTCTCAAAGCCTAACTTCCCAGCTATAACATAAGAACAAGAGGACCTTCTTATAGTAAACACAGACCCACAGGAACAGAGTGGGTGAGTAGAGCACTTGGTGGATTTTAGCCTTCACATACTCATCTATGGTTGGGTACCTTTGTGCAGTGAACAGTCTGGGCAACAGTACATGACAGCCCTGGGAATAATGGTAATACCTGCCTTATATGGATGTCATAAAAACTAAAGGAGATAAAGTATGTGAAGTTCTGAGCACAGTGCTTAACCATTTAATAAGTCTTCGATAAACAGTAGCTAAGTATTGTGACACCATCACCCCAGGCTCAGTCTGGAAGGCTCTGGAAGGCAGTCTGTGGTAAAATGCCAAGTCCCAAGTTCCCCACTTTCTCACCACCAACTCCCAAACCTCATACTCTTTCCCGGATGGCCTCAGTGTCCTGCCTCTCCCTCCAGAGTTCTGTGGGGTTGGCTGGACCACCAGGAACAGAGTTCTGGCATTTTTTTTTTTTTTTTTTTTGAGACGGAGTCTTGCTTTGTCCCCCAGGCTGGAGTGCAGTGGCCGGATCTCAGCTCACTGCAAGCTCCGCCTCCCAGGTTCACGCCATTCTCCTGCCTCAGCCTCCCGAGCAGCTGGGACTACAGGCGCCCACCACCACGCCCGGCTAACTTTTTTTTGTATTTTTAATAGAGACGGGGTTTCACCGTGTTAGCCAGGATGGTCTCGATCTCCTGACCTCGTGATCCGCCCGCCTCGGCCTCCCAAAGTGCTGGGATTACAGGCGTGAGCCACCGCGCCTGGCGAGTTCTGGCATTTTTCTATCACATCACAGCTTTCGGTTTGGTAAAAGCCCCTGATATATCAGGGCCCAACTGGCAAGTCCCTCCTGCTCCAAAGTTCTGAAGGCTCCAGAGTCAAGCCCTGGCCCCCAGCCTCCTCCCTCAGACCTGAAGCCGAGCATAGTATATTCAGGGGCCCAGCTGCAGCAGGTCCTGAAACCTGCTGTAGCAGCCCAAGCCTCCTCAGGCCTCCTCTTTCATTTCTGAGCAGGCCCAAGCACCCAGCACCAAGAATGGCTGGACTCAGGGACTCTGGGAGAGCCACGTGTGCCAGGCTAGTGCCTGCCAGCTCTTAGGCTGATCTTACAATGGCTCCATTCACCAGGGAGAGGAGCTGGCCTGCCTGGAGCCCACGGGGTGATGTTCCAGGCCCCAGGGGGGATGGGTGGGAGGTTAGAAACTAAGAAAGGGGTTGCTAAGGCCGGGAGGGGTGAAGGTGCCCAGCCTCCACCACTACCACCACCTTATGACAAGGTGACCACCTCACAACTGGGACCATAGGGGATCAGATTCTCTGGGGCCCAGTGGGGACCAGTAAGTGCGGGGGCAGATGGAGGGAAAGAGTTAGTCATGGGTGTTGGGGGGCAGGGAGGCTGGGCCCTTAGCCCACGCTCTTGCTGGCATCTGAAGGCCTGTAGCCAGGGGGTGACGTGGTCTTGATCCTTGAAGCAGCCCTTCCAGTAACAACTGGGGCATCCCAGCCAAGCAGCCTTTGCCTCTCCCCCTCCTCTCCATGCCTGCTGCCCCAGGTCTCCAGGATCTCTCAAAGAGACTTTCACCTACAAATCTCTCTGTCCCCATTATTTCTCCCTTCTTCACTCACAAAGCCCAAGTTGAGTCCAAACTGCTGTGTCCTCAAATTAAAGCCCTCACTGACTCCTCACTACCTAAAAGACCTTCACCTCGGTGTTCAGGCTGCCATCTTGCCCACTCAGCATCCATTCCTTTTCCATACGAGCTCCAAATCTCTCTATTTCTGGGGAAGCACCTGGGCCCCCACTCTCAGTCCATATGTTTTGAGTGGAGCTCAGGCCTAGAATGTGACCCCAACCTGATCAATCCAATTGTTCCACCCCCACTCCCACCAACTCTATACAGCAATTGGTTTAGACATAGTCACATGACCTAAACCAGTCCGGTGAAATTCAAGTTCAGAACCTGTGTATAAACATCTGGAGAAATGGGCCGGGCGCGGTGGCTCATGCCTGTAATCCCAACACTTTTCCATTTGGAAAGGGCCTGCTCCAGAGTGAAGCCAACACAAGGAGAAGCAGAGAGATGGCAAGGCCAAGTCTTGAAAGCATTATTTGAGCTATACCTGAAGCAAATACACTAATACACTCTATTGTTTTTTCTTTTTAACTTCCATTCTGAAAGGAGGTGAATGTTCAGTTTTTTGAGTCAATGGATTTTCTTTTTTTCTAAGCCTCTTGGAATTGTGTTTCCTGTCTCTTGCAACCCAGGAGTTCTGACCAATAGAAAGGCCCTCCTACTGTGACCTCGAACCACTTCTTCAGTTTCATCGGCCCTGCCAGGGGCATATGGAACTCTCCACTCCCCTGAATGCCCCATGTGCCCTATAATTCTCTGCACTTGCTCCTGCTAGGCCGTCTGTCTGGGGTGGATTCACTTTTCCTGTTTTGAACTTGAACTTGCTCAGCCTTTTTTTTTGAGACAGAGTCTCGCTCTGTCGCTCAGGTTGGAGTAGAGTGGTGCGATCTCAGTTCACCACAACCTCCACCTCCCGGGTTCAAGTGATTTTCTTGCCTCAGCCTCCCAAGTAGCTGGAACTACAGGTATGCACCACCATGCCCGACTAATTTTTGTATTTTTAGTAGAGATGGGGTTCCGCTATGTTGGCCAGGCTGGTCTCGAACTTGAATCACTCAGCTGATCCACCTGCCTCGGTCTCCCAAAGTGCTAGGATTATAGGCGTGAGCCACCGTGCCCGGCCTTGCTCGGTTCTTAAAGGTCTAATTCAAATGCCAGTTCCTCCATGGAGCCTTCCCCATCTGCTTCCCAGGGAGAATTTACTCTTTGCATCTGTCTTCAGCACTGTAGAGCCCTTATTTCACTGAACCATAGTGATTCACTTGCCCATCCATCTCCTCCACTGGATTGTTGAGCTTCGTGAACTGCGTGTGCTTTCTTTCTCCTTTCTCAATGCCCAGTACCTGACCTAGCACAGAGTAGGCGCTTGGAATCCTGTGTCCAATGACTTGAATGTCCATCAGACTGGATGTTAGAGCTGTGGTGATGTGGCAGTCACCCTGGAACTACTACTAGTTGCTACGTAGCCCATTCCTAGCTCTGTGAACAACCTGAAATGTCCACCTTCCTTCAATCTAAAACTTCTGCTCATCCATCAAGGAGCTTGATGCCCTGCATATGTGAGGAGAGGGCTGCTTTGGAGTTGGACAGACTTGAGTCCAAGTCCTGGCTCTTCCACGTGGTACTCGTGTGACGTAGGCCAAGTCATATAACTTTCTTGAGCTTCAGTTTCCATAAAATGGCAAACACATGGTGCTCATTATGTGCTGTGCGCATATCCTAATACTTCTAGTTCTTTTATCCTCCCTATGAGGTGTAGGTACCAGTCTTGTCCTCTTCCTAGTGATGAAGAGACTGAGGGCCAGAGAGGTTAAGTGAGCAAGGCCATGACTAAGACAGCACCTCGGGCAGATCTAGCGGCCGGGTAGGGGATGGAACCCAGGCAGCCTCTGCTCCAAGTCAGTGCTCTTACCCTTCTACTGTTCTGCCTCTTGCAAAATGAGGATAGTACTAGAACCTTCTTCTTGGGGTTCTTGTGAAGTTTCACCTTCACATAATGTGTGTGGAGGGCTCAGTAGAGCTGAAGCCCTTGCTGTTGGCACTGGGGTGTTCTCAGCCTAGTAGAGTCTAGTCTTTCTAAAGAATCCTGGATTTTGGGGTCAAGCTGGAGGGAGGGAGGAGGTGGCTAGTCTAGGACAGTGTCCACTTGGCTGTGGCTGCTTGGCAGAAGGACCCTGCTCATAATGCCCATTTGTCTAGACCGTAGTTCAATGACTTCTGCATTCTCTGCACGTACACCCTAGAAGGGATGGGATGGATGGGGGATGGCACCGGCTCTAGCCTGGCCAGGGAAAGCCAGCTGGGAATTAAGAGGTCTTGGACAGCAGCATAACCCCGTGTTGAGAAACCCCAACTCTACCACTGCCTGGAAGTGAGACCCTGGGTAAATCACACAGCCTCCCTGGGCCTCAGTTCCTTCATCTGTGAAATGGGGACCCTAATGGTACCTCCTTCATCGGGTGGTGTGAGGATGAAGAAGATGATGCATTTTGCAAGTATGTTGTGGATATTCAGTAAAAGACAGTTAATGATCAGCCTCATGCTGCTGTTTGGTTAGCTAGGCTGGCTGGGATTCAATCTTGGCTCCATTTCCTAGTCATGTGATCTCAACTAAGTTACTTAACCTCTCAGCTCAGTTCCTCCCGGGTAAATTGGGAACAATGACATAACAATAATACAATAGCAGCTATGTGCCCCTCACAAAAATGTGATCCCCAAGATATAGTGATCCCAGGCAACTCTCTGCCCCTCCCCAAGGTGTCAGTTTCCCTATTTGTTCAGGGAATTTTTTTTTTTTTTTTCTTGAGATGGAGTTTCACTCTGTCACCCAGGCTGGAGTGCAGTGGTGCGATCTCAGCTCACTGTAACCTCCGCCTCCCAGGTTCAAACGATTCTCATGCCTCAGCCTCCCAAGTAGCTAAGACTACAGGTGTGCACCACCACACCTGGCTACTTTTTGTATTTTTAGCAGAGATGGGGTTTCACCATGTTGGCTAGGCTGGTCTTGGACTCTTCACCTCAAGTGATCTGCCCACCTCAGCTTCCTGAAGTGCTGGATTACAGGCGTGAGCCACCATGCCCAGCCAGAACATTTTTAAAATAGAGACAGGGTCTGGCTCTGTCACCCAGGCTGGAATGTAGTGGTGCAATCATAGCTCCTGGGCTCAAGGAATCTTTCCGCCTCAATCTCCGGAGTGGCTCAGACTTCAGGCATGTACCACCACACCCAGCTGATTTTAATTTTTCTTGGTAGAGATAAGGGTCTCACCATGTTGCCCAGGCTGGTCTTGAACTCCTGGCCTCAAGGATATTCCTGCCTCAAGGATACTTCCCCCTCAGCCTCCGAAAGCATGAGGATGACAGGCATCAGCCACTGCTCCCAGCCTTGTTCATGGAAATTTCAGCTTCACTGTAAGTGCCATGCCCTAACAGATTCCCAGGCTCTGCTTCACGTACTGATTTGGTCCCCCTGTGGGAGATGCCCAGTGACCTTTCTTGGGGGCAGCTGCTGTGTCCACCTTGTTCACTGTGTCCCCAGCACCTGACCTGGGCCTGCACATGGTGGGCCCTCAGCAAATGTTTATTGAATTTATGTTTTTCATGTAACAAACACAGACTTAGTGCTTCTCATGTGCTAGGCACTCCTTTGCGTGCTTTATAGATATAAATGCATTTACTCTTTGGCAATCTTTTTTTTTTTTTTTTTTTTGAGACGGAGTTTCGCTCTTGTTGCTCAGGTTGGAGTGCAATGGCGCGATCTCGGCTCACTGCAACCTTCTCCTCCTGGGTTCAAGTGATTCTCCTGCCTCAGCCTCCTGAGTAGCTGGGATTACAGGCATGTGCCACCACGCCTGGCTAATTTGTATTTTTAGTGGAGACGGGGTTTCTCCATGTTGATCAGGTTGGTCTTGAACTCCTGACCTCAGGTGATCCGCCCGCCCTGACCTCCCAAAGTGCTGGGATTACAGGCGTGAGCCACCATGCCCGGCCTTACTCTTCAGCAATCTTGCAGAGAATGACTATTATTATCCCCACTGTTATTTTACAGATGAGGCAGTTGAAGCAGAGTTAAAGTAATGTGCCTAGGATTCTAACCCAAGACCTCTGGCTTCAGGGTTCATCCTCTGGCCTTCTCTGACTCTCTATTCAGGAGTTGGGGTGCCCTGAGTACCCACACATCCACTGGTATCCGTTGCTCATCTCTTGGGATGGGGTTCTCCCATTCTCTGGGTGAGAGCAGGGGCTGGCTGTGGGATGTGGGGAACCAAGCAATGGGCCTGGCCTCCAGGAGACAGTCAGCCAACACCTGCCAGTCCGCCAAGTCCCAAAACAGCCTGGGCGCAGCTCACATCCGGCTGTTGTTCCGGAGCCAGAGGGGAGAACAGGAAAGGCCAAGAGGCCTGGCTCCAAGCTGACTCACTGGGAGGTGGGACCAGGACAGGAAGGTCAAGGGGTCGCTAACTCCATCCTCCCTCCGTTGGACACTCACTGGAATAAGGCTGGGCCCTGGAGCCACAGGCCAGAATCCACCCACCATGAAGCCTCAGGGTGCTCACAGACTCCCAGGGAGGAAACACATGTGAGGTTAAAAACCAAGCCAGGCCGGGTGCAGTGGCTCATGCCCGTAATCCCAGCACTTTGGGAGGCCAAGGCGGGTGGATCATGAGGTCAGGAGATTGAGACCAGCCTGGCCAACCTGGTGGAACCCCATCTCTACTAAAAATACAAAAATTATCTGGGCGTGGGTGGTGCGTGCCTGTAATCCCAGCTACTCAGGAGGCTGAGGTAGGAGATTCGCTTGAACCAGGGAGTTGGAGGTTGCGGTGAGCAGAGACCGCGCCACTGCACTCCAGCCTGGGCAACAGAGTGGCACTCCGTCTCAAAAAGCAAACAAACAAACAAACAAAACCAGGCCATAGCATTTGACTGGGGAGATGAGGGTTCTGCATGGCCAAATACACTGATTACTTTCTTGGGCATGAAAGGCATTGCCCTCTTCCTGGCCATGGCCTGGAGGACTGGAGAGAGGGCTCTGGGTAAGGAAATGGGGCAGGAGGGCAGAAGGCTTAAGAACTGAAAGCTGGAGGGAAGGATGAGTGTAGAGAAATCTCAGAACCTGAAGAAAGAAGCCACCTGCCGAAAGTCCATGGGGAAGACTGGCCCAAGAGAAGTCTCTGGAAAGGTTTGCTAGACTCTTTTTTTGTTTCGTTCTTGTTGCCCAGGCTGGAGTGCAATGGCGCAATCTCGGCTCACTGCAACCTCTGCCTCCCAGGTTCAAGAGATTCTCTTGCCTCAGCCTCCTGAGTAGTTGAGATTACAGGCGTGCGTCACCACGCCCAGCTAATTTTTTGTATTTGTAGTAGAAATGGGGTTTCACCATGTTAGCCAAGCTGGCCTCGAACTCCTGACCTCAGGTGATCTGCCCACCTCGGCCTCCCAAAGTGCTGGGATTACAGGCGTGAGTCACTGCTCCTGGCCTGCTAGATTCTTAAAAACAAGAATATCTGGCAGGGCATAGTGGCTCACGCCTGTAATCCCAGCAGTTTGGGAGGACAAGGCAGGAGGATCACTTGAGCCCAGGAGTTCAAGATCAGCCTGGGCAACATATGAGACCCTGTCTTTACCAAAAATAGAAAAAAATTAGGGCCGGGAGCGGTGGCCCACACCTGTAATCCCAGCACTTTGGGAGGCCAAGGCGGGTGGATCACAAGGTCAGGAGTTTGAGACCAGCCTGGCCAAGATGGTGAAACCCCGTCTCTACTAAAAATACAAAAATTGGCCGGGTGCAGTGGTGGGCACCTGTAATCCCAGCTACTCGGGAGGCTGAGGCAGGAGAGAATCGCTTGAATCCGGGAGGTGGAGGTTGCAGTGAGCCGAGATTGTGCCACTGCACTCTAGCCTGGGTGACAAGACTTTGTCTAAAAAAAAAAAAAAAAAAAAAAGAAAGAAAGAATTAGTCAGGCATGGTGGCACATGCCTGTAGTCCTAGCTACTCGGGAGGCTGAGGCAAGATGATTGATGGAGCCCAGGAGGTTAAGGCTGCAATAAGCTGTGCTCATGCCACTGTACTCCAGCCTGGGCTACAGAGCCAAGACCTTGTCAAAAAACCAGGATTACTTAATATTGAAATTGCAGTTATTTATAGTTATTTAGTGGTGTCTCCCTCCACTATCACCATAAGCTTTCCAGGCCATCTGCTGTACCCGTCTTTTGGTAGTGGTTGTGAAGAGGGGAAGGGCAGCCAGTGTCCTGGGAGTAGGGGTGGGGTGTAGGCAGCACACGTGGGACCCTAGAGGCATCTAGAGATTGAGAACTCAGTGGAGACAGTCCTGGGAGGCTGATGGGAGGGGCGACTTATAACCTCCACTTCTCCTGAGCTTCTCATCAGGCAAGCACTGGGGGTTTGAGCCATGTGGTTCACACAGCTGACTTTAGAACTAGGTTACACAGGTTTGACATGCTTCTAACTGTGTGGTCCTGGGTCTTGTCATGGAGTCTCTGGGCCTTGGTTTCCTCATCTATAAAATGGGAATAATAACACAGACTAATTTTTTTAGCCCCTACTATGTGCTAGGTACTGACATAAGTGACCTATATGGTTTATTTTATTTTGAGACAGAGTCTCACTCTGTCACCCAGGCTACAGTGCAGTGAGTGTTAAACTAATCTATGCACATAAAGCTCTCAGAACAGTGCCTGGTACATATTAAGCACTCAATAATTTTCTTCTTTTTCTTTCTTTCTTTCTTTTTTTTTTTTTTTTTGAGGCAGAGTCTCACTTCCATCACCCAGGCTGGAGTGCAGTGGCATGATCTCGGCTCACTACAGCCTCAACCTCCCAGCACAAGCAATCTGCCTACTTCAGCCCCACAAGTAGCTGGGACTACGGGTGTGTGCCACCACGCCCAGCTAATTTTTGTATTTTTTGTAGAGACAGGGTTTCGCCATGTTGCCCAGGTTGGTCTCGAACTCTTCAGTTCAAGCGATCCACCTGCCTTGGCCTCCCAATGTGCTGGGATTACAGGTGTGAGCCACTGCGCAGGGCCAAGCGCTCAATTAAATGTGAGTTTGTGCAATGTGATTATGTGTGAACACTCGACTCAATTGGCTTAAACATAAAATTTATTTTTATTGTATGTATGTATGTATGTATGATGGAGTTTCACTCTTGTCGCCCAGGCTGGAGTGCACTGGCATGATCTCAGCTCACTGCAACCTCCGCCTCCTGGGTTTAAGCAATTCTCCTGCCTCAGCCTCCTGAGTAGCTGGGATTACAGGTGTCCACCACCATGCCCGGCTAATATTTGATTTCTTGTTTTAGATGCAGTCTTGCTCTAGCCCAGGCTGGAGTGCAGAGGTATGATCTCGGCTGACGGCAACCCCTGCCTCCTGGGTTCAAGCGATTCTCCTGCCTCAGCCTCCTGAGTAGCTGGGATTACAGGCGTGTGGGATTACCACCACACCCAGCTAATTTTTGTATTTTTAGAGACGGGGTTTCACCATGTTGGTCAGGCTGGTCTCGAACTCCTGACCTCGTGATCTGCCCACCTCAGCCTCCCAAAGTGCTGGGATTACAGACATGAGCCACTGTGCCCAGCCTACTTATTATTTTTATTATTATTATTTTTTGAGACGGAGTCTCGCTCTGTTGCCCAGGCTGGAGTGCAGTGGTGGATCTTGGCTCACTGCAACCTCCACCTTCCGGGTTCAAGCGATTTTCATGTCTCAGTCTCCCAAATAGTTGGGACTACAGACGTGCGCCACCACACCCAGCTAATTTTTGTATTTTTAGTAGAGACGGGGTTTTGCCAGGTTGGCCAGGCTGATCTCCAACTCCTGACCTCAAATGATCCGCCCGCCTCGGTCTCTGAAAATGCTGGGATTACAGGCATGAGCCACTATGCCCAGCGGAAATAAATGTATTAATTTACCAACAGAAAGTCCCAGAGGATTCTTGGCCTTGGAACGGACTGATTCAGTGGTTCAATGATGGCATACAGACCCCGGGACTTTCTGTCTCCACCGCTGCCTCCCTTTAGGTTGGCTTCAGCTCAAGGGTAACTGCCCTCCTGGTAACAACATGGTTGCCAACAACACCTAAGGCATCAGGTGCCCTGGTCTTCCCCAGCAAGGAGAAGGCCGGCTTCCTAAGCCAGACATTAAGATATTTAAGGGAACCTTCAGTCTGATTGGGTGAGCTGGGTCATGTGGTCACCTCTATACCAACCATAGCACCAAGACAATGCAAGGAGCTGATTGGCTTAGATGCCTCTGGATTCACCCCGGAGCTGAGACCGGGGTGGCCATTGGGGGCTGGGGGGAAAGGCAGAGGAAGGTTCTGTTGGGACGGCTTAGGTGGGGGCTACGGGAGCAACTTTAAAGAACTGGTGACCCCTGTTGACTGGGGACCCGGAGGGAACCCCTGGGTTACAAAAATAATTTCAATACAATGTGGCATCCAATGTCCAGCAGTGCAGGATTCAGAAGAGGAAGTGGTTTATTTGGACTGAGGGTGGAGGTGTGTTTGTGGGAGATCCCTGGAGCCTTCGCCTCTGAATCCTGAAATATGAGAAGTATTTCTCTAGCTGGAAAAGCCTGAGAAGAGGGTCAGAGGTCCCAGCACAAGCAAAGATCTGTGGGCTTCATGGGGAAGAGTAGCTGGGAGTGAAGGAGTGTGGAGACGGCCCCTTTGGAAGCAGAACTCGCTCCTCCCACCTCCACCTCTGGGCTGACAGCATAATCACAATAGCTAACATTACTGAGTGCATACTTGCCCAAGGTTTAATCCTCAGGACAGATCTATCAAAGGAGGAGGGGTATTGCTATTCCCCATTTTACAGTTGGGAAAAGTGAGATATAAATAATTTGCCCACGGTCACACAGCTGAAAGGGCAGAGCTGGGCTATGAATCCAGGCAGTCTGACCCCAAAGCCAATGCTTTCAACATGCCTCTACCGCCCTCCCCAAGCCCTATGCCTGCAGGAGGAGGGCAGCCGGGAGGAGAGAGAGAAGTCCTATTAGTCCAATGCCATGAATCACAGCAGCTGGTGGTGGCCTCAGCAGGGGGACCCGCATCCGGCAGACAAAGGCGGGAAGCTGGGTTTTGTCTCCTGCAGGCAGGGTGGGGAGATGGCCATTGTATAAGCCTGACCCCTTCCTTAGGCCAGAAAAACAGGGAAACTGGTATGTAAAAGATCAAGATCCAGGAGATCTTCCTTTGCAGGACTTGAGTTGAATCTTGAAAAGGTAAGAAAAAGAAAAATAGGCTGGGGCAAGGTGGTTCACACCTGTAACTCCAGCACTTTGGGAGGCCGAGGTGGATGGATCACTTGAGCTCAGAAGTTCGAGACCAGCCTGGGCAACATGGCAAAACCTTGTCTTTACAAAGAATACAGAAATTAGCCAGGCATGGTGGTGCACGCCTATAGTCCCAGCTACTCGGGAGGCTGAGGCACGAGAATCTCTTGAGCCTGGAAGGCGGAGGTTACAGTGAGCTGAGATGGCGCCATTGCACTCCAGCCTGGGTGACAGAGCAAGACTGTCTCAAACAATGACAACAACAACGGACTCCAGCACTATGGGAGGGGTGGACTGCCTGAGGTTAGGAGTTCAAGACTAGCCTGGCCAACATTGTGAAACCTAGTCTCTACTGAAAATACAAAAAATTGGCCGGGTGCAGTCGCTCACGCCTGTTCCCAGCACTTTGGGAGGCCGAGACTGGCGGATCAAGAGGTCAAGAGATTGAGACTATCCTGGTCAACATGGTAAAACTCCGTCTCTACTAAAAATACAAAAATTAGCTGAGCGTGGTGGTGCGTGCCTGTAGTCCCAGCTGCTAGGGAGGCTGAGGCAGGAGAATCACTTGAACCCGGGAGGCGGAGGTTGCAGTGAGCCGAGATCGTGCCATCGCACTCCAGCCTAGGCAACAAGAGTGAAACTCTGTCTCAAAAAAAAAAAAACAAAAAACAAAAAGCAAAACAGTCCGTCTCCTGAAATCCCGAGTCCCCTCTTGCTATCCTTGGAATCCATCTGTGGCTCCCACCCCTTCCATTCACTGTCCTGGCTCTTTAAGAGATACCCCTTTTGGAGAGACTTTGGCTCCACCTGGAAGGAGCCAAGGCCGACTTGCCCCAGTATGCTGCCAGCCAAGTGGCTGTTTCCACAGAAATGAGCACCTCCAGGCTCAGGGAACAAAACTTCAAAGATGACCCTGCCTGTCCTGGTTTGCGCTGCCTCCCGCCAAAGTGTCCACATGAATAAGCTTTCCTCTCCCATTCAACTTGCAGGACCCCAGGCCAGGTGGGGCAGGCAGCTGCTCCTCACTGGTTCCTCCCTGCACTTCTGCACCAAGAAGAGAGGCCACGCTTTTTTTTTTTTTTGAAACAGGTGTGTGCCACCAAGCCCAACTAATTAAAACACTTTGTATTTATTTATTTGAAGAGACAGGGTCTGACCATGTTGCCCAAGCTGGTCTTGAACCCCTGGACTCAAGTAATCCTCCCACTTCAGCCTCCCAAAGTGCTGGAATTATAGGTGTGAGCCACTGCACTCAGTGAGGCCACCTTCCTCCCTCCCTCCCTTCCTTCCTCCCTCCCTTCCTTCCTTTCTTTCTTCTTTCTTATATGGAGTTTTGCTCTTGTCGCCCAGGATGGTGTACAGTGGCACAATCTCAGCCCACTGTGACCTCTGTCACCCCAGATTCAAGTGATTCTCCTGCCTCAGCCTCCCAGGTAGCTGGGATTATAAGGCACAAACCATCATGCCCAGCTAATTTTTATATTTTTAGTAGAGACGGGGGTTTCGCCATGTTGGCCAGGCTGGTCTTGAACTCCTGACCTCAGGTGATCTGCCTGTGTTAGCCCCCGAAAGTGCTGGGAATACAGGTGTGAGCCACCACACTCGGCCTATACGTGTGGCTTTTTAGAAAGAGCATTAACAGCACTTTCTCCTCCACTTTCCAATGTGGGCCCCAGCAGCTCAGACTCCCTTGCCAGTTTCACTTTGGAAAGATGCAGTGTGTGAGCAGTGCTGTCTTGTTTCCCAGCTGGCCGGCCCGGGAGGCCCAGCCCCGAGGACCAGACACTGTGGCTTGGCCTCTGGGACAATGATCTAAGAGAGCTGGAGTGTCTTCCTGGTTGTTGGCAAAAGAGAAACCAACTAATTCACCACAAAGTCCTTAAAAAGAGAAGTAATAGGATGAGTTCTGCCACCTCATTTAACTCCAACAGGAGTGGGGAAATTCCCCTAAATATCACTTGGGGATCCAGCTTTTCCCTCTCTTGGAACCTCTTTGATGTTTATTTAATTTAATTAATTTATTTACTTATATTTTTGAGACAGGGTCTAACTCCGTTGCCCAGACTGGGATGCAGTGGCACAATCACAGTTCTCTGCAGGCTCAACCTCCTGGACTATAGCAATCCTCCCTCCTCAGCCTCCCGAGTAGCTGACACTACAGGTATGAGCCACCATGCCCGGCTAATTTTTCGTACTTTTAGTAGAGCCATGTTCGTACTTTTCACCATGTTGCCAGGCTGGTCTCCAACTCCTGGGCTCAGGTGATCCTCTTGCCTGGCCCCTGTTTATTTTAATTCAAAGTAATTTCAAACTAACAGGAAACTTGCAAAAGTAATGTAAAAAACTCTTAAATATGCTTTACCCAGATTCATCAATTGTTTTGCATTTTGCCACATTTATTCTGTCTTTCTACAGAATAGATATGAATCCATATCTACATCTATATAGAGAGAAAATAAATGTGGATACGTATCTATATGTATATATGGAGATAAATGATAGATATAGATGTAGATATATACACATGTATAATTTTTTTTTTTTTTTTTTTTTTTTAAGAGACGGAGTCTCGCTCTGTCGCCCAGGCTGGAGTGTGGAGTGCAGTGGCCCGATCTCGGCTCACTGCAACCTCTGCCTCCTGCCTCAGCCTCCTGAGTAGCTGAGAATACAGGTGCGGGCTGCCACTAATGCTAGCCCGGCTAATTTTCTGTGTTTTAGTAGAGACAGGGTTTCACCGTGTTGCCAAGGCTGGTCTTGAACTCCTGAGCTCAGGTAATCCGCCCGCCTCAGTCTCCTAACGTGCTAGGATTATAGGCATGAGCCACCGCACCCAACCCTTTTTATTTTTATTTATTTATTTTGTTTTTTGAGATGGAGTTTCACTCTTGTTGCCCAGGCTGGAGTGCAATGACGTGATCTCGGCTCACCGCAATCTCCGCCTCCAGGGTTCAAGTGATTCTCCTGCCTCAGCCTCCCGAGTAGCTGAGATTGCAGGCATGCGCCACCACGCCTGGCTAATTTTGTATTTTTAGTAGAGGCGGGGTTTCTCCATATTGTCTCAAACTCCCGATGTCAGGTGATCTGCCTGCCTCAGCCTCCCAAAGTGTTGGGATTACAGATGTGAGCCACCGTGCCTGGCAAGTTATCTTTCTTACAGAATGTTCTTCAACTCAGGTGAATCTGATGTCTCCTCATGAACACATTCAACGAAACATTCTCAGCTGGAATATTGCAAAAGTGATATAGTGTGCTTCGCAGGGCATGACTTCGTGAAGCACCTGATGTCTGTCTGCCTGGGGAGGGTGATGTTCATTTTGATCACCTGGCTAAGGGGTGATCTCATTCTTCCACTGCGTAAGTTACAATTTTCCTTCATGCAAGCAATGAGCAACCTGTGTGGACACTTTTAGGTCGTGTAAATGTACTGTTGCTGCTGATTCTTGTAGTGCTTATTTCTTATCAACAGGAATTGGTGCTTCGGTCCCACCCCTTACATTCTTCGTCCTTGCCATCCTCACATGCTGTGGGGACTGGGATGGAGCCTCCCTTAGCCTCATCTATCAGCACTGTGCTATGAGAGGCCACTGATACTAACAAGAGATGGGTTCGTACGGCTTGGACATACTCAGCCCTCTCTGGAGCCTTACTGAGTGAATCCAGGGACACTGGTACCTATACTGTGGGGTGGATCCACCAGTTAAAAGATAAGGGCAGGCTCAGGGGAAGACAAGACTCCTTCCCTTGGCCAGGTGCAGTGGTTCACACCTGTAATCCCAGCACTTTGGGAGGCTGAGGAGGCTGAGGTGGGTGGATTACCTGAAGTCAGGAGTTCAAGACCAGCCTGGCCAACATGGTGAAACCCCGTCTCTACTAAAAAAATATACAAAAAAATTAGCCAGGCGTGGTGGCACATGCCCATAATCCCAGTTACTCAGGAGGTTGACGCGGGAGAATCACTTGAACCCAGGAGGCAGAGGTTGCAGCGAGCCAAGAGCGCACCACTGCACTCCAGCCTGGCAACAGAACAAGAGTCTGTCTCAAACAAAGACTCTTTCCTTTGGCTGGGCATGGTGACTCACACCTGTAATCCCAGCACTTTGGGAGGCCAAAGTGGGCGGATGACCTGAGGTCAGGAGTTTGAGGTCAGCCCAGCCAACATGGGGAAACCCTGTCTCTAATAAAAATACAAAAATTAGCCGGGCGTGGTGGCGGGTGCCTATAATCCCAGTTACTTGGGCGGCTGAGGCAGGAGAGTCACTTGAACTCAGGAGGCTGAAGCAGGAGATTCGCTTGAACCCAGGGGACGGAGGTTGCAGTGAGCTGAGACGGTGCCCCTGCACTCCAGCCTGTGTGACAAGAGCGAAACTTCATCTCAAAAAAAGAAAAAAGAAAAGACTCCTTCTCAAGCCTCACCTAAAAATTAAGAGGCAAACGAGGTGGGAAAAAAATAAGTGTTGAGCTCAACCCTCAGGACCCCGGCCATGTCTGCAGTCAGCACAGGCAAGGCTGTTGTCTTCTGTAATGGACTGTCCCTGGTGCGCTCTCAGACGCAGCAAGGCACAATGAGACAGGACCCAGTGTTCCACACAAGGACCTGCAGTCCTGGTTCAAATCCAGACACTGCCATAGGAAGCTTAGCTCTACGCCAGGAGATTAGCGACTGTTCCATGTGGGAAACAAACCAACCGAGCCAAAGCCTGCAAGTCTCTCCCAAGCTGCCAGCAAGTGAGCCAGGTGGACCTCCAGGGTGTAGGATGCAGCTGGGAAAACATCCGACCCGCTGCTTTTCCGGGTCCCTGCGCTTGCTGCGTCTCCTCTGGCTGTAGAGACTCAGCCCGGCTCAGAGCTGGGGAACTCGGTTATTCTTTTGAAGCGAGAAGGGCACTTGTCGGTTTTGAAATTAATACATTTGCTGGCTTGAATTTCAGATAGCTTAACGCCCCCTCTGCTACCTAGCTGTGATCTAAAGGACTGACTGTTCAGGCCTCCAAGTACCAAATAAATGAACCATGAGCATCCAGCAATGGAGAAGAAATGTCCTTATTCAAACCAAACTTTGCAAATGGAAAGAACGGTTAAGTTTGGCTCTGTTGTGGCAGGGAAGCAGCTGGGAAGTAGACCACCCCTTGCCCGCTCTGGGGGCCACAGCTGGCTGTACCTGCACCTTTCGGCAATAGGAACTGTGCCCCAGCTCAGTGGTGTGAGCCACTTCTCTGTGATGAAGGTCATCTTCGTATTCTGAGGTCAAAGGGCAAATGGCAGAGTGGGCATCAGCAGGGAGACTGCTGGACACAGGGCACTGCCCACAGAGAGGTGATGGGTGATAGGAGGGGGGCAGGCAGCATAGCAAGGTGCAGCATCTGGAGTCAGAACAGACGGGTTCAAATCCCAGCTCTGCTGCTTACCTACTAAGCTGTTTGATTTGGGCAAGTGATTTAATCCTGCTAAGCCTCAATTTTCTTCTCTGCAAAATGGGAGTAATACCCAACCCAGGTTATAGGTATTAAGTGAGACTGCATATGAAGTACACTCAGGCACATATTAAGTGCTTGTTTAGTAATAGTGTAGGTTAGGTCAGGTGCAGTGGTTTAAGCCTGTAATCCCAGCACTTTGGGAGGCTGACGCTGGCAGATCATCTGAGGTCAGGAGTTCAAGGTCAGCCTGGCCAACATGGTGAAACCCAGTCTCTACTAAAAATACGAAAATTAGGCTGGGCGCTGTGGCTCATGCATCCCAGCATTCTGGGAGGCCGAAGCGAGTGGATCACCTGAGGTCAGGAGTTCAAGACCAGCCTGACCAATATGGTGAAACCCCATCTCTACTAAAATTACAAAAATTAGCCAGGTGTGGCGGTATGTGCCTGTAGTCCCAGCTACTTGGGAGGCTGAGGCAGGAGAATCGCTTGAACCCAGGAAAAGGTGGAGGTTGCAGTGAAGTGAGATTGTGCCACTGCACTCCAACCTGGGTGATAGAGCGAGACTCCGTCTCAAAAAACAAAACAAAACAAAACAAAAATACAAAAATTATCTGGGCATGGTGGTGGTTGCCTGTATTCCCAGCTACTCTGGAGGCTGAGGCGGGAGAATTACTTGAACCCAGGAGGTGAAGGTTGCAGTGAGCCAAGATCACGCCACTGCATTCTAGCCTGGGCAACAGAATGAGACTCTGTCTGAAAATAAATAAATACACAAAATAAATAAATAAATGAATAAATAAGGTAATAGTGTAGGCTATACTGGTAATAATGAGTAATACTAAATAGGCTACACTTAGTGTAGGATAATAATATAATAATGATGGTGGTGATGATGATGATGATTTCTGACCCTCTAGGCTGCAATGAACTGAGGCCACCAGGCACAGAATGTCATCATCCTGGTGGTGAACTCCATCAGTGCCTATTCTGTCAACAGCTCCATTCCAGCAACCTTCAACATAATTGTGTGTGTGTGTGTGTGTGTGTGTGTCTCTCGGTAGGTGCAAACATAATTTTTGATGACTGCGTATCATTCTATTATATAGATGAACTGTGTTTTACTTTAAGCAAACTGTAATTTTTAACAGCTGCAGAATATTTTAATGACTGGATGGTCCTTTTATTGGGGGGGAGGGGAACAGGGTCACTCACTGTGTTGCCCAGTCTGGCATGCAGTGGCATGATCACAGCGCACTGCAGCCTCAACCTCCCATGCTCAAGCGATCCTCCCATCTCAGTTTCCCAAGGAGCTGGGACTACAAGTGCACACCACCACATCTAGCTGATTTTTGTATTTTTAGTAGAGATGGGGTTTCGCCATGCTGGCCTGGCTGGTCTTGAAATCCTGGCCTCAAGTGATCCACCTGCCTTGGCCTCCCAATGTGCTGGGATTCCAGGTATGAGCCACTGTGCCACCCTGTTTTTTGAGAGAGGGTCTCTGTCACTCAGGCTGGAGTACAGTGGCACAACCACAGCTCACGACAGTCTTGGCTTTCTAGGCTCAAGTGATCCTCTCACCACAGCCTCCCAATTATCTGGGACTACAGGTGTGCACCACCACACCCAGCTAATTTTTATTTTATTTTATTTTGTTTTTTTGAGGCAGGGTCTCACTCTGTCACCAGGCTGGAGTGTAGTGGCATGATCACAGCTCACTGCAGTCTCAACCTCCTGAACTCAAGTGATTCTCCCTCCTCAGCCTCCGGAGTAACTAGGACTACAGGCATGCACCACCACACCTAATTTTGTATATTTTGTAGAGATGCGGTTTCACCATGTTACTCAGGCTGATCTCAAACTCCTGGGCTCAAGGGATCCACCTGCCTTGGCCTCCCAAAGTGTTGGGATTGCAGGCATGAGCCACTACATCCAGCCCTAATATTTTATTATTATTTGTAGAGACGGAGTCTCGTTATGTTGCCAGGACTGGTCTTGATGTCCTGGGCTCAAGCAATCCTCCTGTCTCAAACCCCCTAAATGCTGGGATTACAGACTTGAGCCACCACATCTGGCCTCCAGCTGCATAGGTTTTTTTTTTTTCTTAACCCTCTGCTATTCTTCAGGGTTCACTAGGCAGAGTGGTGGACAAAAGCCACTGTATTGGTGGCAGGAGGTCTGAGCAAACAAGTCACCCAAACTCTCTGGACCTTGATCTCTCATCTGCATCTTTACTGTTCCCCCAACATACCAAGGAAATTCCTGCCTCAATGCCTTTGACCTTGTTGTTCCCTTTGCCAGCAAAGGGAACGGTGTGTCCAGATATTATCCTCACATCCTTCTGGTCTTTACTCAAATGTCATCTTATCAGAGAGACTGTTCCTCCTCCCCGTCCCCGTGTCTTTCCCCAGCCCCTCACTCTGCTTTACTCCTCTTTATAGCTCTTATAATCTCCTGATTAGACATACTTGCCCGGGTATTTGTTTATTGTCTGCCTTCCCAAATAGAATGTAATCTTCACGAGAGCCAAGATGCTGTCTGTCCTGGACCTGGAAGTGTGCCCAGCACACACAGTAGGCTCTCACTGAAAATAGTGCAGCCTGAGTGGACAAAGAGATTAAATGAGACTGCTCACAATACTTAGCATATTTGTTAGTGTCTGCAGACAGCACAAAGCTGTCCTAATGAGAGGGAGAGTAATAGTAATTGGAAACTCTAGATGGTATCTTATGTGGGTGGTAGAACTCTGGAAGATCTTGGCCAGGGTGGACGTGGGTGGGGGTGGGGGTGGAGGAGGAAGTATTTCCTCTCTGCCAAGCTGCAGCGAGAGGCTAATGGCCTCCACGGGGATCCAATCCAATTAAGGGCCTGGCTTCAAGTCAACTCGGGTTCCCTTCCTGGCTGGAGCAGCTTCCAAGTGACAAAATGAAACCTGTAATATCCCCAGGATGAGACAGTCTCAAGGCGAGCAGGGCAGAAGGGGCTGATGGTCGGGTTTCTGCTCCCAGGGGAACAGATCTGCATCAAGCCCGAATGGTTTTAATACAGAGAGAGAGAGAGAGAGAGTGTGTGTATGTGTGGGTGAGGGTGTGCGCGTGCACATGTGGTGAGAAGAGCCAGGAATAGCAGCTGGATTCAGTCCCTCGTGGGGAAGCAACGGAAAGGGGTCAAATGCCAAATGAGGAGTCCTGGGTTCTAGTCTTAGTTCTGTTTCCACCCAACTACGGGACAGGGAAGAAAACCAGGTGGGCCAGGGAACACAAGCCCTGCCTGAGGTTCCAGTTCCCTACAACAGAACTGGAAAGGCAACTGTCCATGCATTCAGGCTTAATTGCACTCAGAAGTCTATTTCAACTGTATTTATTTATTTATTTATTTATTTATTTATTTATTTTTGAGAAGGAGTCTCACTCAGTCTCACTCACTGCTGGAGTGCAGTAGTGTAATCTTGGCTCACTGCAACCTCCGCCTCCCCGGTTCAAGTGATTCTCCTGCCTCAGCCTCCCGAGTAGCTGGGATTACATGTGCCCACAACCACACCCACCTAATTTTTGTATTTTTAGTAGAGATGGGGTTTCACCATATTGGCCAGGTTGGTCTCAAACTCTTGACCTCAAGTGATCCGCCTGCCTCGGCCCCCCAACGTGCTGGGATTACAGGCGTCAGCCACCACGCCTGGTTTTCCTTTTTCTTTTTTTTTTTTGGACAGAGTTTTGCTCTTGTTGCCCAGGCCAGAGTACAATGGCGTGATCTCAGCTTACTGCAACCTCTACCTCCCGGGTTCAAGTGACCTTCCTGCTTCAGCCTCCCTAGTAGCTGGGATTACAGGTGCCCACCACCACACCTAGCTAATTTTTTGTATTTTTAGTACAGACGGGGTTTCACTGTGTTGGTCAGGCTGGTATTGAACTCCTGACCTCAGGGGATCCACCCACCTCAGCCTCCCAAAGTGCTGGAACTTCAGGCGTGAGCCACCGGGCTAGGCTCCTGTTTTCCCTTGTTTAAACCAATTTGTTGATAGATAACACATACCCCCCTAGGACAAAAGTTACAAAATGGGAACCAAAACAGTAGATAAGTCAGCAGTGGCTCACGTCCCCAGTTCTCCTCCCTGGAAGTAAACACTTAAAAATTTGTTGTGGATTCTTTCAGAGAGAAATGCATATAATAGTAAAATAATAACATTTATTGAACACTTACTCTATGCCAAGCACTGTTATGTGCTTTACATTTATTAACTCATTTGCTCTCCATAACAACACCATGAAGTATAATTAGCATCACTTTATATGCAGAAATGAAATGTAAAGAGCATAACTTGCTCAAAAATCACACAGATAGGAAGTGAAATATTTTATTCAAGTAAATATGTATATGGCAAGGTTCCTTGCCTCCAAGAATTTCACAGTATACCAAGGAAGAGGACACTGATATGACTCTTAATACAGGTTGAGTATCCCTTACACATTTTTTTTCGGAACAAAGTTTCGCTCTTGTTGCCCAGGCTGAAGCACAACGGTGCGATCTTGGCTCACTGCAACCTCTGCCTCCCAGGTTCAAGTGATTCTCTTGCCTCAGCCTCCTGAGTAGCTGGGATTACAGGCACCTGCCACCACGCCCGGCTAATTTTTTTGTATTTAGTAGAGACAGGGTTTCACCATGTTGACCAGGCTGGTCTTGAACTTCTGACCTCAAGTGATCCACCTGCCTTGGTCTCCCAAAGTGCTGGGATTACAGGCATGAGCTACCATGCCTGGCAATTTTTTTTTTTCTTAAAATTTTTTAAAAAAAATTTAACAGATACTGAGGTCTTGCTATGTTCCCCAGGCTGGTCTCAAACCCCTGGGCTTGAGCAATCATCCTGCCTTGGCCTCCCAAAGTGCTGGGGTTATTAGGGCTAGCCACCCTGCCTGGCCCTATTTTTATTTATTTGTTTGTTTTGAGACAGGGTCTCGCACAATCACCCAGGTTGGAGTGCAGTGGTGTGATCGTGGCTCACTGCAGCCTTGACCTCCTGGGCTCAAGTGATCCTCCTGCCTCAGTCTCCTGAATAGCTGGAACCACAGGTGTGCACCACCATGCCTAGCTAATTTTTGGGTTTTTTTAAAATAGAGATAAGGTCCCACTATGTTGCCCAGGCTGGTCTCAAACTCAAGACCAAGCCTGGGCAAGATAGTGGGACCTCATCTCTACAAACAAAGGTTCAAGTGATCCTCCTGCCACAGCCTCCCAAAGTGCTGAGATTATAGGTGTGAGTCACCATAACCAGGCAAGTATCCTTTATTTAAATGCTTGGGACCTCCCTAAATACATATACCCACTGTGTCCCCACAAAAATTAAAAAAATAAATGCTTGGGGCCGAAAGTGTTTCAGATTTCGAATTTTGGATTATTTTGTATTTTGGAATATTTGAGTATACATAATGAGATATCTTGGGGATGGGACCCAAGTCTAAAGCTGAAATTTATTAATGTTTCATATATACCTTATTCACATAGCCTGAACGTAATTTTATATATTCCTTTTTTTTTCTTTTTTCTTTTTCTTTCTTTCTTTTTTTTCTTTTGAATGGAGTTTTGCTCTTGGTGCCCAGGCTGGAGTGCAATGGCACGATCTCGGCTTACCACAACCTCCGCCTCCCGGGTTCAAGCAATTCTCCTGCCTCAGTCTCCCGAGTAGCTGGGATTACAGGCATGTGCCACCACGCCTGGCTAATTTTCTATTTTTAGTAGAGACGGGGTTTCTCCATGTTGATCAGGCTGGTCTCAAACTTCTGACCTCAGGTGATCTGCCCACCTCGGCCTCCCAAAGTGCTGGGATTACAGGCTTGAGCCACCATGCCCAGCCAATTTTATATATTTCAAATAATTTCGTACATGAAACAAAGTTTGTATTCAGTACTTTTTTTTTCGAGACGGAGTCTTGCTCTGTTGCCCAGGCTGGAGTGCAGTGGCGTGATCTCGGCTCACTGAAAGCCCAGGTTCACATCATTCTTCTATCGCAGCCTCCCGAGTAGCTGGGACTACAGGTGCCCGCCACCGCGCCTGGCTAATTCTTTGTATTTTTAGTAGAGATGGGGTTTCACTGTGTTAGCTAGGATGGTCTCGATCTCCTGACCTCGTGATCCACCCACCTCGGCCTCCCTAAGTGCTTGTATTCAGTATTTTCTTGTGGAATTTTCCACTTGTAGTGTCATGTTGGCACTCAAAAAGTTTCAGATTGTGAAGTATTTTGGATTTGGGGTTTTTGGAGTAGGGATACTCAAATAGCTAACACTTATTAAATGCTGATTATTAAATGTTTTAAATGGATTATCTCATATAATCCTCACAATGAGTTTCTGAATTAGGTTCTGTTATATAGTAGTATCCTTTATATCCACAGTTTCGATTTCTGCAGTTTCAGTTACCCACAATTCAAAGATATTAAATGGAAAATTCTAGAAATAAACCATTTATTAGCTGGGTAGCTGGGATTATAGGTGTGCTTCACCACACCTGACTAATTTTTTATTTTTTTTTTTAATTTTTTTTTTTTTTTTTAGTAATGACGGGGTTTCACCATGTTGGCCAGGCTGGTCTTGAATTCCTGACCTCAAGTAATTCACCCATCTTGGCCTCCCAAAGTTCTGGGATTATATAGGTGTGAGCCACCGTGCCCAGTCCCATTTATTAGATTTAAGTTGCATGTCAGAGTCTTCATTCTGAAGGCTTCTGTGTATATATATTAAATAAATTTGTATGCCTTTTCTCCTATTAACCAATCTGCCTCATGTCAGTAATTTTTCAGTGAACTTTTAGGAGACCATGAGCCTATGGCCTCCACAGTATGGTGCAGTGATCAGGGTGATCAAAGCTACTGTTCTGTTCTGGAAGCCACAGTGAAGAGAACCCAGGAAACTCATTTGCCTGCAAAGGGGACACAATTGGAAACACCGGTTATTTTATCAAGGTTTTTGACCAGTATGGGATATTTTAAAATATGAGCAAACTGCTTTGAGGAATTGAAATAGACTTTATAGAACTGATAAATGCCCCTTAAAAAGACTGGCCTCGTGCCTTGTTTATGCAGTTCCTTTAGAGGGTTCCTGAACTGTGGCCCTGAAAGCTAAACTTATATCTTGTGATATAGAAAAGAAGACTAAGATGTGACCACACCTGAACAGGTCTCTTTACGAGGATAATGACTGTCTCCAAGGATCATTTAAATTCCAAAGAAAACTACTTACAAGTTAATCCCTGTTCCCCCATCAAATCATTCTTTGCCCCTCAACAGAATACTTCTTCCCCTTCCTATAGCCTGTTTTACCAGGATGCAAGCTCCCATTCTTTCTATGACCTCAAGATGATACATAAGCTTCTATAATTCATGGGGAAGTTGGGTCTTCATTCTGAAGGTTCCTGTGTATGCATGTTAAGTAAATTTGTATGCCTTTTCTCCTATTAAAAAAATAAATAAAAAATAAGTTGCATGCCATTCTGGGGAGCATGATGAAATCTTTTTTTTCTTTTTTTGAGACAGAGTTTCGCTGTTGTTGTCCAGGCTGGAGTACAACGGCACAATCTCGGCTCACTGCAACTTCTGCCTCCTGGGTTCAAGCGATTCTTCTGTCTCGGCCTCCCGAGTAGCTGGGATTACGGGCGCCTGCCACCACGCCCAGCTACTTTTTGTATTTTTAGTAGAAATGGGGTTTCACCACGTTGGCCAGGCTGGTCTCAAACTCCTAACCTCAAGTGATCCACCTGCCTCGGCCTCCCAGAGTGCTGGGATTACAGGTGTGAGCCACCGTGCCCTGCAGAGCATGATGAAATCTTATGCCATCTTACTCCATCCCACCCTGGCATGGAATCTTCCCTCTTTGTTCAGCATCCCTACACTGTCTACACTTTGGGCTCATTAGTCACTTCATAGCTCTCTCGGTTATCAGATCAGCTATGGAGGTATCTCAGTGCTTGTGTTTAAGTAATCCTTATTTTACTCAGTTGTTCTATTTTATTAGTAGTATTGTCATTCCTCTCTTGCTGTGCCTAATTTATAAGTTAACTTTCTCATAGGTATGCACATATGAAAAAACACAGTACCGTATATATAGGGTTATTACTATCCATGGTTTCAGGCATCCACGGGGGGGGGTCTTAAAATATAGTCCCCTGCAGATAAGAGCAGACTACTGCATTTCCTTCTGAAGCAATGAGGAAACTTACTTGGAAGGCAGCTATGCTCACCACCATATCACCAATGCCAGTGCTTCAGAGGAAACTTATTTGGGTTAGGTATCATAACTTGCCCAATCTGGGAGTCTGGCAGTTTGCTAGGGGAAGCCCATATCGAGAACCGCAACACCACCCTTACTTCCCTGATAGGTGATGTAGAATCCAGACCAATGCTGCAGATTGGTAAGAGGAAGGAAGGCTAACTCCCTCTGCATGGTGGAAGGAAGCTTCTTAAGGCAGATGGATATTTGAGTTGAGCCTTGAAGAATGGGTAGGAGCCTACCTTTTCCCGTGCTCACTTAGTATACAGTGTAGTGAAGAGAAACATAGGCTCCTGGAGAGCTGTGGTTTGAATCCTAGCTCCACCATCTTCCCAGTTGAATGACTCGTGGTTAGTTGTCCTGTGATCCTCGGTTTCCTGGTGGTTTTAATTGTTCTTGTTGTTGTTGTTGAGACAGTCTCGCTCTGTCACCCAGGCTGGAGTGCAGTGGTGCGATCTCGGCTCATAGCAGCCTCCACCTCCCAGGTTCAAGTGATTCTCGTGTCTCTGCCTCTGGAGTAGCTGGGATTACATGTGTGCACCACCATGTCCAGCTAAGTTTTGTATTTTTAGTAGAGATGGGGTTTCACCATGTTGGCCAGGTTGGTCTCGAGCTCCTGGCCTCAAGTGATCCACCTGCCTCGGCCTCCCTAAGTGCTGAGATTGCAGGCATGAGCCACCGTGCCTGGCCCTCAGTTTCCTTATTTGTAAAATGAGGACAATGAAAATTATGCCTTGCAATGTTGGGCATAGTGGCTCATGCCTGTAATCCCAGCACTTTGGGAGGCCGAGGTGGGTGGATCACTTAAGGTCAGGAATTTCAGACCACTCTGGCCAACATGGCAAAACCTCATCTCTACTAAAAATACAGAAATTAGCCGGGCATGATGGCACATGCCTGTAATCCCAGCTACTTGGGAGGCTGAGACATGAGAATCTCTTGAACCTGGGAGGTGGAGGTTGCAGTGAGATGAGATTGTGCCACTGCACTCCAACCTGGGTGACAGAGTGAGGCTCCGTCTCAAAAAAAAAAAAAAAAAATTAAGCTTTGCAAGATCATGATGAATAAATATGATTGGATATGAACGCGCCCAGCTAGGTGTCTGGCGTGTAGTGGGGGAGCTCAGTGACTGGTCAAGAATATGGACAGATGGGAATAATACCAACAGCTAGTATCTACAGAGCACTTACCATCCAAGCTCTTAACATAGACTAATTTATCAATGATCCTATTAAATATGAATAGGTACTAATTTTAGATCCATGTTTGCAGATGCGAAAATGATACTAATTTAGATCCATTTTTACTGATGACAAAATGAAGCACAGAGAGGTTAAGTAAGTATCCTGAGTTAGTAAATAACAGAGGCAGGATTGGAACCCCAGGCAGTGTGGCCCCAGAGTCCATGTGCCTAGCAGCTCGTTCTCCTGCTGAAATTGCAGCACACTGGGCTGAGACAGTCAGTGAGCAGCACCACAGAGTTAGAAGTGGGAGGAGGAAAGTGTGTCCTCGGAGGAGGCTTACTGACCCCCTGTGAAGTGGCAGTCATAAACACAAACCACCTGGCTTCCCAGACTGGAAGAGCATGACAGTCCAAATGGTATGTCAAGGGTACATGAAACCATAGGATAAACATCGTGCAGTCACTCACTCCATAAGTTTGTTTTTGTTTTTGTTTTTGTTTTTGAGACAGAGTTTCGCTCTTGTTGCCCAGGCTGGAGTGCAATGGCGCGATCTCAGCTTACTGCAACCTCCGCCTCCCAGGTTCAAGAGATTCTCCTGTCTCAGCCTCCCAAAGAGCTAGGATTACAGGCATGCACCACCACGCCTGGCTAATTTTGTATTTTTAGTGGAGATGGGGTTTCTCCATGTTGGTCAGGCTGGTCTCAAACTCCTGACCTCAGGTGATCCACCAACCTTGGCCTCCCAAAGTGCTGAGATTATAGGTGTGAGTCACTGCACCCAGCCCACTCCATAAGTTTTTATTGTGTACCATGATCTGTCTTCTGAGCCAGGAATATAGCCATAAAGAAAACCAAAAATCCCTGCCCTTATGGCATTTATGTTCTAGCGGGGAAAGAGAGACAATAAGCAGATAAATAGGTAGATATATATCAGAGGGTTATAAGTGTTATGAAGAGAGATAAAGTGGAAGGTGGAGTGAAAGATAGCAACTTGCAACGTTGCACAGAATAGTATTTGGGGAGAGCTCTCTGAGACAATGACATAGATGATATTTGAGCAAAGAGCCAAAGGAAGTAAGGGAGTGGAAGTGAAGTTGCAGAAATTCTGGGCGAAGACTATTCCAGAGAGGGGGAAGAGCAAGTGCAAAGTCCCTGAGGCCACGGTGTGCTTGGCATATTCAAGGACTAGAAAGGAGGCCAGTGCAGCTGGGGTGGAGAGCAAAGGGGAGAATGGTAGGAGATGAGGTCAGAGGGGTGTGTGGGAGGAGACAACATGTCTCCACCCATCTTCAAGATTTCTGTGTGCCATAAAAACAAGCCTGAGTAAAGAATGTAAAACAGGCATGCATTTCAAAATTGGAAGAGGAGACTTGACTGCAATGTGCTTAGGGTGCCTCCCCTGCATAAACATCCTCTTTCCCTTTCACCCACTCCCAGGACTGACTCTGCCCATCCATGGGAGCCACATGAGGGCGGAACTTGGGAAACTGTAGGTGTGACTGTGACTAGGTTTCTAAGCACAGGCTCTGGGTCTGAGCCTCTTCCTGGGGGGCTTTCTGTTGGGTAGGAGGAGCCCAGGAGATCATCATCACTTCAGGGCTCTGTGGAGGAGAATGTCACTGGCTTCCTCCCAGCTAAGATCTGTGTTTAGTCAATGAAGCCTAAAGGACTCTGGTCTGCTCCTCCTTCCATACCCTGGTGCTGTGAGGCCAGTTGGAGCCTGTGACAGGCAACTCACCACCGGGAATATTTGCTACCTCTAACTCAATTTTTTTTTTTTTTTTTTTTTTTGAGACTGATCTCACTCTGTCGCCCAGGCTGGAGTACAGTGGCATGGTCTCAGCTCACATCAACCTTCTCCTCCCCAGTTCAAGCGATTCTCCTGCCTCAGCCTCCTGAGTAGCTAGGATTACTGGCACGTGCCACCATGTCCGGCTAATTTTTGTATTTTTAGTAAAGACGGGGTTTCGCCATGCTGGCCAGGCTGGTCTCGAACTCCTGACCTCAGGTGATCCACTCGCCTCGGTCTCCCAAAGTGTTGGGATTACAGGCATGAGCCACTGTGCCTGGCCTCAGTTTGATCAATTCTCAGGCACATTGAGTTTCTGCTGAATTGTTTTTTGGCTTAGATCTGCTTTGAGCTGATTCACCATTTGGTTACTTTTTGGTAGGGCAGAGAGGGTGGATTCTGGATGGAAACTTTGCTTCAGTTCGTGATTCTATGAAAAATTAACACTGGGTTCAGTCCAGAGTCCAGTCAGTCACTTCAGGATTTTCATGGTTCAAGCCCCCATCTAAGGGGAGCCTCTGGAATTTATTTTTTATTTATTTTCAATGAACTAGCCGGGCATAGAGAGAGTAGAATATGATGCCACATTCTAGCCTGCAGGGGTGGTAGGGACAGAATAAGTCTCAATGCAGGTAACAGCCATACTGACCAAGCAGAACATATGGTAAGGCAAGAATCAGTAATTAGCCCCGCCCACTTCTAGATAATGAAAGTGAGGCTTAGGGGTTTTAAGGACATTGCCTTGTCGGATTTGAACTTAAATAGTCAGACTCCAGAGCATGTGTTCTTGACCACTGGGATACACTGGCTCTTTCATGGAACCTCTATGAGGTTCCATGAAACAACTTGCTTTGGGGTGGCAGAAGAAGTTGTTGCAAGTTTCACTGTGTTTTCATGCCTACATACAATTTGTTCAAACATTCTGATATGTGCTAGGCACCGAGGATATGGAAACAAACCTCCCATGTCTGGGCCTTCTGGAACTCACTATTTAGCCCAACCTGGGAAGTTGGGAGGAGTAGCTGTGAGTCAAGTATTACGGAAAATCAGAAAAGGGCACAAGTAATTGCTTCCAGAGGAGGTGAAATTTGCCCCAGGCACTCAAAGGCAGCAAACCGGGACTAGGTGCCTACAATCTCTAGGCAAGCACAGCTCTTGCCCTCGGGGGCTTAAATCCCAGCACAGTTTAACTGGTTTGTGGACCACCTACTTCAGAATTGTGCTGGTGCTTGCTAAGATGTGGATTTCTCTTTTTCCCAGAGGATCTGGGAAACACATAAAGCGGGGCTGCGTGTAGCACCCAGGTGATTCTGATGCACACTCAAATTTGCCAGGTGAGCAGGGGGAAGAAATGGGTGTGGGCAGTGGGGAACAAGATGGACAACGACTTGGGAGTCCTTAGTGGCCTGCAGGCACAGAAATTGCAGTTCAAGATCGTGAGCTCTGGGAATTGTTACTCTCCAAGGGGTAGCTCAGAGCCAGAAACACAGTAAGGTTTCATAAATATTTGTGAATACGCCGGGTGCCAAGATCGAAACGATCAGGAGCGTCAAAGGCAAAAACGAAGTCAGAGGCAGAAAAAAAAGGTGTTCCCCAGGCGATGAAAACTTTCCGGTAAGTTGTCTTGGAAAAGGCAACTCGGCGTAATAGAAGGAGTTGGGGAGGTGGCCGCTGCGGGAAAGGGCGATGAGTTCTGGGGTGCTGCAGCGGGGGAGTGGGTGGGAGGCGCCTCCTCGTTTCCTCAGGCCGGCCGAGGGATGAGGTCACCTGGCACAGCACCAGTAGCAGCTGCAGAGGACGCGCAGGCGCTGCGGCGGGAGGCAGTGTCAGGCTCGGGCCCCTGGGGAATTCCTCCCCCCCCCCCCACCCCCCCCCCCCCCCGCCGCCGCGTCCCCCCGCCCACCGGCCCCCTGGAGAAGCGTACCCGGGTCCAGCCCGCCCGAGCCTGCGCTTTGTACCGCCCACCAAAGCCCCGCCCTCCGCACAGGCCACGCCTCCTACCAGCTTCGAGGCGTCTCAGTGGTCCTTTCGTCGGCTCCGGAGCGGTCCCACCGCCTTCCCCGCCCGAGGCCACGCCCCCGTGCTCCTGCCGCGTTATTTTCCCCTGAGTCCCAAGGCGCCGAGCCTTGGCCCCGCCTACAGTCCGAGGCCCCGCCCCCGGCGCCCCGCCCCGCCGTTTGAAGCGGCTCGGGCTGCGGCTGCCTCAGAGTCGCGCGCGGGGCGTGGGGCGGTGCTGAGGAGCCGAAGCTGTGGCCAGCTCGACGCCGGACAGTCCAGCGAGCAGCGCGGCGGGAACCGGCAGCCGGAGCAGTCCCGGAGCAAGCAGCAGCAGCAGCAGCCGTCGCTGTTGGCGGAGCCTAGCCGAGCCCACCATGGCGTTGTCGATGCCGCTGAATGGGCTGAAGGAGGAGGACAAAGAGCCCCTCATCGAGCTCTTCGTCAAGGTGAGCGCTCGCCTCGCGGTCCCGCCTGGCCGAGCCCCCGGCGCCCTCCTGGCTGCGGGAAGAGGCGTCCTGAGGCGCCCCCGCTCGGCGCCAGCACCCGTCCCGCTGCGGGCTCCCGCGTCCCCGGCCCATTGTCTGGGGGCCGCCGGCGCCTTCCCGCCTCCGAGGGCCCGTCGAGGGGTCCGGGGTGGGGACCCGGGCGGCGGCCACCGTCTCCAACCGCGCGGGCTCTGGCGGACGCCGGACCAGCGTCCCGCGCCCGGGTGGGTCGGGAAGAGCCCGCGGGCGGGACTTGCCTGCCCCGGGGCCCCAGCGCCGGGCGCGCGCGGGTCCTGTCACCACCCCCGCCCGGGCGCGGGGGCCCGGCCCCACCCGCTCCCCAGCGCTCGGCTCCGCCGTCGCCCGGAGCCCGACCTGCAGTCGGCCGCCCGATGAGCTTTCAAACGAACTTCTTTGAACGCTTTTTTGAAAAAACATTTGCTCCCCACTGATCTGAAACGGAAACTTTAATTTTCGATGCAATCTTAAACAAATATTCTAACGAGCAGGTGCCCTTGGACCTTCGGAAAAGACCGAGATTCCTAACTTGTGTTTTTCTGTCTTGGGCATTTATTGGCTTTCTCGTTTCTCAAGCGCGGAGTGTTCTGTATGATGTAACAATTTTGGCTTCTCCCCCCGGCGTTGCTGCTTCGGGAAGGCTTGTGTGTGCCCTTTTGTTTTGAAAGAAATTGAGGGAGAGAATTCTTAACTTGCTTGGGCTTTAAAGGGTTGGTTTTCCCTTCTTGTGTCTTCAGCTTTCATGTCCTGGAACTTATTTGCTTACACATACTACCCCTCTTCCTTTCCTTTTCTCTTTAATACTTTTCATTTTAGCCAAAGAGAGTCGAAGTTATAAACATCTGGATCCAGCTCCTTTCTTCAAAACTTAAAAAAACACTTTGAGATTCTTCCAGCGACTTAAAAAGCCAGGCTCATTCAGAGCTAGGCAACATACTAGAAAGTAAATGGTCATCTAGAACTATTGGGTTCTTTTTTCCCCCCGAGTTTTTACTTTAAAGAAAGGACATTTCAGGGTGTGTTTAAGAGATGGAGAAGGGCAGGGCGCGGTGGCTCACGCCTGCAATCGCAGCACTTTCGGAGGCCGAGGTGGGAGGATTACTTGAGTTCAAAAGTTCGAGTCCAGCCTGAACAAGATGGCGAAACCCCGTCTCTACAAAAAAATACAAAAATTAGCTGGGAGCGATGTTGCTCGCCTGTACTACTCTGGAAGGCTGCGGTGGGAGAGTCGCTTGAGCCCGGGAGGTCGAGGCTGCAGTGAGCCCACGTCGCACCACTGCACTCCAGCCTTGGAGACAGAACAAGACCCTGTCTCAAACAAAAGAGATGGAGAGAAGAAATAATCTGCAGTTACTTCTGCAGTCTTCAGTAATGATTGAAACAAAGTTTGCCTTAGGATTTTCTTTCAAATGTCAATTTTCGATTTTTTTTTTTTTTGGTCCAGGGAACTGAAACAGCAGACAGGTATAGAACCCCCAAAATATCAGAGTTTCGGTTACTTTGAGTGGCAGATACAGTACTTTGAGGTGCATAGAATGTAGGAAGGAACCTGAAATATAAGAAAGGAAGGAGGCTGGGCGCAGTGGCTCACGCCTGTAATCCCAGCACTTTGGGAGGCTGAGGCGGGCAGATCACGAGGTCAGGAGATTGAGACCATCCTGGCCAACATGGTGAAACCCCATCTCTACCAAAAATACAGAAATTAGCTGGGCGTGGTGGCGGGCACCTGTAGTCCCCGCTACTCGGGAGGCTGAGGCAGGAGAATTGCTTGAACCCGGGAGGCAGAGGGTGTGGTGAGCCGAGATTGTGCCACTGCACTGTAGCCTGGGCAACAGAGCAATACTCCATCTCAAAAAAAAAAAAAAAGAAAGGAAGGGTGGTGGGTGGAAAGCAGCATTGAGAAGGGAAACGAGTGGACCAGAGATGAGTTTAAAAATTTTTACTGAGGGCTGGGCGCAGTGGCTCACGCCTGCAATCCCAGCACTTTGGGAGGCCGAGGCTGGCGGATCGCGAGGTCAGGAGATCGAGACCATGCTGGGTAACACGGTGAAACACCGTTTCTACTAAAAATACAAAAAATGAGTCGAGCTTGGTGGCGGGCGCCTGTAATGCCAGCTATTCGGGAGGTTGAGGCAGGAGAATGGCGTGAGCCTCGGAGGCAGAGCCTGCAGTGAGCCGAGATTGCGCCACTGCACTGCAGCCTGGGGGACACAGCGAGACTCCGTCTCAAAAAAAAAAAATTTTTTTTACTGAGGAATAAGAAGGAATTTCCATAAACTAAAAAAAAGTGCATCATGAATAATCTGTACAACATGATACTCAATGGTGAAACTTTAGAACAGTGTTAAACTTAGAATAAGATAAAGCTACTATCGGGCCGGGCGAGGTGGCTCACAGCTGTAGCATTTTGGGAGGCTGAGATGGGGAGATCACTTGAGGCCAGGAGTTTGAGACCAGCCTGGCCAACAGGGTGAAACCCTATCTCTACTAAAAATGGAAAAATTAGGCGGGCGTGGTGGTGGGCCCAGCTACTCGGGAGGCTGAGGCATGAGAATCGCTGGAACCCGGAAGGCAAAGGTTGGAGTGAGCCGAGATCAAGCCACTGCACTCCAGCCTGGGTGACAGAGAGAGACTTAGTCTCAAAAAAAAAAAAAAGATAAAGCTATTATCAGTTACGGCTCTATTCAGCATTCTATTGGAGGAGCTAATCAAAGAAGACAAGAAAAATGAAGTATCTGAATTAGGAAGAGATCAGTGCTTAATGCCCTGCTTACTATTAATTTCATCTTTCAGTGAGAATAGCAGAGGGGCGTGGTGCAGTTTTCCAAACTTGAGTCACTTGCATACCCTTTCTGTTTTTCATATTTGTGTTGTGAACCACTGAAAATCATCCTTCCTACCACTAGTTGTAAGCCTTTCTCATTGGGCTTGCTGGCAGAGAATCAGGGTTCAAGTCACAGTTTTTTACTCCTTCGTTGGGTTACCCTAGGTAGTTTGTTTTCACTTTTTTTTTTTTTTTTTTTTTTTGAGACGGAGTCTTGCTCTGTAGCCCCGGCTGGAGTGCAGTGGCCGGATCTCAGCTCACTGCAAGCTCCGCCTCCCGGGTTTGCGCCATTCTCCTGCCTCAGCCTCCTGAGTAGCTGGGACTACAGGCGCCCGCCACCTCGCCCGGCTAGTTTTTTGTATTTTTAGTAGAGACGGGGTTTCACCGTGTTAGCCAGGATGGTCTCGATCTCCTGACCTCGTGATCCGCCCGTCTCGGCCTCCCAAAGTGCTGGGATTACAGGCTTGAGCCACCGCGCCCGGCCTTTTGTTTTCACTTTTTAAGCCTTATTTACTTCATTTGTGAAATGTTTTCTGCTACCCAGTGATTCAACATAGCAGAACTTTGCACTGATATAGATAGGTTTGTTTGTTTGTTTTTGAGATGGTGTCTCTGTTTCCCTGGCTGGAGTGCAGTGGCGCGACCTCGGCTCACTGCACCCTCTGCCTCCCGGGTCCAAGTGATTCTTCTGCCTTAGCCTCCCGAGGAGCTGGGATTACAGGCATGCACCACCACGCCTGGTTGATTTTTGTATTTTTAGTAGAGACCGGGTTTCACCATATTGGCCAGGCTGGTCTCAAACTCCTGACCTTCAGTGATGTGCCCACCTTGGCCTCCCAAAGTGCTGGGATTACAGGCTTGAGCCTCTGTGCTTGGCCCCTAGACCAGTTTGTTCGAAAGGGAAAAAAAAGGACAGGTAAAATGTGGTAAACGGCATTCTTGTTCTCTTCTCAAAACCTATGTGTGGGAAATGCAAATGGGGGAAATACCCTTGTAAATATAGTTATTTTGAAAGCAGTGGGCCGGGTGTGGTGGCTCACTCCTGTAATCCCAGCCATTTGAGAGGCGGAGGCGGGTGGATCACTTGAGGTTGAAACCAGCCTGGCCAACATGGCAAAACCCTATTTCTACTAAAAATACAAAAATTAGCCACACACAGTGGCGCATGGCTGTAATCCCAGCTATTAGAGAGACTGAGGCAGGAGAACTGCTTGAACCCTGGAGGTGGTGGTTGCAGTGAGCCGAGATGGTGCCACTGCACTCCAGCCTGGGCGACAGAGTGAGACTCCATCTCAAAAAAAAAAAAAAAAAAAAAAAAAAAAAGAAGTAGTGAGTGTGCAGAGGCTGTGGTTGTCCAGAGTGGTATGCTGAACAGTGTTAACCTGCCAAGAGGTATCTGAGTTTGTAGAAGAAAACTTTACAGTTGAAGCACATAGCATGTATAGAAATTAGAAATTTGGTGGTGGTACTAGGGGGAAGGCCAAGGGATGTAACGGGGCTTTGAGCCTACCTGTTTAGCACTGAGCTTTACATTTAAGAGTGAGAGATGAACACCTTCTCAAATAGTGTGACTGAACTCACAGCTACATTATCTTCCCTGTGAGTAGTTTTTGGAGTTGTCCGCCCATGAGCCCATTAACTGTCATCTATATAACAGCAGGATGGTTTTTTTGGTTTGTTTTTGTTTTGTTTTAATCTCAACATCTAGAGGATAGATAGGATGCCCTCCCAAAAGTAAAAAAGGCAGCTGGACTGTGATGGCTCACTCCTGTAATCCTAGCACTTTAGGAGGCCAAGGAGGATGAATCTCTTGAGTGCAGGAATTCTAGACCAGCCTGGGCAGCATGGTGAAACCCTGTCTGTACAAAAACTGTTTAAAAGATTGTCAGGCACAGTGGCTCATGCCCGTCACCCCAGTACTTTGGAAAGCTGAGGCAGGCAGATCTCTTGGGCTCAGGAGTTTGAGACCAGCCTGGGCAACCTGGGCACCCTGTCTCTACAAAAAATACAAAAAATTGGCTGGGTGTGGTGATACATGCCTGTGGTCCCAGCTGAGGTGGGAGGATTTCTTTAGCCTGGGAAGTAGAGGTTGCTGTGAGCCGTGATCATGCCACTGCACTCCAGCTTGGGTGAGACCCTGTCTCTAAACAAGTAAATAAGTAAGTAACTAAGCTGGGCCTGGTGGCCCACGACCGTAGCCCTAGCCCTAGAGGCTGAGGGTGGGAGGATTGCTTGAGCCCAGGAATTCAAAGCTGCAGTGAGCTTGTGATCATGTGCCTGCACTCCAATCTGGGTGACAGAGCAAGACCCTATCTCAGGGAGAAAAAAAAAAAAAAGGCTTACAGTGGCAGTCATCCTCAACAGTGGAGATGCTCTCTGCTCCACCCAGAGGAGCCTGGTAGGTATATATATTTCCAGCTGGGAACCAGCAACAGATACGGTTTATTTCTTTTTTCTTTTTTTTTTGAGACAGAGTCTCGCTCTGTCGCCCAGGCTGGAGTGCAGTGGCGCGATCTCAGCTCACTGCAAGCTCCGCCTCCCAGGTCCACGCCATTCTCCTGCCTCAGCCTCCCCAGTAGCTGTGACTACAGGCGCCTGCCACCATACCTGGCTAATTTTTTTGTATTTTTTCAGTAGAGACGGGGTTTCACCATGTTAGCCAGGATGTTCTTGTTCTCCTGAACTCGTGATCTGCCTGCCTCGGCCTCCCAAAGTGCTGGGATTACAGGCGTGAGCCACTGCATCCGGCCCAGATACGGTATATTTCTGACCTTTTAGCAAGGGCATAAGGTCCTTTATAATCTGACTACTGCCTGGGTTGGTCGGTCGGTCTTTCTTTCTTTCTTTCTTTCTTTCTTTCTTTCTTTCTTTCTTTCTTTCTTTCTTTCTTTCCTTCCTTCCTTCCTTCCTTCCTTCCTTCCTTCCTTCCTTCCTTCCTTCCTTCCTTCCTTCCTTCCTCCTTCCTTCCTTCCTTCCTTCCTTCCTTCCTTCCTTCCTTCCTTCCTTCCTTCTTTCCTTCTTTCTTTCCTTCTCTCTCTCTCTCTCTCTGTCTCTCTCTCTGTCTTTCTCTCTTTCTCTCTTTCTCTCTCTCTTTCTTGACAGAGTTTCGCTCTTGTTGCCTCTCAGCCTCCTGAGTGGGACTATAGGCGTGCGCCACCATGCCTGGCTAATTTTGTATTTTTAGCAGAGACGGGGTTTCTCCATGTCGGTCAGCCTTGTCTCGAACTCCTGACCTCAGGTGATCTGCCCGCCTCGGCCTCCCAAAGTGCTAGGATTGCTGGCATGAGCCATCGCATCTGGCCTACTGCCTGGGTTTCTAATCCAATATGTCCAGTTACTAATTGTGTATCCGAGGATACATTACTTAAACCTCTCTGTGCCACATCTGCACAGTTGGGATATTAGTAGAACATTCGTATGGGTTAAATTAATATATGTAGTATGCAACAATCTTAGAACAATGTCTAGTACACAGTAAGCAAATAAATGCTAGTTGTGTTTAATTTTTGTATGAATATATATTTATATGCAGATCTCCCCTACTAGATAGACAGTAAATTCTTTGGGGATGGGGTGTGCATATGATTCAGAGTGCCTGCAACTTAAGAGGATGCCAAATGTTTGAAATGAGATTGCTCCCTTCTTTCAGAGAATTCTGTTTTCGAGCATTTTGTTGTCCATATATGTCTCTACCATGCTTTGGAATTAGAAACCACTTACTGAGATCCCGATGGTTGCAGTGTCAGAACATGGTTCTTCATCCTGTTTTCTCTAGCCTCCAATCTCCAAACCCAATGTAATTTTATCTACTCACGTCTTTTTTTATCCATTATTTAATACTTCCAGTTTTTTTTGTTTTGTTTTGTTTTGTTTTTTTTGAGATGGAGTCTCACACTGTTACCTGGGCTGGAGTGCAGTGGCACAATCTTGGCTCACTGCAGCCTCTGCCTCCTGAGTTCAAGCGATTCTCCTGCCGCAGACTCCCGAGTAGCTGGGATTGCAGGCGCCTGCCACCATGGCCAGCTAATTTCTTGTATTTTTGGTAGAGATGGGGAGCTAATTTGTACTTTTAGTAGAGACAGGGTTTCACTATGTTGGCCAGGCTGGTCTTGAACTCCTGACCTAGTGATCCGCCTTCTTCGGCCTCCCAAAGTGCTGGGATTACAGGCATGAGCCACCGCACCAGTCTTTTATATATTTACTAGTGTTTCTTGTTGGCTATGTCCAGAATTTGGGGAACCAAGATTTTTGTTTGGGTAAAACTAAATATCAACTTTTGAACCACAAGTGAGGGTAGTAGAGACGGGGTTTCTCCATCCAGCCTGGCCAACATGGTGAAACCCCATCTCTACTAAAAATACAAAAATTAGCCAGGCGTGGTGGCGGCTGCCTGTAATCCCAGCTACTCGGGAGGCTGAGGCAGGAGAATCGCTTGAACCCGGGAGGCAGAGGTTGCAGTGAGCCGAGATCGTGCCATTGCACTCCAGCCTGAGGGACAAGAGCAAGACTCTGTCTCAAAAACAACCAAACCAGAAAACAGAAATTAATCCCTTTGCAGAGTTCAGTTTTATGGGCTGGAATTTTATGGGCTGGAATAAACTTGTTGCCATGCCACTGTGAATTGGGACGGCAAGTAGTCACCAAGCTGCTGGGATTGGGGTGGTGGTTGTAAAAAGTTAATCTGGTGCAGAGTGGCATAACACATAAGAGTCTGTTTCTTTTGAGATATTTGGCAGAGGTTCCTAATGTGCATGGACTCTGGAGCCAGACTGCTTGACTTGAATCTGGCTTCTAGTGTGTCAGGCAAGTTTTTAAGCTCTCAGTGCTTCAGTTTCCTAACTTCTAATATCAGGATAATAATAATAATAATAATAACAGTTTTATATGGTTACTGAGGAGATTAAAACTGTTAATCTGTGCATATTAGTTAGGGTAGTTTAAGTTGCTGTAATAAGTTATCTCCCCACAAACAATGGTTCAAATAAGATGGAAATTTATTTCTTACCCTTCAGTCCAGGAGAATGTCTTCGATGTTAGGGTGGCTTTCCTCCTCACAGTCATTAAGGGACCCGGGCTCTTTCTAGCTTATTTGTCCACTAACGCCCAGAGCATTGTCCTCTTCTGAGTTGTCGAAGTTGGTGGCTGACAAGTACTGTCTGCTGCCAGTGGGGGGTGGAAAATATGGAGGAAGCACATCTTGAGGGCTGCAGCTCAGAAGTTCTACCTGTTACTTCTGGTCACATTCTACTGGAGAGAACTTAGTCACATAGCTTCATCTGTAAGAGAGGCTGGCAAGTGTGGTTTAACCGTATACCATCCTATGTAAAGCTTTAGGAAGAGTGCTTGACACAGAGTAAAACACCTTTTGTCATCGATAATAGTATATTATTTTTAAATGTAGGCTCTGTTAGTAGGATCAGGGGGTTCTGTAAATCCTTGAAATTACAGTAAAAATTATAATGTGAGGCTTTTTTTCTGGAAATTCCTAAACCAAGGCTAAGAACCACTGTTTTAAAAGAAGTAAATAGTGGAATCCTTAGTGTCAAGAATACTTTGTATAAGCAAGGTATAAAAGAAGGGCTTGGCCTAGATCACTAAGGTCTCTTCTAGTTATTATTAACTATGACTTAAAGAATGTACCGGCATGAACTAAGTGCTAATACTGAGTTAAGTACTATGGAAGATGTAAGAAATTATTAAACAGTTAATTTCTTACTGTTTACAAATTTTATTGGAAAGAAAACAACACAAGATGGTCCATGCTTAAAGAGTCAAGTGTGGCTCACATTAAGTTGGGCTAGGAGATATGGGGAAAGATGGAAGGAGGCTTAAACTTGACCTTGAAAAAAGGAGGTGAATAGGTGGGTTTGGAATAGCCAAGAATGGGAATGTGAGTTTTGACATCATTTGGAAACTCCTCATGCAGGAAACAATTGGTAGATTGATACGTAAGAAGGAACCAGGAGTGATTCAGATCCGTAGTGCCAGGGAGACAGGTTATTTAAAAGTTGAAGAAGAGACTTTTAAAACCTAACTTGGGTTTTTGTTAATGTATACATTGTCCTAGCCTTTTTCATTCTCCCCATACTTTCCTATTTTTTTGGATTGCTGTGTATTCAATAACTTTTCAGTGGCACTTGGAAAGGTGCAAATGGATTGTACAGATGGACTGTTTGACAGTTTAAAGTGGGAATTCTTTATATTTTGTTTCAAGGGCAGGCTTCAGACCTCCCCCCATCTTTGTTTTTTCAAACAGAAAAAATGAAATAAATTTTCTATAGGAAACAATGCTGAAAACTTTGTTCTAGTAATTAACAAAAACTAACTCAATATTCAGACAATATTACCTTGAATCTAAATTTGCCATTCATTTGAGGTTTCTGGGGGCGGGGGGTGAATTCAGGAGACAGAAATGAATGTAAAGTATGAAGTTAATGAAAACCTATTATTGTAACTTTTTGCCTGAGCTGTTCCTGAAGACCTAACAATGCTGCTTTTGGCAAAGGCCAAAGTTGATGATTTTGGTTTAATGTAAAAACCTGTGAGAAAGGAGCCTAGAATGGGGAAAACGCAGGAGGCTTTGAGCCTAGGAGACCGAGCACATGAAAAGCTTAACACAGTATGAATAATGATAGGAAAGAGGCAATTGGGAGAAGAACCTGGCTGTCACGAAAAGTGACAGTTGGTTTGGGAAGATGCCTGCAGAGGTGCCTAGAAGCCAGTAAGGAAGGATGGTGAGCCATCTTTTCCCGCTTCCTGTTTCATTAGAGCTGTGGAGCCTCAGTGTTCTGATGTCTCCTGAATAGGGAATTGTGAGTCCATAAAAGGAAAATGTGTTAGGCAGGATGGGAAGTGTGATTAAGGCATGAGTTAAGATTTTGGTCAAGTAGAGGAGTAAGCTAGGATGGGTTTGCCCATTTTAGATGCTTGTGTAGAGAATGGAAGGGACTTTCTGAAGGAAAGTAACATTAGGTCATGGTTACCTATTGTCCAAGGATGATTTGAGACATATAAATGTAATTTAGGGCATCAGCTGGTGAATTTTCTTGTGGCTTTTAATTATATTGTTTATTTTGAGACTTGCCTCTTATCTCTCAGTGGTCAGTTCCAGATATTGGTATAAGATATAAGAAATAACAATCATAGACTTGCTGCAGTGGCTCACACCTGTAATCCCAGCACTTTGGGAGACTGAGGTGGGCGGATCACCCGAGGTTAAGAGTTTGAGGCCAGCCTGGTCAACATGGTGAATCCCTGTCTCTACTAAAAATACAAAAATTAGCTGGGCGTGGTTGTGGGAACCCATAATCCCAGCTACTTGGGAGGCTGAGGCAGGAGAATTGCTTGAACCCAGGAGGTGAAGGTTGCAGTGAGTTGAGATTGTGCCACTGCACTCCAGCCTGGGTGACAGAGAAAGATTCCGTCTCTAAAATAAAATAAAATTATAGCCTGGGCAAAATAGTGAGACCTCATCTCTATAAAAACTAAATTTTTGTATTTTTAGTAGAGATGAGGTTTCACCATGTTGGTCAGGCTTGTCTTGAACTCCTGACCTCATGATCTGCCCGCCTCGGCCTCCCAAAGTGCTGGGATTACAGGTGTGAGCCACCACTCCCGGCCCCGTGTCTACTAAAAATACAAAAATTAGCTGGGCATGGTGGTACACGCCTGTAATCCCAGCTACTCAGGAGGCTGAGGCGGGAGAATCTCTTGAACCTGGGAGACAGAGGTTGCAGTGAGCTGAGATCACACCACTGCACTTCAGCCTGGGTGACAGAGTAAGACTCTGTCTCAAAAAAAAAAAAAAATAGTCTGGTCTGGTAGTGGTAGTGAGTACCTCTGGACCTAGCTTTGGCAGGCTGAGGCCGGAGGATCACTTGAGTCGAGAAGTTTGAGGCTGCAGTGACCTATGATTGTGCCACTGCACTCTGGCCTGGGTGACAGATGGAGATCCTGTCTCTTTAAAAAAAAAAAAAAAAAAAAGAAAAGAAAAGAACTATCCATATAATTAGCCTTATATGGTTTCTTTTTTTTTTTTCCTTTATTTAAAATAAAACCACAAAAACAAAATTAAAGAAAAAAAGGCAGGATAATGTATTAGTCTAATTTATGAAAGTGACAACTTAATGCAGATAAATAATACTGTATTTGGAAATTGTATCAAATGTAGACTAGGAGTATCTTAAATTTTTTTTTTTTTTTTTTTTTTTTTTTTTTTTTTTGAGACGGAGTCTCGCTCTGTCACCCAGGCTGGAGTGCAGTGGCCGGATCTCAGCTCACTGCAAGCTCCGCCTCCCGGGTTTACGCCATTCTCCGGCCTCAGCCTCCCGAGTAGCTGGGACTACAGGCGCCCGCCACCTCGCCCGGCTAGTTTTTTTTGTATTTCTTAATAGAGACGGGGTTTCACCGTGTTAGCCAGGATGGTCTCGATCTCCTGACCTCGTGATCCACCCGTCTCGGCCTCCCAAAGTGCTGGGATTACAGGCTTGAGCCACCGCGCCCGGCCGAGTATCTTAAATTTTAACATTATTATTCTTTTTTTTTTTTTTGAGATGGAGTTTTGCTCTTGTTGCCCAGACTGGAGTGCAGTGGTGTGATCTTGGCTCACCGCAACCTCTGCCTCCCAGTTTCAAGCGATTCTCCTGCCTCAGTCTCCTGAGTAGCTGGGACTATAGGCATGTGCCACCACACCCAGCTAATTTTTTATATTTTTTAGTAGAGACGGGATTTCACCATGTTGGCCAGGATGGTCTCGATCTCTTGACCTCGGGATCCGCCTGCCTTAGCCTCCTAAAGTGCTGGGATTATAGGTGTGAGCCACCGCACTCGGCTAACATTAATGTTTTGAATAAGTAACTATTAGAACTAGGGCCAGGAATGGACTTGAGTGCAACATGCATATATTTTGTACCTTTAAGCATCCTTTTGTAGGTGTCTTTGCTTTTCTTGAAGTTGAAATACAAGCTGTTTCTTGGAGCTGAAATAAGCTAGGAATATGACAGGTTTTCTTTTTCTTTTTTTGTAACAAAATTATTACTTCCAACTTACATGTGAATAACTCATTCTTATGAAAAGATTTAGTTCTTATTATAATAGAGTTGTAAAAATGTCAGTCACATGTAATAACTTAAGTATTGAATTTTACCACTGTGCAGCATAGCTATTTATTTGTGTATGTGGGAGAAGAAAATAGAGAATCTGAAGAAATATTGGCGAATACAAAACCAAATAATCAGATGAAAGCTGAGGTAATTAAGAACTTTTTTTTTTTTTTGAAATGGAGTCTCACTGTGTCGCCCAGGCTGGAGTGCAGTGGCGTGATCTTGGCTCACTGCAACCTCTGCCTCCCGGGTTCAAGCGATTCTCCTGCCTCAACCTGCTGGGTAGCTGGGGTTATAGACACCCACCACCATGCCTGGCTAGTTTTTTTTTTTTTTTTGAGACGGAGTTTCACTCTTGTTTCCCAGGCTAGAGTGCAATGGCTTGATCTCTGCTCACCGCAACCTCCACCTCCCAGGTTCAAGTGATTCTCGTGCCTCAGCCTCCCAAGTAGCTGAGATGACAGACATGCACCACCACACCCGGCTAATTTTGTATTTTTAGTAGAGATGGGGTTTTTCCATTTTGGTCAGGCTGGTCTTGAACTCCCGACCTCAGGTGATCCGCCCACCTCAGCCTCCCAAAGTGCTAGGATTACAGGCGTGAGTCACCGTGCCCGGCCTAGTTTTTGTATTTTTAGTAGAGATGGGGTTTCACCATGTTGGGCAGGCTGGTCTTGAACTCTTGACCTCAGGTGATCTGCCTGCCTTGGCCTCCCAAAGTGCTGGGATTACAGGCATGAGCCACTGCACTTGGCCTTAAGAACTTTTAAGGATTTGTAAATTCTCTGCATGTTTTCTTCTGCTAACAACCAGTTACTTTATTTTGGAAGTAGAGAACAGGTGGTGGATTATAAGACTGAATATTCATTAAAAACTAAAGGTGGGCCAGGCGTGGTGGCACACGCCTGTAACCCCAGCACTTTGAGAGGCTGGGGCAGGACGATCATTTGAGCCCAGGAGTTCGAGACCAGCCTGAGCAACACAGTGAGACAGTGAGGCCCTGTCTCTACAAAAAAACTAAAGGTGAACCAAACTAGATTATTGTGCTACCTAGGAAAATGGAAAAAGTGGTAGCTGTGAAAACAGACTAATCAGGAAAAAAAGAAGGTGATTAGACTTAAGAAATTAAATTTAAGCCTTGACCATAACAGCACCCAAGACTGAAATGAAATTTTTTCTTTTTCTTTCCTTCTTTTATCTTTTCTCTTCCTTCCTTCCTTCCTTTCCTTCATTTTCTTTCTTTTCTTTTCTTTTCTTTCTTTCTTTCTTTCTTTCTTTCTTTCTTTCTTTCTTTCTTTCTTTCTTTCTTTCTTTCTTTCTTTCTTTCTTTTCTTTCTTTCCTTTCTTTCCTTCCTTCCTTCCTTCCTTCCTTCCTTCCTTCCTTCCTTCCTTCCTTCCTTCCTTCCTTCCTTCCTTCCTTCTTTCCTTCCTTCCTTCCTTCTTTCCTTCTCTCTTTCTCTCTCTCTTTCTCTCTCTCTCTTTCTTTCTTTCTGGCACAGTCTTGCTCTGTGGCCCAGGCTGGTACAGTCACAGCTCACTGCAACCCCAATCTCCTGGGCTCAAGTGATCCTCTTGCCTCAGCCTTCCAAGTAGCTGGGACCACAGGCACGTGCCACTATGCCTGGCTGCTTTTTGTAGAAATGGGGTTTCTCACTGTTGCCCAGGCTGGTCTCAAACTCCAGGACTCAAGCAATTCTCCCGCCTCAGCCTCTCAAAGTGCTGGGATTATAGGCATGAGCCACTGTGCCCAGCCCTATTTAGCCTTTCTCTGTTTTAGTTTAAATATTGGTCCTAAGTTTGAAAAGGTAATGTCATTTCCTTTCTGCTTTCTAGTATATTCATTGTGTGTATTATGCTCTTTTTAAAAAAGCGTCTTTTTTCCAGTTATAAAAGCTATATGTATTTACTCTAGACAACTTAGAAAACAATAGAAAAGCATAAATAAAGTAAAAATTACTTATAACCCCTTGACTAGAAATAGTTGCTATTGTATGTCCTAGTCTTTTTTTTTTCTTCTTCTTCTTTCTCTCCGGCTAGAATGCAGTGGTGCAATCTCAGCTCACTGCAACCTCTGCCTCACGGGTTCGAGTGATTCTCCTGCCTCAGCCTCCCAAGTAGCTGGGATTACAGGCGCCTGCCACCACACCTGGATAATTTTTTTTTTTGAGGCAGAGTCTCACTCTGTCGCCCAGGCTGGAGTGCAGTGGTGCAATCTTGGCTCACTGCAACCTCCACCTCCTGCTTCAAGCGATTCTCTTGCCTCAGCCTCTCAAGTAGCTGGGATTAGAGACATGCACCACCATACCTGGCTTATTTTTGTATTTTTAGTAGAGACAGGGTTTTGCCATTGTTCGCCAGGCTGATCTTGAACTCCTGACATCTGGTGATCTGCCCACCTTGGTCTCCCAAAGTGCTGGGATTACAGGCATGAGCCACCGTGCCTGGCCCTTAGTCTTTTTTTATAAGCTTGCATGAATTATTTATTTATTTATTTTTATTTTTGCTTGCATGAATTATTAATGAGAATTTATATATAATATTTTAAGGCTGTTCATGACAGAATACTTGAATGAGTGAAGAATGAGGGCTGATCTGATATGTAATGTGTGTTGAATTAAGTAAGTTGGTTTAAAGAAAATTTATTTAGGTTTTATAAAAGAAACTCAGATTTTGCCTATATCTTCCTTAGAACATTTGATCTTTGGTGGAAGAAAGCATGTCATGAAAGTATGACATGAAATGTGCCATCACCTAGAATGGATATTGATTAAATGGTTTGAAGGTAGATCCTCCTCTTGTGCTCTTTAGGAGAAATCTATTCTAAAAATGAAAGTTATTTTTCAGTATTAATTTCTTCCTTCAATATCTATGTAGTAGGCAAGATATGTCCATTTTATAGTTCAAGTATAATAAGAAACCAGTCTTTGCCTAGGAACAGTTGAGCCACAGTATAGGGAATCATAATAGAAGCAAACATCAATTGAATACTTTCCATGTAGTAAGTGCTGGAGAGGTAAAGGAGTAAGAATGAGCCCCTTGTCTTCAAGGAGCTCTCAGTATAACCAAGTAGACAGTCAGATGGTGAGTAAATGAGCCATGGCCGATGGTGGTAGGTTCTTAGCACCTTTTTTTTCCTATACAATACAGTGACTTTTTTTTTGTCTCATGTACTTTTTTATTCTAGCTGAATTAAAAGCTTAAGAAATGATTTAAGTGGGAAATTAAATGAGATAATTGATTTAGAGATGAGTTAAATGTTTGTGTTGTATTCTAACAGTTTAAGGGTTGTTAGTATTACTGAATCTATTACACTGCTTATTATCAGTTGTTTAAAGAAACTTTTGATCAGGCATGGTGACGCAAAAACACGAAAATTAGCCGGGTGTGGTGGTGTGTGCCTGTATTCCCAGCTGCTTAGGGGCTGAGGCAGGAGGATCACCTGAACCTTGGGAGGTCGAGGCCACAGTGAGTAGTAATCCGTAATCATGTCACTGCACTCCAGCCTGGGCCACAGAGTGAGACGGTGTCTCAAAAAAAAAAAAAAAAAAACCAAACCAAAACAAACTTTTACCTTTTCCCTCAATAATTAGTTGCATGTTTTATCTGCTAATTTTGATCTATCTAAAATAAAAATGGATACTTCTTGCCTCAAATTTTAAGTAGGGGCCAGGTGCGGTGGCTCATGCCTGTAATCCCAGCACTTTGGGAGGCTGAGACTGGTGGATCACCTGAGAGCAGCCTGGCCAACATGGGGAAACCTTGTCTCTACTAAGACTACAAAAAATAAGCTGGGTGTGGTGGCGGGTGCCTGTAATCTCAGCTACTTAGAGTTGCATCTTAAGATGAGTAGCCTGACTCTGTGGCAAATGAATTGAAGGGAGGCAAGAGTGGCAATAAAGACAACTATCTGGAGGCCGTTGCAATCAAGAAAGGTGATGGTGGCTTGGATTAGGGAGGTGATGGAGAGAAGAGAATGGATTTGAGGTAGATTTTGGAAGTGGTGTCAATAGGAAGATGTTTAAGAAGGAGGTATGTGAGAGAGAAAAGTGTGAGAAATGACTTGGGTTTGTAATTAGAGTCACTGGTCAAGAGTTGCCATTCATGGAGAGGGAGGAGGAGCAGACAGAGTTCAAGTTTTGACTTGTTGAGTAAGATGGCTGAGATGTCTAGTGGAGATGTTGGTAGAAAGTTGGATATACAGATCTGTTCAGAAAGAAGCTGGGCAAGGTGGAGACATTTGGGACTTGATGACATATATATATGCCATAGTTGATGATATACATATATGTATATATGACATACACACACACATATAATATTTGGTATTTAAAGTGGTAGCTCACACCTATAATCCCAGCACCATGGAAGGCTGAGGTGGAAGAATTGCTTGAGGCCAGGAGTTTTTGACCAGTCTGGGCAACATAGCAAGACCCCATCCCTGCAAAAATAAGAATAAAAAATTAGCTGGGCATGATGTCACATGCCTATAGTCCTAGTTACTTCAGGAGGCTGAGGCAGGAATGATGACTTGAACCCAGGAGTTAGAGGCTACAGTGCCACTGCACTGCCGGATGATAGAGTGAGACTCTGTCTCTAAAGAAAAAAACAAGTGTATGAGATCATTCTGTGGATGAGTAAAGAGTAAGGAAATGCCTAGAAGCAAGTTCTGAGGAACTCTCAACACTTAGGGGTTGGGTAATGGAGGAGAAGCTAGACAAGGAGAACAAAGAGGAACTGTGGGAGAACAGTAGTGAGTGGTGAGAGGAAAACTACTCGAGTGAGGTAGGAGGAAGCTAGGAGAGGTTTGTAAGGAGGGAGTGACCAGTTGTGTCAAGCTGAGTGTTTGTTGGATTTAACACCCTGGAAGTTACCTGCATCCTTAGTAGTAGCAGCTTTGGTGGAGTAGTGGTGGTGGGGAAGTTATAATACAGCGGGTAGAAGAATGAAATAGGAAGTAAGAAACTGGAGTCGGTGTGTAAAGTCAACTCTAACAAGAAACTTGGCTATGTAGAAGAGAGGCTGATAGCTGTAAAAGGGGATATATATGAAGGGAAGGCTTTAAAAAGTGTGATCTGTAAGAGCTGGGTTGAATGCTGATCTATTAGAGGAAGAGGTGGAAAATTAAACAGAGACATGGTTTAATGGATGTCCTTCAAGGAATCTCCCAAATGGCCACCTATTCCACTAGGTCCCCCTCAGTGGTATGTATTGCTTCTTTGTATGAATTTTCATACAGCCTTCTCCCCTACTTCTTTACTTGAGGCCAAGTAAACTCTGTGAGGAAGAGATTTTGTTCTTCATCTTTGTATAGGCCAGACTGTCCAACACTATGTTTTTTGAAAAACCAGCTAAGACGGTTCCTCCGTTTCCTTACTCCCACACTCTGCAAGTGCAAAAACCATTTTGTTGCTCTCTACTAAAGAAAGAATTGGCCGGGCATGCTGGCTCACTCCTGTAATCCCAGCACTTTGGGAGGCTGTGGCGGGCAGATCACCTGAAGTCAGGAGTTCGAGACCAGCCTGACTAATATGGAGAAACCCCGTCTCTACTAAAAATACAAAAATTAGCCGGGCGTTGTGACGCATGCTTGTAGTCCCAGCTACTTGGGAGACTGAGGCAGGAGAATCGCCTGAACCTGGGAGTCGGAGGTTACAGTGAATTGAAATCGTGCCACTGCTCTCCAACCTGGGCAACAGAGCAAAACTCTGTCTCAAAAAAAAAAAAAAAAAAAAAAAAAGAAGTTCAAATCTATAGTCTGGCATTCAAGTCTATGGCTTTCATAGTCTAGCTCCAACTAATTGAACAAATTTATCTCCTACTTCTCCCGGGTCTCACAGTCCAGCTAAATCGAACTCTTTGTTTCTATGTGAGCTATCTTGTTTCCCTGAAGCAACCTTTCCCATCTCTTCCATTCCCAATTGTTTAAACTCTCTATAATCCTGTAAATCTCCATTTAAATGTGTCTCCCTTTGTTAATCTTTCAAGATTCATATTTCATGCCTCTTATGTGACTCTTCTGTTACCTATTTTGTTGATAGTTTTGCATGTATGTCTTATCTTTGCTATAATAAACTAAGCTCCAGGAGGACAGATTCCTTGTCTTACTCATCTTTGCATCCACCACAATATTTAGTAGATTGTCTGCCTCATAATAGGCATTCAGTAAATCTTATTGAATGAGTAAATACCTTAAGTATAGTTGATAGACCTTAACCTACTGCTAGTAAATTATAGTTGGCTAAAAATATTATTTATAAGTGCTGTGCTTTGGAAAAAGATCATCTGCTTAGCAGCACTATTTGGTGGGTAGTTGGTGGAAAGCAAAGCATGGACTGGTTGAAATTGCCGGCTATAGCATTCCACCAAATTTGGTTATGTCACTAAACACAGATGATTTGGTATAGATTTGGAGGGGAAAGTGTTACCTTATTAGTTGTTAAGTCAGTATTTGTCAGAAGCCTTCCACTCACTTTTTCTGGTGTGACGGTACTTCGTTTGAAAAGATTCCAGTTCATAGTGGTAGAACCTTTTACTCTAGACTTTTAAGTATGGGGCAGTACGGCTTACATTATATAAGCTTTTTTTTTTTTCTTTTTTTTTCCCCTGGAGACGGAGTCTTGCTTTGTTGACCAGGCTGGAGTGCAGTGGCACCTTCTTGGCTCACTGCAACCTCCTCCTCCCAGGTTCAAGCAGTTCTGTCTCAGCCTCCCAAGTAGCTGAAATTGTAATTCCAGCATGTGACATGACGCCTGCCTAGTTTTTGTCTTTTTCTTTTTTCTTTTTTTAACTAGAGATGGGGTTTCACCATGTTGGCCAGGCTGGTCCTGAACTCCTGACCTCAGGTGATCCGCCCACCTCAGTCTCCCAAAGTGCTGGGATTGCAGGTGTAAGCCATAGCACCCAGCTGTTAGAATATCTTCTAAGTCAAAAGCTGTGTATTAAGAATTTTCTCCTGAAGCATGTACACAGTTAGGCTTTGCAAGAGAAACTCTCCATAAGATAAACATATTGTGTATTTTTTCTCTAAAGCTGGAACTAACAGTGGTCTTCCCCATAAATAAAATGAAGTTCAAGCCTGAATAACATCTGCCCTTAAACATTTAATTTGATGTATTAAAAATTTTTTCAGCCAGGTGTAGTGGCTCACACTTGTAATCCTAGCACTTTGGGAGGCGAGGCAGGTGGATTGCTTGAGCCCAGGAGTTCGAGACCAGCCTGGACAACATGGAGAAACCCTGTCTCCATAAAAAATGCAAAAATTAGCTGTGTATTGAGGCACACACCTATGGTTCCAGCTACTTGGGAGGCTGAGGTGGGAGGATTGCTTGAGCCTGGGAGGCAAAGGTTGCAGTGAGCCAAGATGGCGCTACTGTACTCCACCCTGGGCAACAGGGCAAGACCCTATCTCAAGGGGAAAAAAAAAATTCATACTCTGGTATCTTCTGGCATTTCACAGATTTTGTATTGTTGCTTTCTTCTTTTATTACTGGCAGATATCCCTTTAAATGTGGTGGTAAGAAGGCTCTCATTCTAGGACATCTGGATTTCTGCCAAAATTGAATTTTTTTGTCTTTTATTAAAAATAATCTCTCAAGCAAATTTGAGACTCACCACTAAAACCTTAAATTCCTTTTTATTTACTTTGTGTTTTAACTGTCTCTCACTGCAGGTTTTTGTTGTTGTTGTTGTTTGTTTTTTGGTAAATAGAGAGACTACAAATTTTAAAAATCTTTCATTAAACATGTCTTTACTAAGTGCCTACTAGGAACTGCTGTAAGCTCTGGGAAGCAAGAAAATGTACCCTCAGGTGTCAGTAATGAATGAGCTATAAGGAAGGCGCACTATACACCATTATCTTAGATGGGATAATATTTTCCGCTGGAGTTATTGTAACTCACTGGGAGGCCTTTTCACTTCTAGGAAGACCTGGTTTTCCTATATTTAGAATAGATATTGTTCCCATTGACTTTGTTTTCTGTTGGATTTCTTAAATGCGTGGAAAAGTATTTCATATTTAATTGAACTAATATATACACTTATGGAGTGCTTTCTATGTGCCAGGCACTGTGTTAACTACATTACATCTATTAAATATTAACTCATTTGATTGTTACTCAATAAAATGTTTGCTGAAGGAATATATAGAAGCTTTTATTTTTTCCGTGCACAGCCTTGATTTCAGAGGAGGTTGGGAGGAAAAGAAGAAATAAAAGATCACATAATTGGGAAAAAGCAAATGCCTAGCAAGAAGCCAGAGAAATAGGCCGAGAGGGTGATGCAAATGACTGGGCTCAGTTCATATTTTAGATTGAAATAAACAGATTTACTTGTTTTTCCTTGCAAAGTAAAAAAGATTTAAGGGAGAGTCTGCAACTCTGTTTTGACCCTGAGAATGTGGCTTGATAGCCATTATGATTAAGAGTGTTGGGAGCAGCTATTGTCCTGATGACTCAGCAGGAACCCCTGTGTTAGATTATACCGTTGCCTCAGTATTGCATGTAACAAGTTCTTAATATATTTTGACATATTTGAGATCATAGATCCCAAAATCAGAGCCAGGGATGATTGTTGACTTGAAGTGTCATTTGTATTTTTCTTTCCTTCTTTTTCTTTTTTCTTTTTTTTTTTTTTTTTGAGACGGAGTCTCGCTCTGTCACCTAGGCTGGAGTGCAGTGACGCCATCTTGGCTCACTGCAGCCTCCACCTTCTGAGTTCAAGCAGTTCTCCTGCCTCAGCCTCCCAAGTAGCTGGGATTACAGGTGCCCACCATCATGCCCAGCTGATTTTTTAATGTATATATATAATTTTTTTTAACTGAGTTAACCATGTAATGTCAACAGACTCCAGACCCTGTAGCAGCTTAGAGTAGCTTGTCAGTCCCAGCCCATCCCTGTGTTCCTCACCTGCCCTTTCTCCCTGGCATGGGCACAGGTTTTCCTGTAGTTCTCATCAGGAAGAGAGGGCAGGGGAGCAGGTAGGCAGGGTCAAGAGAAGCAACCCAAGATGGATGAGAATTTGCTTCACTGCCAGAAGTTTGCAGTCATTTCTGTTTTGCTGCATTTTGTTAGCACTGTTCTTACTTCCTTTACTAATATACTCTTTTTCAAACCTTCCATTTCAGTTTTCCCTCCTTCTTCTTCTTGGTCTCAGTAGTACGAGACTGGGCAGAAGTGACCTCATCAGTCTGGGTCCTTTGGGTGTAGTCTTTCATCCACAAAAAAGATGCAGGGACTCCAAGGACAGAGATCCAAAGTTGCAGGATCGGGGGAAAAAGAGGTGGGGAGGAAGGAAGGAGAGGAGGCAAAAAAGTACCAGAGTCAGGGAGGATGTTTTAAGCTAGTATTGGGTAAAATGAAAGGCAAGGAGTCAGACACAGACACCATGGCCTGGAAAAGCTGTCATTCTCTAATCTAAAAGCTGTATCAAAACCGTTTTCATGTGTAAAGGCAGGGAAAATCTGAAGATATATTCCAAGTCAGCTCATAAAATGACACAATAGAAGTAAACTGTGTAGTAGGCCATGGACAGGATGCTAGAAAGACTTCACAGATGTTTCAGGTGTAGATCTTCTATCAGAGAGTCAGTAAATATTCCAGTGCAAGCTGGAATCTGGACCTATATGGTATCCAAGCAAGCAATTGCCTCTGTCACATCAGGATTCACAATGAAATTAGGCAGAGTCAAAGGAAACAGGCCACGACCTCCCCGCCAGGGAGATCTGCGGCTCCAGTCTCCCCGCCTGCCCACTTCCCTGTCCCCATTTCCCCTGCCAGTAGCTCGCCGAAAGCGTTCCCAGGCTGGTGGTTTCCTCCTTCCAGCCCAACGCGGGCTTTCGACTCAATTCAGCCCTCCAGACAGAGGCGGGTGGCCACAAGCCTGGGGCCCCCGGCCGGCAACCGAATTGGTGGGCGCGGCGTTGGCCCGGGCCGGTCCCGCCACTGAGGAGCCAGAGCTCCTCGGGGAGGGCGACCCCGCCAGCCCCGGTAAGCCGCCCCAACCGGAGCTGCCTGGCCACCGAGCCTACCTGCCGCACCTGGGCAGCGGCCCGGTCTGGGTCCCAGCCGCTGGCCACCTGCGCGGGCAGGCGGGAAGGAACAAAGGCGCTCCCAATATTTGTCTTTAATTTAAAACAATTTTTTTTTTCTTTTGAGATGGAGTCTTGCTGTGTTGCCAGGATGGAGTGCACGGGTGCGATCTTGGCTCACTGAAGCCTCCACCTCCCGGGTTCAAGCTATTCTCCTGCCTCAGCTTCCCGAGTAGTTGGGACTATAGGCGCGCCACCACACCCAGCTAATTTTTGTATTTTTAGTGGAGACAGGGTTACACCATGTTGGCCAGGATGATCTCGATCTCTTGACCTTCTGTTCCACCCGCGTCGGCCTCCCAAAGTGCTGGGATTACAGGTGTGACCCACCACGCCCAGCCTATATTTTTAATAGAGACAGGGTTTCACCATGTTGGCCAGGCTGGTTTTGAAATCCTGACCTCAAATGATCCGCCTGTCTCGGCCTCCCAGAGTGCTAGGATTATAGGCATGAGCCATTGCGCCTTTTTTTCTTTTTTTTAGAGACGAGGTCTTGCTATGTTGCGCAGACTGGTTTTTTCTTTTTCTTTTTCTTTTTTTTGAAATGGAGTCTCACTGTGTCACCCAGGCTGGAGTGCAGTGGCACAATCTCAGCTCACTGCAACCTCTGTCTCCTGGGCTCGTGATTCTCGTGCCTCAGCTTCCCTAGTAGCTGGGACTACAGACATGGGCCACTGCAACTGGCTAATTTTTTTGTATTTTCAGTAGAGACAGAGTTTCGCTATGTTGTCCAGGCTGGTCTAGAACTCCTGGTGTCAAGTGATCCACCCACCTTGCCCTCCCAAAGTGCTGGATTATAGGTGTGAGCCACCACGCCCAGCCAGTATTTCTATCTAGGTGCTGAAGTAGTTTCTTTTGGAGTTGAAGATCATTAGAATTAATACTTCAAGTAGGCAATTGAGTCATCATAATGGAAGACTGGATCTTTAGTGTTAATGCTGTTACAGTATGCAATGTCCAATCTTTTGGCTTCCCTGGGCCACATTGGAAGAAGAATTGTCTTGGGCCACAGAAAAAAATACACTAACAATAGCTGATGAGCAAAAAAAAAAAAAAAAAAAAAAAAAAAGCAAAAAGACTTTATAATGTTTTAAGAAAGTTTATGGATTTGTGTTGGGCTTCATTCAATGTTGTCCTGGGCCACATGTGGCCCACGGACCTCAGGTTGGACAAGCTTGATGTAGTGGCTAAGAGTGTGGACTCCCAAGCCATGTGGCCTGTGTTTGAATCCTAGTTCTACCCTTCGCTAGTTGCCTTGGTGTCCCCACTGGGATAATCTTCTTGGGCTTTTGTAAAGATTCTAATAGTTAATATAAGAAAAGCCCTTAGAGTCTGACTCATAGTAAGCCTTGTTTGCTTACTATTTTGCCTTTAGGAATGCAGAATTAAGACCATGTTGGCTTGGCCTATGGTTAGTTTATATATTCCAATATACCGTATATGGTTTCAACCTCCTGGATTAGAAGCATCTGCCAGACTGCTGCTACAACTAGGTGGGAACTTTTCATTCTTTATCAAAAGAGCAGGGTTAGTACAAAAAAAGTTCAAGGTTAAGCTTGAATTTGCTCCTGAATTAACTTTAGTGAACCCTGATCCTGTTGACACTTACTAGGTAACTAAAGGACAGTCAGATTGGACTCTGCTATCTTAGTCCATTGGCCTCAGCAGCTCTTTCTGGACTTGTAGCTAAAGCTGAGAGTCCATTACTAGTGAGAATGTTTCTCTTTTTTTCTCTCTCTCTTTTTTTTTTAATGTGAAAGCATAAAAGAAGAGGAATAATGTATGACATAGGATCTTATTGGTTCCTCTTAATTAAATTTTTTAAAATTAAAATTATATATTATTTTAATTAAAAAATTTTTAATTAAATTTAATTTAAAAAACTATATATATATAGTTTTTTTGTGGCATGGAGTTGTGCTCTGTTGCCCAGGCTGGAGTGCAGTGGCATGATCTTGGCTAACTGCAACCTCTGCCTCCCGGGTTCAAGCAATTCTCCTGCCTCAGCTCCTGAGTAGCTGGGGTTACAGGCATGCGCCACCATGCTCGGCTAATTTTTGTATTTTTAGTAGAGACGGGGTTTCTCCATGTTGGTCATCCTGGTCTCAAACTCCCGACATGAGGTGATCCACCCTCCTTGGCCTCCCAAAGTGTTGGGATTACAGGCATGAGCCACTGTGCCCAGCCAAAATTTATTTTTTTAAGATATGGAGATCTTGCCATGTTGCCCAGGCTGGTCCCAAAGTCCTAAGCTCACGTAATCCCCTTGCAGTGGCCTCCCAAAGTAAAAGTACTTTTGAATTATGGATTTTGGCTTCCTGTGCTACCACATTTCACTATTTATTGATTGTTATGGTATTTATCTTTACAATTGAACAGGTCATATATTAACTAGCCTTTAATGCTTTCTTTAAAGGAAATGTAGATGTGCTCATATTTTTAACACATCTAGAGAGGAAGAGATTAAGCTCTTTTTATTTAATTTGTCTGAAAGAAGTTGAGATAGTGTAGATCTACAGGTTTTATATTTAGTAATTTTTAAGGAGTAAAAATGAAGTCTCCTAATTTTTCTAGACTCTAAGATTATTGTTGTTTTTAGAATTTTTCACCTTATACCACAATGGGATAATAAAGCTTAAAACATTAGCACGTCAGCTGGGCGCGGTGGCTCACGCCTGTAATCCCAGCACTTTGGGAGACTGAGGCAGGTGGTCAGGAGTTTGAGACCAGCCTGGCCAAGATGGTGAAACCCCGTCTCTACTGATAATACAAAAATTAGCAGGCATGGTGGCATGTGCCTGTAGTCCCAGCTACTCGGGAGGCTAAAGCAGAAGAATCACTTGAACCAGGGAGGCGGAGGTTGCAGTGAGCCGAGATCGTGCCACTGCACTCCAGCCTGGGCGACAGAGTGAGACTCCATCTCAAAAAAAAAAAAAAAGACTTTAGCATGTCTGTAATTCGTAGATATAATCTCTACAAATGATAATTAAAGCAAAAATAGCTGGGCATGGTGGTACATGCCTGTGGTCTCAGCTACTGGGGGGCTGAAGCAGGAGGATTGCCTGAGCCTGGAAGATTGAGGCTGTACTGAGCCACTGTGATTGCACCACTCCACTCCAGCCTGGGTGGCAGAGTGAGACCCTGTGTCAAAACAAAAGAAAACAAACAAAAAAATATAATGTAAGAATCATGAAGTGACCTTAAAATCTTCATTTTATAATAATATTATAACTTTTCTGAAGCTACTTAATTTATCACTATACAGAATAAACAGATACATAATAAATGATCAATAAGTTTTTGTTTCCCTATTAAAGCCAGAATAATGGTCATGAGATAATAGATAGCATTGGGTGCTTACTATAGGGCCAGGCACAGTGTGCCAGCCTTTTATGTGTGTTAGCTAATTTAATCCTCATATAAACTTTGAAATAGGTGCTATCAGTACTGTTTAGCACATGAGAATTAGAGAGAGCATTGTTTGAGTATGGTTGCAGGGCCAGTAAATAGCAGTACTGGGATTTGTACTAACGTCTTTAGGATTTCAGAACTTGAATCAAGAACTTTATGTTCTTTTTCTCTATTTATTTGAAACTTGAATGTTTTCCGAACAGAGTTTCTTATGTTCTGTTTTCAGTCACCCTGAAAAAAAAGTTCAGAGTATATTTTAGGATATTTCTAAAACATACTAACAACTAGTGAGCCTAGATGGTTCATTAGATGAGTTTGGTTGCTTTCAGTTCTCTTGGTAAAATTTGAAAGGAAACTAAAATTTCCATTACCTCACCTCTTTGCATTTTGGGGGCCTGGTTAATTAGTATTTTATAAAGTACTTTAGAGGGTTTATTTATAAACTCGTTAAGGAACCTGACTCGAATGTCATTTTTAAAAAGTTTTTATTATTATTTTTTTTTTGGGAGAGGGTTTCACCGTTGCCCAGGATGGAGTGCAGTGGTGCCATCACAGGTTACTGCCACCTTGACCTCCTGGACTCAAGTGATCCATCTCCTTTAGGCCCCTGAGTAGTAGCTAGGACTTTCAGTGCCACCATGCCCAGCTAATTTTTTTAAAATTAATTTTTTGTGGAGATGAGGTCTCACTGTGTCACCTAAGATGGTCTTGAACTCCTGGGCTCAAGTTATCCTCCCACTTTGGCCTCCCATTACAGGCATGAGCCACTGTGCTTGGCCTCACATATTTTGATTTTAGGATTGTTTTCCAATTGAGAAATGTCTAAATGATTCAAGTTTAATAAAAATCATATACTAATTTGTTGATTATTTTTCTGAGTGCTTTTCTTTCTGCCCCCTCCCTTTCTCCCCTCCTCCCCCTTCAGAGGAGTCTATACTTTGCATTGTTGATAGGAAAAAAAAAAAAAAAGGCAAGGAAGTTTCTTTTTGTGGAGAGAGGAAATGGCTGTTGGTTCAAGACTTTATCCATATTAGGTATAAACTAAATATAGACGTGTAATCCAGGAGTGAAGTCACATCTATAAAGTTTCTTAAGCAAAGCTAATGAGATCAGCCAGTGCTTTCGGATCTGTTTTTTCCCTCCTTACTTTTGGCTCACTTACCAAACTGATTCGTCCTATAGTCTGCCTGCCTTTGCCTCTTTAAAAGAAGAATAAAAAAATTATAAGGAATCTTTCTGTAAAACAAGCACACAAATTTTTAAAAAGTGGCTTTGTATATGAAGCATAGCTACTTATGCCTCCCTTTGAGAGGAGGTTATAAATAAATTAGCTTCTTTAATTTCTTGACCTTGTCATTTTCCTCACACCAATTCTTCTTTTTTTGTTTTTTGAGTTGGTTTTATCCTTGAGATTTTGTCACATATTTTTACTGTGAGGCTGGACTCATCTTTGTAAATTGTAAGAAACATCTGTTTTACTTAGTATTTTCTTGGTTTATTCCATTTTTAACCATTAAAGCAGATCTCAGTGTGGCTAAATGGTAATAGGATTTCTTCTGATTGGCTGGTTAGAGAGATTGTAGTAGAATGGAATGATGGAGTAAATTTGTTTCTGGTCACAGCACATGTCCTTCTCAAATAAGGACTTTGAAAAGTCCCTTAAAGCATTCTTACAATAATTGTTTCCAACTCCTGTGCTCCTCCTTAGAGCCCTTTGCAAGCATGCCTAAACACTCAAGCCCTTACGAACTGCTATGCTTCTGAAGAGAAGAACTGTATACACACATCTATGGTGTATCTTACTATAAATACTTTGGAATACAACTAATTCTGTAAAAAGTTTAGCTTAACATATTTCGGGATTTTAGGGGTCAGTTCATAAACCTAAATGTTCTCCAAGCCTAAGTTGAAATCTGTTCTGAATCCTTCTCTGACCTTGTCGTTCCGTTAGCAGAACTACTCTTGCCTACTGTTTGGGGCAGTTAGTGCATTTTCGTATTCTGCCACTCATCTGAATCACCTTTGATTACATTTTTGTTCCAGGTTAGAATGTAAATTCCAGGAGATCAGGGATAAGGGATTATTTTCTTTTTTCTTCTTTTTATATTTTAAATTAAAAAATTATGTTCTTCCAAAGACAAAGGGACTATTTTCTTCATCTTTTGTATCTACCCCCTACCACAAACCATTATGTATAGGAGATAATTCATTAATTCAGTAAGCATTTATTAGTGTTTTTGGGCAAATTGGTATGCATAGTATTGGAATATAAGCATGTAAGAGAGAATATATTAAGTATTTTCTGTTATTGTGTTCTATATTACCTCATAGTAAAATACCAGAGATAAAAATACTATTCAGTTATTGAACTTGAGACATGTAATTTGGGTTTTGTAACTAGCTGCTCACTATATAGCTATTGGTCTAAACTTAACAGATTGGTTTAGAGAACTAGAATATTAAAATTATGTAACTGGAAGGCCAGGATCAAGTCCTATGTGTATCCTAATTGATCTGCTATCTCATCTGTAAAGTGGGTGTGTTTCTTGGAGGTGACGTTCAGTCTAGTTTGTATTATTTTATATACCAAGGTAGCCTTAGGCTTGGCTTAAGCTTAGGCTTACGCAGAAAGTTGAGACCCGAGATTCCAACATCAGATCCAGAGAATTAAATTCTCATAATTAGAAGCAATCTATTAGATAACAAATAAAAATAGGGCCAATACAAATTCTTCATGATAATGGAGGCAGTTTGCCAAAGAAAGAAAACATATTTCAGGAGTGAATTCTTTGACCAGAAAGAATATGTTTTATTTCCCAAATTAACTCCTGAAAGAAAGTTTAAGGAAAGATTTTGTTTGTTGTGTCTAAAATAAAGCAGACACAGAACTGTTCTTCTTCTTGTTTTTTCTTAAAGCCAGTCAAATTTATAGAATTTTCCTTCTTCGTATTTGAGGAACCTGTGCATTGAAATCGGAAGTAAAATATTTAAGTAAGAAACATCCTGCTCTGTTATACTATTCAGATATTTGAAGTTTTAGGCCAGCCAAGAAGATAGACAAGAATTCTGAATGTTAACTTTCACAGCTGAAATACAGTGTTGAATATATAATTTTTTACAAAAACTGATTTCGTAATACATACATATAGAGAGATGGAGTCTTGCTCTTTCGCCCAGGCTATAGTGCAGTGGCACAGTCTCGGCTCACTGCAGCCTCCGCCTCCCGGATTCAAGTGATTCTCCTGCTTCAGCCTCCCGAGTAGCTGGGATTACAGGCCCACGCCAACGCATCTGGCTAATTTTTTGTATTATTAGTAGAGACAGAGTTTCACCATCTTGGCCAGGCTGGTTGCAAACCCCTGACCTCGTGATCCACCTGACCTTGGCCTCCCAAAGTGCTGGGATTATAGGTGTGAGCCACAGTGTCTGGCTGATTTTGTAATATATTTTAATGAACATTTAAAAATACATAGTCCAAAATTAAAACATCTGAGGAAGATTCATTAATTTACTCATGTTTATTGAGAGCTAATTTATAGTGTTAATGAAATATTCTATAGCATTTTCATGATTGCAGTTTTTCATTATTTATTGTCATCTTCATTAATCCGTTGTTCTTAGTCATTTAGAGGTCTGAAATTTGGCTATTAAGCAGTATTGTGATATATATCCTTACAGCCAATTTTCTGTGCATGTCAAGTAATTCTGTTTTAAAATAGTCCCCCATATATCTCATTTACTCTCTGAATTCTTTATTTTCCTTTTGTTTACTTAAACTGTAATTTTTTTTTTCATACTTCACCTGGAATGTAATCTAGTAAAAAGAAAAACTTTCTGCAGAACTTAGGTTTTTTACAAAGGGAAAAATTGGATTTTTGACTCTACTACTGAACTCTTGGTGGAATGTGTAACTAAAATTGGTCTGAGAACTTGATGAACAGAAATAGCTCTCACCCACTAAATTAAGCACAGATGGGGAAGAAGAGTATTAATTTCTTGAACATTTCATTGTTTTCTTGTACTGTTGGGATTCTTTCTGAATCTAGTCTATACTACAGTATAATGTGTATTTTAAAACTGCCCTTAAGGAAAGTGGGTTGCTGCATTTTGACTTGCAGAAGAATTTCACCCATTCCCCAACACACTTGTCTTTAGTTGATAAACAAAGGAAGACCCTGGCAGTTAGTGAATTTATCTTCAGTTAGCAGATATTTTTTTAAAATGAGAGCTAGACAATGAAAAAATTTGAGATGCATCTTTTTTTTTTTTTTTTTGACCGGGCCTCACTTTGTCATCCAGGCTAGAGTGCTGTGGTGAGATCATAGCTCACTACATCCTTGACCTCCTGGGCTCAAGGGATCCTCCAGCCTAAGCCTTCTGAGTAGCTAGGACTGAAGGTGTATATTACCACATCTGGCTAATTTTTTTTGTTTTTCGTAGAAATGGGGTCTCACTATGTTGTCTAGGCTGGTCTCAAAACTCCCACCTTGGCTTCCCAAAGTGTTGGGATTACAGGTGTGAGCCATTTCACCCAGCCAGAGATGGACTTTTTTTGATATAACCAAAGTGAGAATAACTAATTATAAAGGAGCATGTTTCTTTTTTATTTTTATTTTTTTAATTTTAATTTTAATTTTTTTTGTGGAAATGGAGTCTCGCTCTGTGGCCCAGGCTGGAGTGCAGTGGTGTGATATCGGCTCACTGCAACCTCTGCCTCTCGGGTTCAAGCAATTCTCCTGCCTCAGCCTCCCAAGTAACTGGCACTACAGGCGCACACTGCCATACCTGGCTAATTTCTTTTGTATTTTTAGTAGAGACGGGATTTCACTGTGTTGCCCAGGCTGGTCTCAAACTCCTGAGCTCAGGCAATCCACCTGCCTCGGCCTCCCAAAGTGCTGGGATTACAGGCGTGAGCCACTGCGCCCAGCTAAGTAACTTCTTTTTTAAATAAAGTAATCATGGCTTAATATAATAAACACAAATTAGTGTTCCGTGTTTCTGAAATTAAGTCATTTAATGCCAAACTTTCACATTCTAAATAGTTTTATCTGAAAATGCCTTTACTTCTCTTCCATTCTTTAAAGATAGTTTTGCTGGAAATAGAATTTTGAGTTGATTTTTATTGTTGTTGTTATTCTTTCAGCATTTTTTTTTTTTTTTTGGAGACAGAGTCTTGCTCTGTTGCCCAGGCTGGAGTGCAGTGGTGTGATCTCGGCTCACTGCAACCTCCGCCTCCTGGGTTCAAGCGATTCTCCTGCTTCAGCCTCCTGAGTAGCTGGGACTACAGGTGCACACTACTACGCCTGGCTAATTTTTTGTATTTTAGTAGAGACAGGGTTTCACCGTTGTTGCCCAGGCTAGTCTTGAACTCCTGAGCTCAGGCAATCCGCCTGCCTTGGCCTCCCAAAGTGCTAGGATTACAGGCGAGAGCTACCTTGCCCGGCCATTCTTTCAGCATTTAAAAAAGTGTTCTTGACTGGGCATAGTGGCTCATGCCTGTAATCTCAGCACTTTGGGAGGCTGAAGTGGGAGATCACTTGAGCCCAGGAGTTGGAGACCCTCTTGGGCAACCTAGTGAGACCTATCTCTACAAAAAATAGAAAAAATAGCTGGACATAGTGGCAAGTGCCTGTCGTCCCAGCTACTTGGGAGGCTGAGGTGGGAGGATGGATTGATCCCTGGAGATCGAGGCTGCAGTGAGAGCTGCACTCCAGCTTAGGCGACAGAAGGAGACCCTGTGTGAAAAACAAAACAAAACAAAACAAAAAAACGGCCCGAGGGCGGTAGCTCATGCCTATAATCACAGCACTTTGAGAGGCCAAGGTGGGTGGATCACCTGAGGTCAGGAATTCAAGACCAGCCTGGCCAGCACAGTGAAACCCTGACTCTATTAAAAATACAAAAATTAACTGGGCATAGTGGCGCCTGCCTGTAACCCCAGCTACTGGGGCCGCTGAGGCGGAAGAATCTCTTGAACCCGGGAGGCAGAGGTTGCAGTGAGCCGAGATCATGCCACTGTACTCCAGCCTGGGTGGAGCAGGACTCCATCTCAAAAAAAAAAAAAAAAAGTCGTTCCATGTTTTCTGGTCTCCATTACTCCAAATGAGTAGTCAACAGTCATTCAAATTATTATTCCCTTGTATGCCGTGTGTTGTTTTTTTCTAGCTACTGTGAAGATTTTCTTTCTTTTTTTTTTTTTGCTTTTTGTTATTTCAATTATGATATACTTAGGTGTGGCGTTATTTATATTGAATCTCCTTGATGTTCGTGAAACTTGAATCTGTAAATTCGTCTTTATGTGGGAAAATTTTGGCCGTTATTTCTTGAAATATTTGTTTTCTTCGTTATCTCCTTCTGGAACTCTAAAATATAAACGTTTTAATATTTTCCTGTAGGTCTTTGAGGCTTTTTTTTTCCTGTTCTTCAAATTGAATAATTTCTTGGTTCTGTCTTCATGTTCACAGACCCTTTTCTTTCCCCTCCCTCCCTGCCTCCATCCCTCCCTCCCTCTCTCTCTCTTTCTTCGTTTCTTTCTTTTCTTTATTCTACTGTTAAGCCAATCTAGTAATTTGAAAAAATAATTCAGATATTGTAGTTTTTAGTTCTAGAATTTACGTTTTTGTGTGTGATTTCTTTCCCTACTGAGATTTCCTATCTTCCTTTATTATGAGCATATTTTTCTTTTGGTCTTTGAACATAGTTACCATAACTGCTTTAAAATCCTTGACTGCAAACTGTAGAATCTGGGTCATCTTAGGGTAGTCTTCTTGTTTCCTTTTTTTTTTTTTTTCTTGAGAATGGGTCAGGTTTTTCCGTTTCTTCTTATGGGGAGTAATTTTGGATTGTATTTTGAATATTACAAATGATAAATGATAATTTATATATATAAATTTTGTTATGCCACTCTTCAGAGCATTGATTTTCTTTTCTAAAGCAGCCGATTGATTAACTTAGCTGAATTCAAGCTGCAAAACTGTCCCCCCATAGTAGGTGGCAGTTTATATTTCAGTTCAGTTCTCTTAGCTGGCCTACGTGGACCCTACTCTGTGCGTGTGTGTGTTTCACGGATCAGCTAGAGATTTAGACAGATTTATGCAGATTTTAGGGCCCCCCCTTGCTGGTTCTCCGTCTCTGTCTCTCTTTTTTTATTTTCTTTCCAATGGTGATGGTTGCTCTAGACTGTTTTTTGGTTTTTAAAGTCAGCAGGACTGTGAATTTTCCATTGGGGTTTTAGCTGCCCTGCATGGTGCAAGGCTAAAAGATACAAACTGGGGAAACTTGTCCAGTGCGGTTCCCTTCCTCCAGCTGCCAACTGCCTTCCAATATTTGCCTGCTTCTGTCACTGTCCAGTGCCTTCAGGTGGTTGTTTTTGTCTGGAAGTTATAGCTGTTATGACAGGCAGAGTTGATTCTATAGGAGGAACTGCCTGGTTTTACTAGAGGCCTCAAATTTATTTTTTTAAAAACAGAATCCAATAGAATAGTTTTAGATTTATAGAAAAATTGCAAAAATAATACTGAGTTCTGAAATTTATTTTAAATGAAAATATTTCTAAAATATATTAATGCTTCCTTCACTTTTGAAAATGCTGGGTTTGGCCAGACGAGGTGGCTCACGCCTGTAATCCCAGCACTTTGGGAGGCTGAGGCAGGCGGATCACGAGGTCAGGAGATCGAGACCATCCTGGCTAACACGGTGAAACCTTGTCCCTACTAAAAATACAAAAAAATTAGCCAGGCGTGGTGGTGGGCGCCTGTAGTCCCAGCTCCTCAGGAGGCTGAGGCAGGAGAATCACTTGAACCCAGGAGGCGGAGGTTGCAGTGAGCCAAGATCATGCCATTGCACTCCAGCCTGACGGACAAGAGCAAAACTCCGTATCAAAAAACCCCGAAAATGCTGGGTTTAACTGCCAATTAATGTCAACATTCTGAATATAAGTTCAGTAATGCTGCAATGGCCTCGGGAGCCATTGAGGCATGTAAGACTATTTTTGCCTTTCTGTTAAATGGCCTCAGCTATTGTGCTTTTCGAACCTAAATCTCCTTTGTGTATGTGCATGTGTGGATGGGTGCGTATGTGCACGTGTGTGTGTATTTTGTATTTCTTCCTTTGCCACCTTAGCTCTGTTGATATAGCCCATTTCCTTTAATTTTCTTTTTCTTTTCTTTTTTTTTTTTGAGACGGAGTCTCACTGTGTCGCCCAGGCTGGAGTGCAGTGGCGCGATCTCTGCGCGCTGCAAGCTCCGTCCCCTGGGTTCATGCCATTCTCCTGCCTCAGCCTCCTGAGTAGTAGCTGAGGCCCAGCCCATTAATTTTCTATTGTAATTTGTTGTGGCTCAGTACACCAGATAAACCATTAAAATTTGTTTGAAATAAGAATAAATAGTTTCAGGCCAGGCATGGTGGCTCACGCCTGTAATCCTAGCACTTTGGGAGGCCAAGGCGGGCGGATCACGAGGTCAGCAGTTCAAGACCAGCCTGACCAACATGGTGAAACCCAGTTTCTACTAAAAATACAGAAATTAGTCGGGCGTGGTGGCATGTGCCTGTAATCCCAGCTACTCAGGAGGCTGAGGCAGGAGAATCGCTTGAACCTGGGAGGCAGATGTTGCAGTGAGGTGAGATCACGCCACTGCACTCCAGCCTGGGTGACAGAGTGAAAAAAGAAAAAAAATAAATAAATAGTTTGTGAGAGCTTGAATGTTGAGTTAATGAGTCAGGTACATCATCCTTAGAACCTGGTCTTGATGACGTTGGTGCCCACAGAGGCCTTTTCTTTAGACGGGTGCTGTCAATACAATAGTCATTACCTATACGTGGCTATTGAGTGTTTGAAGTATGTCTAGTTTGAGTTGAGATGTACTATAATTATGAAATATGCACTAGATTTTAAAGATGTAGTACAAAGAAAATGTAATAACTTTTTATATTGATTATGTGTTGAAATGAATTTAGATATATTGGGTTAAATAAAAATATTTAATCACACTTGTTTCTTTTACTTTAAAAAAAATGTGGAATGCTTCACAAATTTGTGCATCATTCTTGTACAGGGGCCATGCTAATCTATTTTGAATTGACCCAATTTTAGTATTTATGCTCTCAAAGCAAGTACTCTTTTTACGTCTTTAATATGGCTGCTAGAAAATTTAAAACATTTGTGGCCTACATTCTATGGGTCGTAGCTCAGGTCATTTATCTTACTTGATAGTAATGTCTATGAGTGAGATGGTGGTTGTTCTGTAAGAATCTTGAGATCAAGCAGGTGAGATTCTAGCATCTCCTTCTTTGCTTTGGTGCAAGAAACTATCATAGTGGTTGTAGATAGTATGGACCTTGGAGTTTAAACCTCAGTTTTGACACTCCTCAGTTGTATGACCTATGACAAATTACTGAGCTTCTCTGAACCTCAGTTTCCTCATCTGAAACTCATATGAAACATGAGGAAAACAACCCTTATTTCATATGGTTATTGTGAAATACATAAAACTAGTTTTATATAGTGCATGTCAACTGCAAAATACACTACTCAATAAATAGTAGCTTTTAACTTGTTTCCAGAACGTTTTGGTGACATTTTGATTTATTGTAGTTGATACTTATAGGGAATACAATCAAGGTAGATCCAGACTAGGAAAAAAGGACTGTAGCTTTGATCATTTTTCTTTCTTTCTTTCTTTCATTTGTTGTCATTCAGGTTTTTTCCCCCACTAGAGAATATGTCTTTGATGAAGAATTTGTAAGAAAAAGGATGACCCCTCTGTAAAAAGAAGAGATGTTGCCTCCAGACAGTCAATATTTTAAATTATATGGTTTATTAGTTATTCTGAAGAGATAATAGACTTTGTTCCTCTTTGATGAGTGAATGTGAACAAGCAGAACTCGTTTTCGTCATGGATCTATTGTGCCTAGATGGAAAGTCTGGTCATTGTACATCTGACAGTTTGTTTTAAAAAGTGGTTCTGGCTGAGATATTTCAGATTTGATTTTCCTACAGATTAAAGCCTTTGTTTCCATCTTCAGCATATACTTCAAGCAAGTAACAAAAGTACTCAAAAGGAACTCAAGTGACATTAATTCCCTTTGTTATTTCATCTAGTAGTTTTTGAATGACTACTTTGCATTTAGCATTTATTCAAAAGAAGTTCTATTATATTTAAGCAGTTTAACATTTTGGCACTGATTAGAGACAGTAATAAGATTATCATGTAAAAACATTAAAAAATAATTTTCTTAAATCTACAAAGAATAGAAAAGAAAAACATGCTTGTTATAAAAAGACAAATAGGACACAAGTATATAAAATTAATACCCCCAGGCTGGGCATGGTAGCTCATGCCTGTACTCCCAGCACTTTGGGAGGGCAAAGTGGGCAGATCGCTTGAGCCCAGGGGTTCGAGACCAGCCTGGGCAACATGGTGAAACTCTGTTTCTACAAAAAAATACAAAAATTAGCCAGGCATGGTGGTATGTGCCTGTAGTCCCAGCTACTTGGGAGGCTGAGGTGGGAGAATTGCTTGAACCCAGGAGGTCAAGGCTGCAGTGAGCTGTGATTGCGCCACTGTAGTCCAGCCTGGGCGGCTGAGCAAGAGTTTGTCTCAAAAAATAAAAATAATCTCCTGTCCCTACCTCTCCCCAGATCTGTCCTGAGGTAAACAATGTTAATTTTGATTTATAGCCCTCCATACCCGGGAAGTATTTTCAAGATATAAATGCCAGGGTTATAGATCTGTGGTATCTCTTAAAGGGATTTATTTCCCTTTCCATCCTCCAGCAAAGTATAGGCCTACCCTTACTCCCATCTTGAGGTTTCCTTGACCCAGTTGCTCAAAGCAGATAGGTAGGAGTTACTTGATTTCTTTCTTTCTCCCGCTTTCCACATCCAAACCATCCACACGTCTTTAGGATTATGCTATCCCAATTCAATTTAATCCATACTTTTCCTTTCACGTCCATTGCTTTTACCTAATCCAGAGCACATTTCACCACAACTACCACAAGAGGCCACCCAGCTTCAATTCTTTATCAGTTTGATGCCTCTGACCTGTTTTCCATATGGCAGAGTGTTATTTATTGTCTTAAATGGAAATCAGATTTTGCCCTTATATACCCTCACCCATCAAAACCCTTCAGTGGTATCCTGTTACCCTGTTCTGGTGTTCCTTAACCCCTTTCCCCTCCCACCAGTGGAAGCTCCATGAAGTCAGGAATATGTTCTCTGGCACATATTGTTTTACTGAGCACTTAACCACATGCTGGGCAATATTTTAAGAGCCTTTCATCTATTAACTCATTTATATTCATGATAACTCTGTGAAGCAGGTATTCTTCCAATCATTATACGTATAAAGCAACTGAGGCCCAGAGAGGTTTAAGTAACTTACCCAATATCACACTCATGCTTAAGTAGAAGAATCAATATATCAAACCAGGCACTCTGCCTTCAGTCCTTGCTGTTAAACGTTGTATTAAATGCTTTTTTTCTACATAGTAGGTACTTGGTAAACATTTGTTAAGTTCATGAATAAATTGTTCCCTCTTTGCATAAAATTCAAACACTTTAATTTGGTCTAGAAAATCTTTCATGATCTGGCCCCTGCCAACACCACTTTCTCATATACTTACGGCAGTCTTGTCACACTGGCTCTTTGCATGGCTGTTTCCTTCTCATTCTTTATGTCTAAGAGGTCTTCCATGGTCATCTTATCTAAAGTAGGTGCTTCTTGTCCTCTCTCTCAGTACTTTGTTTCCCTTTAGGCAAATCATGATTAATTGTTAAATACATGGTATAGGCTTGCTATTCCCTGGGAATTTGTAAGAGATGCAGAATCTTGGTTGTCACCCCAGATTTACTGAATCAGAATCTGCATTTTTGCAAGATCTCCTAATAAGTTGTGTTGACATCAGAGTTTGAGAAGCTGGGATAGAAATTGAAAGGGCAGCTGGGCGCAGTGACTCATGCCTGTAATCCCAGCGCTTTGGGAGGCAGAGGCGGGTGGATCACCTGAGGTCAAGAGTTTGAGAACAACCTGACCAACATGGAGAAGCCCCGTCTCTACTAAAAATACAAAATTAGCTGGGCATGGTGGCGCATGCCTGTAATCCCAGCTACTCGGGAGGCTAAGGCAGGAGAATCACTTGAACCTGGGAGGCGGAGGTTGTAGTGAGCTGAGATCGCACCATTGCACTCCAGCCTGGGCAATAAGAGTGAAACTCCATCTCAAAAAAAAAAAAAAAAAAAAAAAAAGAGAAATGGAAAGGACAGGTAACTGAATTCTTTTTTTTTTTTTTTTGAGACAGAGTCTCACCTGTCACCCAGGCTGGAGTCCAGTGGCACAGTCTCGGCTCACTGCAACCGCCGTCTCCCTGGTTCAAGCGATTATCCTGACTCAGCCTCCCGAGTAGCTGGGACTACAGGCCCATGCCACTATGCCCGGCAAATTTTTGTATTTTTTTTTTTAGTAGAGACTGGGTTTCACCATATTGGCCAGGCTGATCTTGAACTCTTGACCTCGTGATCCGCCCTCCTTGGCCTCCCACAATGCTGGGATTACAGGCGTGAGCCACCGCGCCCGGCAAGGTAACTGAATTCTTGTAGTGAGACTTGAGCTTGACCTGAAGCACAATGTGGCAGTGAGCATTTCAGTAGAGGTTAATGTGATTGTAGTCACATATAAGGGTCCAGATTTATGTGGCCTTATTGTACAGGATGAACGGGACTGGGGGTGGAGCAGTGCTGTGGGTCCTCAAGGACATCAGTGAGGAAGTCATTCTAGGAAAGGAGGATGGAGAACTTTGTAAGACCTATTTTTTCTTTTTAAAGATGGAGTCTCATACTGTTCCACAGGCTGAAGTGCAGTGGCGTGATCTCAGCTCACTGCAACCTCCGCCTCCCCACTTCAAGGGATTCTCCTGCCTCAGCCTCCCAAGTAGCTGGGATTACAGGCACCCGCCACCATGCCCAGCTAATTTTTTGTATTTTTAGTAGAGACAGGGTTTTACTATGTTGACCAGGCTGGTCCCAAACTCCTGATCTCATGTTCCGCCCGCCTCGGCCTCCCAAAGTACTGAGATTACAGGCATGAGCCACTGCGCTGGGACTTGTAAGACCTAGTTTTTAAAGACTATTGTACACTCTATGGTTTTTATTTTTAATGAAAGTATTATATTAGGTAATTGATCATAACTTGGTCATTTACCAAAAGAAACAGCAACAGATAACCTTTGAAAACTACTGGAAGGTGAATCATCTCTCCCATTCAACATTTGAATGACTTCAATTCACAGTGACTTAGGCTGAAGCAAGAGAACATCAAATGTACTGTTATAAGCTGAACTACTAACTCAGAGGGGGAGCCACTGGCAAGCCCATAAAACTGAAACTCACAAAACCATAATTTATCAGGAGAAGTTTATGTCACTTTTGAGAAAATGTTGAACTGGTGGTTTTTTAATGGTGGTAAGGTTGTGGGGTATATTTTGAGTTTCATTGTATTCTAAATTGAAATTTTGTACTTTTAGGGTATTCCGAAGTTCTTAAATGATTCAGATTAGACTTGGAACGCTATCGGTAATGCAAAGGCAGAAACCATTTCTTCTCTTATTCATCACCAGATCTCTGGCGTTTAGTGTAGGTCCTCACATGAATGGGGAATGAATAAAAAAAAAGCTTTTAACTTTAAAAGATTGATATCTATCTGCCCTTGAAGATAATTTATAAATGACACACAATAAAATGAGCTATAATATAGTTAGAAACTATTAGGACTGAAGTGGAAACTAGATTAATAATTTTAAAAACACTTTATTTGGAAATAATTTCATACTTACAAGTTACACGCGTAAGAGGCCGGACACAGTGGCTCTGTAATCCCACTGCTTTCGGAGGCTGAGGCAGGAGGATTACTTGAGGTCAGGAGTTCAAGACTAACCTGGACAACAGAGCAAAACTCTGTCTCTACAAGAAAATTAAAAAATTACCCAGGCATAGTGGTGTTTTTCTGTATTCCTAGCTACTGTGGAGGCTGTGGTGGGAGGATCACTACAGCCTGGAGAGTTCAAGGCTGCAGTGAGCTCTGATGGCACCACTACATTCCAGTCTGGGCAACAGAGCAAGACCCTGTCTCAAAAAAAACCCAACAAAACAAAAACAAAAACAAAACAGTTGAAAGGATACTCTTTACCCAGGTTTACCTATTGTTAACATTTTACTCTATTTGCTTTATTATTTGCTCTTTCTCTCATAAGTTGCATACATTGTGGCATTTTATCCCCAAATACTTCAGTGTGGATTCCCTAAGAGTAGGGATATATCTTGTGTATGTAATGTTGTTTACATTACAGTTAAAACTTCAATAAATTAATCTCTCTCCCCACCTGCCTTTTCCAGAAAACTAAGAGCCACAGAGGTTAAGTGACTTGCCCTGTGGTTAGATAGGTTCTAAATGGAAAATCCAGCCTACTCTGCTAGTCAGGTATTAGCCCTGGTCCCTAACATCACAACAGAATCTTTTTTTTTTATTTTTTATTTTTCCCCTGACATGCCAAATTATTTAGTAGTATAATACAGTAATAAAAATTCGTTGGTGGCTCAAGCCTATAATCCCAGCACTTTGGGAGGCCGAGATGGGCGGATCACGAGGTCAGGAGATCGAGACCATTCTGGCTAACACGGTGAAACCCTGTCTCCACTAAAAAAGTACAAAAAACTAGCCGGGCGGGGTGGCGGGCACCTGTAGTCCCAGCTACTCTGGAGGCTGAGGCAGGAGAATGGTGTAAACCTGGGAGGCGGAGCTTGCAGTGAGCTGAGATCTGGCCACTGCACTCCAGCCTGGGCGACAGAGCGAGACTCCGTCTCAAAAAAAAAAAAAAAAAATTGTGGCCGGTTACGGTAGCTCACGCCTGTAATCCTAGCACTTTGGGAGGCCGTGGGGGGCGGATCGCCTGAGGTCAGGAGTTCGAGACCAGCCTGGGCAACATAGCAAAACCTCGTCCCTACTAAAAATAAAAAAAAATTAGCCTGGTGTGGTGGTGCCTGCCTGTAGTCCCAGCTACTCGGGAGGCTGAGGCAGGAGAATCACTTGAACCCAGTGGGCGGAGGTTGCAGTGAGCTGAGATTGCGCCACTGCACTCTAACCTGGGTGACAGAGCAAGACTCTGTTTCAAAAAAAAAACATTTGTAATTATTTTCTGAACCATATATAACCATCCGATAGCACTTCATCTATAAAGGACTTTGGATCACCAAAATTGTCCTTGACATTCTATTTGGCTTAGTTTGAGTTTGTCCAAGTTTAAGATATGATAGTGTGGAGGAAATAGACTGTTATTTACCAAATTTGACTCTATCAAACAGTGACCAGTTACTGGCCTACAGAGAGCTGAGTCCAAAAGGCATCACGAGGAATTCAAAGTTTAAGTTTAACCATGGGGCAAACTTCTTCATTCCAGTTTTGATTTTTTTTTTTTTTTTCTGAGATGGAGTCTTGCTCTGTCACCCAGGCTGGAATACAGTGGTATGATCTTGGCTCACCGTAGCCTCTTCCTCCCAAGTTAAAGCAATTATCCTGCCTCAGCCTCCTCAGTAGCTGGGACTACAGGCACCCACCACGACGCCCGGCTAATTTTTGTATTTTTAGTAGAGACAGGGTTTCACCCTATTGGCCAGGCTGGTCTCGAACTCCTGACCTTGTGATCCACTCACCTCGGCCTCCCTAAGTGCTTGGATTACAGGCATGAGCCGCTGTGCCTGGCCTTTTTTTTTTTTAAACGTGTTTTTCTTCTGTCAATGTGTGAATGTTTATGAAAATATGGTCTATGCACCAAATACATCCAAATTAGAATTACTTGAAGTACTTATTAAAAATTATAGATTCCTGGGCCCCACCACAGACATATGGAATCAGAGTATCTGGAAGTGGTACCTGGTAATCTACATTTTAAACTTTTTCCTCTCTCTCTCATGTAGACGGGAGTGCAGTGGCATGAGTGGCTCACTGCAGCCTTGATCTCCTGGGCTCAAGTGATTCTCCTACCTCAGCCTCCCGAGTAGCTGGGATCACGGGCGTGTGCCACCATGCCCATCTAACTTTTGTATTTTTTGTAGGGATAGGGTTTCACCATGTTGCCCAGGCTGGTGTTGAACTTCTGGGCTCAAGCGATCTGCCTGCCTCGGTCTCCCAAAGTGCTGGGATGACAGATGTGAGCCACCTTGCCCAGTCTTTAAACCCACTTTCTTGAGAGTTTTTGCGTATCCTACTCTTATATACTCCTGTTACATAGATTTTATCTTTTATTTAATTTTATGTTTTGTTATAATACAGGCAATGAGTAAGATTTTATCTTCAGAGTTTTTCCACATTCATTCTTTAACTTGTGTTTTACTCTATTTTCATGTTTTTGATGGGAGGGTTTTTGTTTGCCTGCTTTTTTAAAATGAAAGATTCATGTCCGTATTACAAATATCAAAAAGTATGAAAAAGTATATAACAAACAACTCCCCCAACCCCGTTCCTTGAGTGTTGTGCTAATCTAAGCCCTTCATATGTATGAACTCATTCCGTTCTCCCAACTATCCAGTGAGGTTATTATTCCCATTTTATAGAAAAGGAAAACAGGCCCAGTTGTTCAGTCACTTAGGTAGGCAGTAGTGGAGTTGTCTGAGAGTCTGGCTCTAAATTAGTGATCTTAACCACCGTTCTCTGCTAAGCAAGAGGATATCAGGATTAACTAGATTAATACATGCGAAGAGCTTGTTTTGGACAAGCAGAGAGATTTGTCTTCAATAAGGTAAATGTTCCATGTGAATGAACTCTTAATGGTCTGTCCTGGAGTTTCATCTAGCCCTGGTAATTGGGCATCCTGATGTAATTTCAAGCTAATCATTTCCTCTCTAAATTGTACAAGCTTTTATCTGAAGAGCAGATTTCATGAATTGGTGATGCTGAGTAAAGAAATGGTAGAAATGGTAGCAACCAAAGTCTTTGCACTATCCTCTGCTTAACTGTTTTATTTACACAGAAAGAGCTTGGACATATAGTAATTCTTCCATTATGTATCATTTGACTTTATTTATTGAGTTCGTTCTGTGACATGGTTATGGCCAGGAAGCAATAATATAATCTTTGCATGGCCAGAGATTTTTGACATATTAAAGAATATCTTGACCGGGCGCTGTGGCTCACACCTGTAATCCCAGCACTTTGGGAGGCCAAGATGGGCGGATCACGAGGTCAGGAGATCGAGACCATCCTGGCTAACACGGTGAAACCCTGTCTCTACTAAAAATACAAAAAATTAGCTAGGCATTGGTGGTGGGCGTCTGTAGTCCCAGCTACTCGGGAGGCTGAGGCTGGAGAATGGCGTGAACCCGGGAGGCGGGAGCTTGCAGTGAGCCGAGATCGTGCCACTGCACTCCAGCAACAGAGCGAGACTCTGTCTCAAAAAAAAAAAGAATATCTTTGCTTTTTTCTATTTAGTGAACTGTTTAAACTTTATGTAGACTTATTTTTTTTTAAAGCATCGGACCATAATCTATGTCAGTTGGAAAAATTTAATGTGGAAGATATTTAGATTTTTTTCCCTTCTCTCCTTGTTTTCTGAAAGAATAAAGCAATCTAGGGATTCTAACCACTAAGTGCTTGAACTGAAGAATCTGTTGTTAGGCCTTGAGTTCTTTGCATGGAGTGTCTTTGGGTCAAGTAACGTTTTAAAAACTCTTACCATTTGCCAGGAACTATGTGTATCCTAACTTACTTGATCCCCACAATAACATGGTATATAGTAAGTCAAGTTTCACAGATGTTAAGTCACTTACTGAAGATTACACAGCTAATGAAGTAGGGAAGTCGGGATTCAAACCTAGGTATGTATGATTCTGAACTGTGGTTTCCCACATGCTCTGCAGACCCTGTAGAAGAACAGCTTATAAAACCTCTAGACTCCAAACTTGGTTCTAGCATGTGTTTAGCAAAAATTCTGAAGAAATAGGCCAGGCGCGGTGGCTCACACCTGTAATCCCAGCACTTTGGGAGGCTGAGGCAGGTGATCATGAGTTCAGGAGTTTGAGACCAGCCTGGCCAATATGGTGAAACCCCGTCTCTGCTAAAGATACAAAAATTAGCTGGACCTGGTGGTGGGTGCCTATTATCCCAGCTACCCGGGAGGCTGAGGCAGGAGAATTGCTTGAACCTGGGAGTCAGAGGTTGTAGTGAGCTGAGATCGTGCCATTTCACTCCAGCCTGGGTGACAGAGAGAGACTACAACTCAAAAAAAAAAAAAAAAAAAACTGAAGAAATAGGTAATAGAAGCCAGGTGACTTTGCTCATTTATCACATTGTTTTGTGACTTTTAAGTTAGTCTAAATCAAAGCAACCATTTTGTGTATTCAGACAGCTAATTTAGATAGAATTCATACTAAAGGTAAATGGGGTATTAAAGTTTTAAAGTTCATTCTTTAATAACACATTACTCTATACGCTCCCCAGAAAATATGTTGAGGAAAATAATTTAATGGTCAGGAGCCTGTTCTTACTTTCAGGTCCTTACTTCTGTCTCTCTTCCTCCAGTCATCACCACTGCTTACCCTCAGTTCCATAAACATAAATAAAGAAGAATGAAGTTAAAGCTTTTCTTCTTAGGTGTTTAAAAATCAGACTATTCTAAAGACTGATTAAACTAGGTTTTCTAAGTGAGCAGTTCCTTAATGTTGACTTAGTAAAACATTAAAATATTTGGCATCTGCCATTGACCCCTATTCTGCAATATAGGAGTTAATCCAGCAGTTTCTGATTAAATACCAGTATTATGCAATTCAAGAATTACCACAGAGGTGTGAAGGGAAGAGGTGTGAGGCTAGTGAAGAATACCCAGACAGCAAGGTAAAGAAAATACTCCTTTTATAAGAATAAAACCCAAATGAATACTAAGACTCTATCTAGAGATTCATGTTTATTTCTGTCAGTGGGATTAAGTTTTCTCTTTAATTATTCGAGTTTAAAAAATTATTTTTATTTTTATTTCTATTTTTATATTTATTTATTTATTTATTTTGAGACGGAGTCTTGCTCTGTTGCCCAGGCTGGAGTGCAGTGGCGCTATCTCGACTCACTGCAAGCTCCGCCTCCCAGGTTCACACCATTCTCCTGCCTCAGCCTCCCGAGTAGCTGGGGCTACAGGCACCCACCACCAGGCCCAGCTAGTTTTTTGTATTTTTAGTAGAGACAGGGTTTCACCGTGTTAGCCAGGATGGTCTCGATCTTCTGACCTCATGATCCACCCGCCTCGGCCTCCCAAAATGCTGGGATTACAGGCGTGAGCCACCGCGCCCAGCCAATTATTTTTATTTTTATTTTCTGGAGACGGGGGTCTCACTCTGTCACCCAGGCTAGAGTGCAGTGGTGTGATCATGGTTCACTGCAGCCTCAACCTCCCAGGCTCAAGTGATCCTCCTGCCTCAGCATCCTGAGTAGCCTAGGACCACAGGCATGAGCCACCACACCTGGCTAATTTTTAAAAATTTTTTGTGGTGATGGGATCTCACTATATGTTTCTCAGACTGGTATTCTAGTTTTTAAGAAAACATAATAGACATATATGTTTTTGTAACATGAAATCATAACTTTATGTAATCCAAGCTGGGTGCAGTGGCTCACGCCTGTAATTCCAGCACTTTGGGAGGCTGAGGCAGGCAGATCACAAGGTCGAGAGTTTGAGACCAGCCTGGCCAACATGGTGAAACCCCGTCTCTACTAAAGATACCAAACAAAACAAACCTGTGTAATCCAAATTAAAATCTTCTGCAGCATGTATATATTTATATTTATGATCTGTATGCATATATTTAAAAAACAACTTGTTGGATATAATTCATATACAATGTAATTCACCCCTTTAAAATATACAATTCAGTGGTTTTTAGTATATTCACAGAGTTGTGCAACCATTACCAGGGTCTAATTTTTTTTTTTTTTTTTTTTTTTGAGATGGAGTCTCACTTTGTCACCCAGGCTGGAGTGCAGTGGCACAATCTCTGCTCAGTGCAAGCTCTGCCTCCTGTGTTCACACCATTCTCCTGCCTCAGCCTCACAAGTAGCTGGGACTACAGGCGCCTGCCACCACGCCGGGCTAATTTTTGTTTTTTGTATATTTAGTAAAGACGGGGTTTCACCGTGCTAGCCAGAATGGTCTCAATCTCCTGACCTCGTGATCCACCCGCTTCGGCCTCCCAAAGTGCTGGGATTACAGGTGTGAGTCGCTGCGCCCAGCCCTTTTTTTTTTTTTTTTTTCTTTTTGGGGAGAGATGGAGGCTTGCTCTGTTGCCCAGGCTGGAGTACAGTGGCATGATCTTGGCTCACTGTAACCTCTGTCTCCTGAGTTCAAGTGATTCTCCTCCCTCAGCTTCCCAAGTAGCTGGGACTATAGGCATGCACCACCACACTCAGCTAATTTTTGTATTTTTAGTAGAGATGGGGTTTCACCATGTTGGTCAGGCTGGTCTCAAACTCCTGACCTCATGATCCACCTGCCTGGGCCTCCCAAAGTACTGGAATTACAGGCATGAGCCACTGCGCCTGGCCAATTTTTGTATTTTTTAGTAGGAATGGGGTTTCACTATATATTGGCCAGGCTGATCTTGAACTCCTGACCTCAAGTGATCCACCTGCCTTGGCCTCCCAAAGTGCTGGGATTACAGATGTTAGCCATCACGCCCAGCCACCAGGGTCCAATTTTAAAACATTTTCACCACCTCAAAAAGAAACCATGTACCCATTAGCAGTCACTCCTCTTCTCCATCCTCAGTTCTTGGCAGCAAATAGTCTACTGTCTGTATGAATTTGCCTATTTTGGACATTTCATATAAATGGAATCATATACAGTTGTCCCCTGAAATCCACGGGGGATTGGTTCCAGGACTCCTCTGTGGATGCAGAAGTCCGTTATAGTTGTCCCTATATCTGCGGGTTCTGCATCTGTGGATACGATATGTGGTCTTTTGTTCTTTTCACTTAGTTTATTCAAGTTATAGCATGTGTCCATACTTCATTGCTTTTAATTGTCAAATAATGTTCCACTGTATGGATATGTCACATGTTATGCATTTTTAATTTTGCTTTTAAATCTAATACTTCTGAGAGACTTCTCAGAAGTATTCTGGGAATATAGAATTTCCTGCTTTTTTGCCTCCTATATTCCTGACTTGGAGCTAAAGAAGCCAGCAACCTGGACTGAGAAAAAAAATTCCAACAAAATCCTGCTGCCTCTTGCCTGAGAACCAGGGAAGGGGCAGCCTAAACAAGATCACAAACTTTTAGATAATTACTGCTCTACTGTAAACACCACAGAAAAAGCTGTGGCTCCATCTTCACGCATGCCAGCAAAGGCTGAATGGGTGGCCTAGACTTCCATCCTCTGTTGGTGGTCTATAAATTTAACAAATCTTTTACTGATGGGCTTGGGTGGTCTCTAGTGTTTTGCTATTACAAACAATAAGGCCTCAGTATTCCTCTCTTGTATCTTTGGACATCTGTATGACTGTTTCTATAGAATAAATTTCTAGATGTAAAATTATTGGGACAGTAGCATCCAGTGAGGCCTTCAGGAATGGCACTTAGATGGATGATCTCAAAACATGGAAATAGGCTGGGCGTGGAGGCTCACGCCTGTAATCTCAGCGCTTTGGGAGACCGAGGTGGGCGGATCACCTGAGGTCAGAAGTTCAAGACCAGCCTGGCCAACACTATGAAACCCTGTCTCTACTAAAAATAGATACTAGTGTATCCCTCCACTAGTGAATGGGAGCTGCAACTCCCATTCCCCCACCCCGGCAGTAATAAGGAGCCTCCTCACCATGGTTGCTGGCTTTTTTGGCTCCAAGTCTGAGATGTATAAGGCAAAAAACTAAGAAGCTCACTGCCATCTAATTCTGTCTTCCAGAAGCAGAAGTCTCTCAGAAGTATTAAGTTTGTTTATTTTTCTTTTCCTTTAATTCACATTCTGAAAGCAAGAAGTATTAAATCTAAAAAATGGGGCTGGGCACGGTGGCTCACACCTGTAATCCCAGCACTTTGGGAGGCCGAGGCAGGCGGATCACCTGAGGTCAGGCATTTGAGACCAGCCTGGCCAACATGGTGAAACCCCATCTCTACTAAAAATACAAAAATTAGCCAAGTGTGCTGGTGCATGCCTGTAATTGCAGCCACTCAGGAGGCTGGGGCAGGAGAATCACTTGAACCCGGGAGGCAGAGGTTGTAGTGAGCCAAGATCATGCCACTGCACTCCAGCCTGGGCGACAGAGCGAGACTCTGTCTCAAAAGAAATAAAAATAAAAATAATAATATAAAAATGAGACAACCCAGTGGAGCACTTGGACTTCTGTCTCCACCTGGTTATAACAAAGCAGTACCATCTCTCTTCTCCTTTTCCCTCCACGGAAATGTCTGGCCAACATGGTGAAACTAGTGTGTCTCCCTGATATGCTAGTGGAGGTGGCCTCATTACCACTGGTTGATGTTCAAAGTCCTGACTCTGTTAGGCCTCCTCTGATCCCACCCCAGGGGCAGGGGCCTGGCAGGGTTTGAAGGCCCTGGTTTCCTCCCTGGCCATCTCTGACAGTATTCTGGCAGAGACATTACAGCCTCCAGAGGATTGGTTACATTAAGTTGGAAATAAAATATATAAACTATAAAAACAAGTTACATATAGTGTGATCACATTTTTCAAGGAATAAAGTAGTATGGGCCGGGCATGGTGGCTCACACCTGTAATCCCAGCACTTTGGGGGGACAAGGTGGGAGGATAACTTGAGGCCAGGAGTTTGAGACCTGCCTGGGCATCATAGTTAGACCCCGTCTCTATTAAAAGAAAAATAGTAGTATGTACATAGAAAATAAAAATGTAGAAGAATAAGCAGCAAATTAGTGGTTCAAGGGTAAGGGAACTCTGACTTTCTCTAGTGCTTCAGTTTTTATTTACTTTTAAAACAATGAATATAACTGTTAGAAGCAGTGAAAAGTATTTTTTAAAGGCATACTTTTCTCAGATGCTATTGTTAGATACCTATATGTTAATTTTTATGGTTACTAATACAAAACTGGATGTAGAATAAACGTATCCTGGCTCCCAGTGTAGGATGCTTTCCATTGTATCACAATGCCCTCAGTCAGCTGTAGCAATGGGCTGTATTCAGTGTAGTTCATACTAAACAGGGTAATTTTGATTCTATAACTTTGTTGAAATTGAATTTTATATTTAACTTGGATTAAAGGAGAAAGTTTTTGACTTGCAGAATTCTAGAAATTTGAATTTTTCGCCAGGCCCAGTGGCTCACGCCTGTAATCCCAGGACTTTGGAAGGCTGAGGTGGGTGGATCACTTGACGTCAGGAGTTCGAGACCAGCCTGGCAACATGGTGAAACCCCATCTCTAATAAAAATACAAAAAATTAGGCCAGGCGGCATGGCTCATGCTTGTATTCCCAGCACTTTGGGAGGCCGAGGCGGGTGGATCACCTGAGGTCAGGAGTTCGAGACCAGCCTGACCGACATGGTGAAACACTGTCTCTTAATAAAAATACAAAAATCAGCTGGATGTGGTTGTGGGTGCCTGTAATCTGAGCTACTCAGGAGGTTGAGGCAGGAGAATCACTTGAACCTGGGAGGCAGAGGTTGCAGTGACTGAGATCACACCATTGCACTCCACCCTGGGTGACAAGACTGAAACTCCATCTCAAAAAATGAATAAATAAATAAATAAGCCAGGCATGGTGGTGCCTTATTTATTATTTATTATTACTCCCAGCTGCTCGGGAGGCTGAGGCAGGAGAATCGCCTGAACCTGGGAGGCAGAGGTTGCAGTGAGCTGAGATCGCACCACTGTACTCCAGCCTGGGCAACAGAACGAGACTCCATCTAATTAAAAAAAAAAGAAATTTGAATTTTTCCACAGTTTTACTATATATATATAAATTATATATATCTGTATGGATGTATGTGTATATATATGTGTGTGTGTGTATATATATATATATATTTTGAATAGTGACAGGGTCTTGCTCTGTTACCCAGGCTGGAATGCAGTGCTATAATCATGGCTCACTGCAGTCTTGAACTCCTGGGCTCCAGTGATCCTCCCACCTCAGCCTTCTGAATAACTGGTACTACAGGAGAGTGCCACCACGGTGGCTAATTTTCTAATTTTTTTGGTAGAGATGGGGTTTTGCTTGGTTGTCCAGGCTGATCTTAAACTTCTGGCATCAAGTGATCCTCCTGCTTTTGACTTCCAAAGTGTTGGGATTATGGGCGGGACCCATTGTGCGTGGCCTTTTGTATACTTCTAAAAATTTCAAAAATAAAATAAAAATAAATATTTCATCTGACTAGTAGCTCCCAATTTTCTGATGCTATTAAAACTTTGGAAAAAGTTGTTCATGGTGATGATGAAGTTTCTTATTTGACTTGTCATGAGTGGTTAGTAAAGAAGGTACTTTTTTTTAAAGAATACGCATTTATTTATGTGTGCATGAAGGAAAGTGCTTATTAGGAGTATGAGATGTGTAACAAGCTTCTGATATACCAGAAACAAAAGTAAATTGGGAAAATTTGCTAGAAAATTATAGAGAAAGGAGGCAGTCATCTGTGAAAGGAAAGGGGCATTTGTGTCCTGACCAGGTCTTCGTGAACTGTTCTGTATTCTGAGATTCTTTTGCTCATGCTCAAGGACTGGCTCTGCAGACCACTGTAGGAGATTATGTATGGTGACTGCTCTGTAGTCAGTCCCCATTCATCTTTAGCCTGCTTTTAGTTTAACGTGTTTCTAAGTTCCTACATGTAATATCTTTATTATGTCTCCTTTACCAACTTAATGATTTTAACACTGCTATGACAGGCAGCTTGGGAAATTTTAGTTAATTTTATAGATTAAGTGGAGGAGGATAAAGACCTTGAGTCAGACTAGTTCTTTGTCTACCAAACTACTGTTTTTTTTTTTTTTTTCCAGTAAATCTCAAATTTGGATTATCAAGCTAATTGGAAAGGTAATGTATTAACATTTTCTTAGTAAATTCACTTGTGTGTTATCAGCTTTCCATGCTATTAATGGTCAGTATCATCAGAAAGGCAACTTCGGACACCAGTTTGTTATATAGTAGGATGATTTAGTGCTGTAAATTGACTTGGGTTCTGAGAACCAAATATCATCCTAACCTTCCCACACCAGTGTTTCTTAATGTATCCAGCAGGCAGGTGCCTTACTTTGAAATCTCCTTGAGTGCCTATAGCAAAATAAGGCTTCCTGGGCCCCAACCCAGGAGTTCTGCTGAATCAGAATCTCTAGATATGAGGCCCTGAGGTCTTCATTTTAAATGTTTTCCTTAGGTTATTTGTAATCACAATAAAATTTAAGAACTAGGCCTTTTTTAGGAAGTACATTTTTGTACAAGTTGTATGTAGTATTAGGAATTAATATGATTCATTCTGCCCTCAAATTCTGTGTATATTTTGTTACTGATAAAGAATAATCGGAATTTTTGTTTTTTAAACCAAGCTCTGTTGTAACTGTCCCATGCTGTCTGATTAGGTTTCTAGAATCCTCATTATAAGCCCATGTTTTTTTGTTTTTGTTTTTGTTTTTTAAAGTCCCTTTACCTCTCCATTAGTTTAGGAATTAATGACTTTTTACTGATGTAGCATTTTACTGAAATGCTTCTGAATTTTTTGAGAGTTACTTTAGGGTAATAAACAGTACTTTCACCAGCATCTTTGAATGACTTATTGGAGAGTTATTTCTGGCACTCTCCATAGACGTCATAGTCAACAGGCTGTGTTGATCTCTAGCAATGTCAGAACGTTCTCTTCCAGCATTCCAGCTCTCTGTCCTTCCCATCTCTCCTTTTCCTTCAGCCCATCTTTCCTTTTTAAACTTGGGGCTCATTCCATGTCTTGCTATCATGAATAGTGCTGCAGTGAACATATGTATGCATGTGTCTTTATGGTAGAATGATTTATATTCCTCAGGGTATATACCCAGTAATGGGATTGCTGAGTCGAATGATAGTTCTGTTTTTAGCTCTTTGAGGAATTGTCACACTGCTTTCCACAATAGTTTAACTAATTTACACTCCCACCAGCAGTGTATACTGTTCCCTTTTCTCTACAACCTTGCCAGCATCTGTTATTTTTTGACTTTTTAAAAATAGCTGCCGTTCTGGTGAGATAGTATCTCATTGTGGTTTTGATTTGTTTTTCTCTAATGATCAATGATATTGAGCTTTTTTTCATATACTTGTTGGCTGCATGTATGTCTTCTTTTGAAAAGTGTCTGTTCATGTCTGTTGCCCACTTTTTAATAGGGTTGTTTGTTTTTTACTTGTAATTTTGTTTAAGTTCCTTATGGATGCTGGATATTAGACCTCTGTCAGATGCATATTTTGCAAATATTTTCTCCCATTCTGTAGGTTGTCTGTTTACTCTGTTGATAGTTTCTTCTGCTATGCGGAAACTCTTAAGTTCAATTAGATCCTGTTTGTCAACTTTCGTTGCAATTGTTTTTGGCATCTTCGTCATGAAATCTTTGCCAGTTCCTATGTCCAGAATGGCACTGACTAGGTTGTCTTCCAGGGTTTTTATAGTTTTGGGTTTTACATTTAAGTCTTTAATCCATCTTGAGTTGATTTTTGTGTATGGTGTAAGGAAGGGATTCAGTTTTAATCTTCTGCATATGGTTAGCCAGTTATCCCAGCACTGTTTATTGAATATGGAGTCTTTGACATCACTTGTTTTTGTCAGCTTTGTCAAAGATCAGATGGTTGTAGGTGTGTGGCCTTATTTCTGGGCTCTACTTGAGGGTGGAGGATGAGAGGAGGGAGAGGATCGGAAAAAAATAACTATTGGGCACTAGGCTTTGTACCTGGGTGATGAAATAATCCGTACAACAAACCCTGTGACATGAGTTTACCTGTATAACAAACCTGCACATAACATCCCTGAACCTAAAATAAAAGTTAAAAAAAAAAAAAAAACCAACGCACCTTGGGGCACACATGATGGGACTAAAAAAGATTTGTACCATTCTGATTTTTAGGAAAATCTACCTCGTCATTGCCATTCATTAAGTAGGATTAGAAATAGATTATTATAAATATATCTTTTGTTATTTTCTTGCTCCCTGTAGGAATGTGTACAACAGGATATGGGCCGGGTATGGTGGTGCATGCCTGTAGTCTCAGCTACTGGGGAGGCTGAGGCGGGAGGATTTCTTTTTTTTTTTTTTTTTTTGAGACGGAGTCTGGCTCTGTCTCCCAGGCTGGAGTGCAGTGGCCGGATCTCAGCTCACTGCAAGCTCCGCCTCCCGGGTCCACGCCATTCTCCTGCCTCAGCCTCCCGAGTAGCTGGGACTACAGGCGCCCGCCACCTCACCCGGCTAGTTTTTTTTGTATTTTTTTAGTAGAGACGGGGTTTCACCGTGTTAGCCAGGATGGTCTCGATCTCCTGACCTCATGATCCACCCGTCTCGGCCTCCCAAAGTGCTGGGATTACAGGCTTGAGCCACCGCGCCCGGCCGGGAGGATTTCTTAAGTCCACTAATTTGAAACTGCAGTTTGCTATGATTGTGCCTATGAGTAACCACTGCACACCAGCCTGGGCAACATAGTAAGATCCTATCTCTAATTGAAAAAAAAATAAAAAACAAAACAGGGTATAGGATATTTATTTTTATCTTTGAAATGGAGTCTCACTTTGTCACCTAGGCTGGAGTGCAGTGGCACGATCTTGGCTCACCGAAACCGCCACCTCCCAGGTTCAAGCAATTCTCCTATCTCAGCCCCCCAAGCAGCTGGGATTATAGGCATGTGCCACCACGCCTGGCTAATTTTTGTCCTTTTTGTAGAGATGGAGTTTCACCATGTTGGTCAGGCTGGTCTCAAACTCCTGACCTTGTGATCTGCCTGCCTCAGCCTCCCAAAGTGCTGGTATTACAGGAGTGAGCCACTGCGCTCAGCCAGGATATGGGATATTTATAATGAATTTTTTTGGAGGCAGGCACACCTACAAGTTTCCCTTTTTACTTTGCCTTAATAAGAATACTGTCTGATATAATGAAAAATGATTTTTACATTTCATAAAACCCATAACAGACTTTGCCTTTGCCCGGAGGCAAGGAGTTATGTACCCACTAGGAATTACTGTTCTGTCCAACATAGTTGCCATTAGTCATTCGTGGCTATTTGAATTATGAAAACGTATTATGTTTGGCTGGGCACTGTGGCTCACACCTGTGATCCCAACACTTTGGGAGGCCAAGGTGGACGGGTCACAAGGTCAGGAGTTCGAGACCAACATGGTGATACCCTGTCTGTACTAAAAATACAAAAATTAGCTGGATGTGGTGGCGCACGCCTGTAATCCCAGCTATTCAGGAGGCTGAGGTAGAAGACTCACTTGAGCCTGGGAGGCAGAGGCTGCAGTGAGCCGAGATCGTGCCACTGCACTCCAGCCTGGGCTACAGAGCGAGATTCCGTGTCAAAAAAAAAAAAAATTATGTTTATGTTTTAAATTATAAATTATAGTCAGGTGCTGCATATGCCAGTGGTCTCAAAAGATTGTAATTTGCTTTTATTTTTTATTTTTGAGATGGGGTCTTGCTCTTTTGCCAGGCTGGAATGCTGTGGCATGATGTCGGCTCATTACAACCTCCACCTCCCAGGTTCAAACGATTCTTCTACCTCAGCCTCCCAAGTAGCTGGGACTACAGGCGCGCACCACCATGTCTGGCTAATTTTTTGTATTTTGGTAGAGATGGGGTTTCACCATGTTAACCAGGCTGGTCTTGAACTCCTGACCTCAGGCGATCTGCCTGCCTTGGCCTCCAAAAGTGCTGAGATTACAAGCATGAGCCACCGTGCCCGGCTTATAATTCATATTTTTATTATACCTTTTCTATGTTTAGATGTGTCTAGATGTACAGATACCATTATATTCCATTTGCCTACAGTATTCAGTACAGTAATGTGCTATACACGTTTGTACACATTTGTAGCCTAGGAGCACTAGGCTATACCATGTAGACAAGGTGTGTAGTAGGCTATATCATCTAGGTTTGTGTAAGCATACCCTGTGATGCTTGTAAAATGCCAAAATCGCCTAACAGCACATTTCTCAGATTGTGTCCCTATCAGTAAGTGATGCATGACTGTAATTTAAAATAAATGAAACCCGGGAGGCGGAGCTTGCAGTGAGCCGAGATCGCGCCACTGCACTCCAGCCTGGGCGACAGAGCGAGACTCCGCCTCAAAAAAAAAAAATAAATAAAATAAAAAAAATAAAATAAAATAAAATAAATGAAACAAAAAGATTCAGTTCACTTGAACTAGCCCCATTTTAAGTACTCCCTAGCCACATGTTGCTAATGGCTACCATATTGGACTTTGGCAATATAGATCATTTCCATCATGCATTAAGTTCTCTTGGGCAGTAGTATACTAGACTGGTCATTTTTATTATTTATTTATTTATTTATTTATTTATTTATGAGACAGAGTATCTCTCTGTCACCCAGGCTGGAGTACAGTGGTGTGATCTCAGTTCACTGCAACCTCTGTGTCCCGGGGTCAAGTGATTCTCCTGCCTCAGCCTCCCAAGTAGCTGGGACTACAGGCACCTGCCACCACACCCGGCTAATTTTTGTATTTTTAGTAGAGACAGGGTCTCACCATATTGGCCAGGCTGGACTCAAACTCCTGACCTTGTGATCCTCCTGCCTTGGCCTCCCAAAGTGCTGAGATTACAGGCGTGTGCCACCATGCCTGGCCCTAGACTGATCATTTTTACGGAAAGAAAGAGGCTAGTGCTAGCTGGGTGCAGTGGCTTATGCCTGTAATCCCAGCACTTTGGGAGGCTGAGGCAGGTAGTTCACTTGAGCCCAGGAGTTCAAGACCAACCTGGATAACGTGGTGAAACCCTGTCTCTACTAAAAATATTAAAAATTAGCCAGGATGGTGGTACGTGCCTGTAGCCCCAGCTACTTGAGAGGCTAAGATGGGAGGATTGCTTGAGCCTGGGAGGTTAAGGTTGCAGTGAGCTGAGATCGCACCACTGCATTCCAGCCGGGTGACAGAAGGAGACCCTGTCTCAAAAAAAGAAAAAAAAATGGCTAATGAAAAGACAAAATAATAAAGACCCAAATTTCTACTCTTCCTTCCACAATGTAACTTTTCCTGGCTTCTTGTACTTTTGATTAAAATTCAGAAAAAGTCATGTCATGTTGAGTGTCATCACTTTGACCTTGTTTTTTAATGTTTAATTCTGTTTTCCAGGCTGGCAGTGATGGTGAAAGCATAGGGAACTGCCCCTTTTCCCAGAGGCTCTTCATGATTCTTTGGCTCAAAGGAGTTGTATTTAGTGTGACGACTGTTGACCTGAAAAGGTAAGACATGGTCACGGTTTGCAGTCAACTTAAGCTGAACTGTCTTTTTGGTTTGATCCTATTTTCACCTTGATGGCGTGTATTCTCTAAAGGAAATGTATTAAAGTTCTGCTGGTTTTTGGACAAACTTAACTTGTATATAACTATTTTGGACAAGTCACGCTGTCAGTATACTGCATGTGGTACTCAGTCTTTTTTAGGAACTTTTGTATGTTTACCTTAAATTTCATGAGCAGCACCAGGAGCCAAGTGTTAGTATGGATACAGTGAAATCCTTGACTTCTTTTTTCCAGTGTAAACATGGAGTCATGAAGAACTTTCTAAGCAGACATCATCTTGGCCCCAAATGTGTTAAACGTGTGACCTATATAATCTGGATCTTTAAAGACAAGGATTTTTAGGAGGTTGAATACCATTGTTGTCAATTTCATTTAATTTACTTTTCAGGGAACAGCAATAATTTTCTATAGCATGATTTTAATCATATTTGTTTAAATGTATTGTAAAATAAGAGCAATTATCTGTGGCCCCATGTCTGTTCTTGCTAAGTGAAGAGTTGTTTGCAGCTTTCTCTCCTGGATGACTTTATGGCTTATTTTCCATAGTGGAGAGGGCTGAGAAGAGCCATGATGAATAGAAAGCTCTGTTTTATTCAGGAATGTGTATTCTAACCTTTAGCAAACAGGTCTGAGGTGAAGAACATTGATACATCCCCTTCCCCAAAAGATTTAAATCAAGAGTTAAGAATAGTTGTATTAATGGGAAAATCTAGGGTTTGGCAGTGGATTCCTCTTGATGCAAGTGTCACAACATGATTTGCTATTATACTTGTTTTTAAAACTATTAATCTGTTCTCACATTGCTATAAAGAACTACCCAAGACTGGGTAAATCATAAAGAAAAGAGGTTTAATTGACTCACAGTTCTGCAGGTTGTACAGGAAACATGGCTGGGGAGACCTCAGGAGACTTACAATTATGACAGAAGGCAAAGGGGAAGCAGACACGTCTTTCATGGCCAGAGAAGGAAGAAGAGAGAAGGGGGAGGAGTTACACGTTTTTAAACAACCAGATCTTATGAGAACTCACTCACTGTCACAGGAACAGCAAGGGAAGTCTGCCCTTGTGATCCAGTCACCTCCCAGAAGGCCCCTCTTCCAACATTGAAGATTACAATTTGATATGAGATTTGGGCAAGGACACAAATTTAAACCGTATTATATATCAAGTCATGAACAGTGTCCAGAAAAAAATATTGACAGCCTATCACTTGATAAAGTGGCAGAATTCATGTATGTCACCCTTCTGAGCGTCATATGCTGATAGTTACCCGATAGCTATAATTCCATTCCCAGTTCTGGGTTAGTGTACTCAGATTCCTGTCATTCCCTTAAAATATATTTTTACTTACTGCTAGTGCATATATTTGAAATTTTACAGACTTTAAAATTTATTGAAAATAAACCATAAAGTCATCTAGGAACCCCTTTAGTTATGTATACAAATGTAGAAATAAGACTTTGGGAATAGTGAGTTAAAACTACAAGCTCTTGGGAAGACATTACCTTATTCATGTTGGACAGAGATGTTGTAAGAATGAAATAAGTCATGTAGTTACCCTTCTATTACTGTTTTTTTTATACATGTATACACAAAGGAAGTTTCAGTTTCCCAATATAACTCCTAAAAACAGACTGTGCCACTAGGCACACACCCTTACTGTGTCCTAAAATACATGAATTTCTCCTATTCCATTTTTGGCTTGGAGCAAGTGAGTTGACTGCCATGCTTTGAAAAAGCCTTCATTGAATAGTTTAATACAGTGCTTTAATTGTGATACATACCAGTAATAGCGCCATAAACGATGGGAATCTGAGTCAGAAAAGGAAGTAAACCCATTATAGCTATTTCAGAGTTGTCTGTTACTTTTCATTTGCAGACTTTTTAAAGGCATTATTCCTATAGGTTGATTGATATTTGCAGATTTGTATATATATGTTTACGTGTATATGTGGAAATATGTGTAAGTGTATATGTTTAAGTGTATATGTTAAGTGTATAAAAAGTGGCACATGGGAGGTAGGCATTCAGGGCCTCATAATTAGAAAATATCAAAGAAGATATATGTTTATTACCTAGGACTTTATGTAAAATCAACAGTAGAGAGCACTTGAAATTGAAGCATATATTTTTTGGTCTTCTTTAGCAATCATAGGTCTCCAGTAAATTTAAAAAATGCTTCTTAGGGCAACTAAAACTATACAAGTAGTACATGATAATGAGTCTTTACCATCCCTACCCCCTAGTCATCAACTTCGCCTTCAGAGAGATAATTTATTTTAGGTTTGGTCTTTATTCTTCCAAATCTTTTCCTTTTTTCTTTTCTTTTCTTTTTTTTTTTTTGAGACAGGGTCTGCCTCTGTCACCGAGGCTGGAGTGCAATGGCACGATCACGGCTTACTTTGTAGCCTTGAGCTCCTGGGCTCAAGTAATCCTCCAGCCTCAGCCTCCCACATAGCTAGGACTACAGGCATTTACTACCATAGCTGGCTAATTTTTTATTTTTAAGAGACAGGGTCTCCCTTTGTTACCCAGGCTGGTCTTGAACTCCTGGGCTCAAGCAGTCCTCTGACCTTGGCCTCCCAAAGTGCTGGGATTACAGATTTTAGCCATTGTGCTTGGCCTCGTCCAGATCTTTTCTATGGGTTTACACACTTATAGTCGTAAACAAAAGTTTAAAGAGAAGGTACCTCAAGAAAGTGAACATTGGTTCAAACAAAAACAAAAACGCACCAGTATATATGAAAGCTATCACAGAGGAATAAAACATCCCTGTAGTACTTTTCATAACATATTCTTAATCTTAAAACATTAAATGTGAGTCTTTTTAGAAATTTGTGGGGGAGAAAATGCCTATAGTGCTTATTTTCCGGCTTTTCCTGGTAATTGCCTAATATCTTGGTGAGAAGTACTGACTCCAGAACAAACCAGCGGAGAACAATAGAACTCCTCTGAGAGTTACTTAGCAGCTTACTCTATGATTTGAAAAAAATGATTGTTACATGACATTTCATCCATAAGAACAAGCCCGTTTCTAGTTCTGGCACTGTATGACATGTTCTCTTTGAATCTCAGTTGGCATTAATGGCTATGCTGGTAGTATTCATGTGTCCCTTGTGAGGCTTTTAACAATCTCCCATTACTTGCCTGTCAGAGCAGCCTTAGTGCTTTGGTGGGAGTCATTTCCAAACCTAATTTTCTGTTCATATTGCAATTTAAAGAACGTTTAGATAAAAAAAGTGCCCAGGCTTCACAAAGAATTTCGATTTACATAAACGATTTGAACAAAAGCTTCAGATAATATAAGTGAAAATATTAAAATTGAGGGCAGAGTTAAGGATGTTCTGGCATGTCATCAGTTGAGAAACAACCATGGCATAGTATAGAAAATTTCAGGAGTGAGACCTGGCTGCGTATGAGAGAGCTCTATCACTGATTTCACTGGGACCTTGGGCAAGCTGCCTCGTCTTCCTTGGAGTCGGTCACCTTATGTTTAAATTCAGGAAAAAGGAAGGGAAAAAAACTTCACTTTTGTAATAGTTTAAAATGTTACAATGGAACTATGAAACTGATAGTTCTGCATATCTTAAAAGGCAGTTAGAAACTCAGAAGAAAATCTGATTCCCAAATGGACTCTTCAGATAGTTTCATTTTCATGATCATGTCTCTGTGGTTCCACCTTTCTGAAAACAGTCTTCAGTAACTTGAGAAATCAGTTCAGTTTCCATGATCTTCAGTAGCAGCAGCATGAATGACACATGCCAAGAGACTAAATGGAATGAAACAGGCCTGTCTTTCAGAGAGATCATCTATTTCTTGCTGCTGGCCAGACAGGAAAGTCAGACTCCATTTTTCCCCTTTGTAAAATTGACTTGAGCTACATGAGGCACTTGTTAGAACAGTCCAATTCAAGATAATTGTGCTTTATGACTGCATTCAGAATCACATGTGTACCCAGTGTGTGTGTGTGTGTGTGTGTGTGTGTGTGTGTGTGTGAATGTGTGTGGGTGGGGGGTGTGTGTGTTTGTGGAGAGTGTGTATGTGTGTCTGTGTGTGTGTGGGTAGGTGGGTAGTAGGTGTGTGTGTGGGTGGTGGGGTGTGTGTGAGTGAGAGTGTGTGTGTGTGAATGTGTGTGGGTTGAGGGGGTGTGTGTATGTGGGTGGGTGAGTAGGGATATGTGTGTGTGTGTGATTGAGAGACAAGGGAGACATAGACACATAGAGAGGGAGTACTTTGTTGCTATGTCTTTATGTTCTTTTTCAAGGCGATTTCAAAGATGATACATCCTGTTGAGGCTGCTAAGAGCTGAATTAATAGAGTTATTAGTGAATGTTTTTCTAAACCTGTTATCAGTATACTTTACTCCTAAACTGTTATTAAGATGTTAAAAATTATAGAATCTATATGGGCTGGGCAAAGTGGCTCACTCTTGTAATCCCAGCACTTTGAGAGGCCAGGGCAGGCGATCACTTGAGATCAGGAGTTCAAGACCAGCATGGCCAATGTGGTAAAATCCTGTCTCTACTAAAAATACGAAAATCAGCCGGGCATGGTGGTGAGTGCCTGTAGTCCCAGCTACTCGGGAGGCTGACGCAGGAGAATCGCTTGAATCCCGGAGGCAGAGGCTGCAGTGAACTGAAATCACGCCACTGCACTCTAGCCTGGGCAACAGAGTGAGACTCCATCTCAAAAACAAAAACAAAGGAATTGTGAAATCTGTATTTGAAATCTTTTCATGGGTGCTTTTTTTTTTTTTTAAGTATTCTTCCACATATTGACATTAAAAGTAGACAAATTAACAATAATCCAAATCAGTAAAATTCTTTAACTGGTTGAACTGGGACAAAGACAAATTCTTAGTGACAAAGAGTCTTGGTGTGTTTGTTTTGTTGAGTACATGATTAATTCGTTCAATTAGTGACTTGTCAGTGAAAACAATATAGCAAATGTAGTATAAAGAATAATTAATAGTAGTAAAGCGTTCTGAAATAAATCTGATTCGATGGTGTTAACTTCTGTGAGGCTTTTTGTTATTGTTGTATGTTTATATAGTGTCCAGTAGTCTCTTTGGTATGTGTGAATTAATTTTATGCCTTGAAAATCAGCACCTTCAAAAAGGAACTCAATTTTTTTGTTGTTCTCTTCTTGGAGAAAAAAGAAGCTCAATTTAAAAGATAAGGCCTACATATCTAGTACTTTTTTCTTCATTGGGCAAGTCAACTTGTTGCAGATAGGTCATCTTCAAGAGTCAGCTCTAGTGTCCTATATCTATGCTGCACTCATTTCATACCAAGCAGCTGGAACTAAGTCACCAGCCCAGCTTCCTCCAACTGTTGCAAGTGTACTGAATTATATTTTAATAGAAATTAAGCCACTTAAGTCTCTGAAAACATTAGCTCCTATAGGATTCCTCCTTTTCATTCCTTTCTTTTCCTTTTGGTTTTTGTTTTTATTTCCTTTTCTTCATCTAGAAAGAAAATGGGAAACAACAGAATAATTTATTTCATCTGAAAGACTACCATGATGAGGGTAAAAGTAATAAACCCCAAAACACCGGAGAATATTTGCACCCTGTTGCAAGGCATGAGTTCTGTGCACTTTGCTCTTGATGTCACGTAAGGGAAATATTTGAATGAGTTTTAATCAAGTGTTGAATATTTACTGAAGGCCTTTTTGGAAGTAAATCAAAGATGTCTTGAAATTTTTAGCCATTACCTATCGGCTCAGTTTCATTTATCTCAAACTGCAATTCTTACAGTGTTACGTTTCTGTGAAACATCTGTAAAATGAGCCTTTGTGGGTCAAACAGAACACCTGAGGCCTGAGAGTGCCAGGGGAGAACTGAAGGTTGAAGAATCTTAGATTCTGTTTGGTTCATATATAGCTTGTGAGTGAATCAGATTACTATTTAGAACTTGTCCATTTATTTGAAGTCTACTAACACGTTTGGAGGCACTAAAGTTCCTTCTCAAATTTTTCACTTGGAATCAGGACCTGCCATGGTTGTCTGCCACCTCAACAGTGAATCCTAGAAAATAGTTTTATCGCTTTATTTATTAAAAAAAAAAATACGTGTGTGTGTGTGTGTGTGTGTGTATATATATATATATATAGCCTTTCAACTGAAACAAGATAGACTATTCACTAATCACAAATATTAATAGAAAATTGGTAATCATATGCCCTTTTAAACTTTCCTTGGTTATATATACAACTCTAAATTAATCAGACTTTGTTTATTACCAATCAGTTAATGCTAGGTAACCATTTATGAACCATCAGCTCTATTAAAATTAAAACTGCCAATCTTATTTCCTGCATAATACTTTGTTAATGTGATACTAAAAGTGGTAATGACTTTCATTTGCATACTTTTAGTTCACTTTCACGTGCCTGATTTAATCTTTACAGACAAAGCAGATCTTATAAAAGAGGAAATCCAGACCCAAAGAGGTTGTAATTTACTTAGTCATGAAGCTGGTAAATGGCAGAGCTTTTCTATTTGGGACTTCAAGCCAGTCCTTTTTATTCAACCTTGGTTCTTCTTTCTCTGATATGCTAACTTTCTCCCTCTCCCAATAAATATTTTTATTTGGGAGCCGGGTGCAGTGGCGTGCTCTCTAGTCCCAGCTACTCGCAGCTGAGGATCACTTGAGCCCAGGAGTTTGAGGACAGCCTGGGCAACACAGCAAGAGAGGGAGACCCCTATCTCTAAAAAAAAGTTGAATAAAAATTTAAAAAAAAATTAAGAATCTTTTTGTTTAGAGAGCTTAAAAACTTTCATAATTAATTATAGAAGTAATAGGTGTTATTTATTTTATCCCACATACCCTACCCCACCTCTACCCTCTTTGGTTTTTTTTTTTTTTTTTTTGAGACGGAGTCTCGCTCTGTAGCCCAGGCTGGAGTGCAGTGACCGGATCTCAGCTCACTGCAAGCTCCGCCTCCCGGGTTTACGCCATTCTCCGGCCTCAGCCTCCCGAGTAGCTGGGACTACAGGCGCCCGCCGCCTCGCCCGGCTAGTTTTTTGTATTTCTTAGTAGAGACGGGGTTTCACCGTGTTAGCCAGGATGGTCTCTATCTCCTGACCTCGTGATCCACCTGTCTCGGCCTCCCAAAGTGCCGGGATTACAGGCTTGAGCCACCGCGCCCGGCCGGTTTTTTTTTTTTTTTTTTTTTAAAGCATTGAGACTGTTATAAATAAAGTTTCAGTGCTGCAAAAGAAATAGCACTCGAATATAAAATTTTCTTTTTAATTCTCAGCAAGGCAAGTTACTTATATGGAAGGGTGCGCTCTTACAGATGGAGCAATGGTGAGCGCACACTTGGACGAGGGAGGGGAAGGGGTTCCTATCCCTGATGCACGTGACCCCTGCTGCTGTGTCGTTTCCCCCATTGGCTAGGGTTAGACCGCACAGTCTAAACTAATTCTGATTGGCTGATTTAAAGAGAGTGACCGGGTGAGTGGTTTGGCCGGAAACGTGGTTGTGACGGAGCAGGTAATCGGAATGTGTCAGGGTGGAGCAGGTTATCGAATATGGTTGCTTTACTAGGAAGTTAAGTTTAAAAGTAGAAGGCGAAGAATTGACATACTGACATATTGATTCTTTGAAAAGAAATTTAGAACTCATATCTAGCAAGACCATCTTCCCCCTTATCTAATCTACCCTGTTCTTAAAAAAACTACTTGTGAAAAACAGACTTATATTATTAACTTACACTTAGGCATTTAATTGACTGTTCATTGGATATGTTTTATGACTTTGGAGTGAGAAAATCGTTTTCCAGGTAATCACAATTTATATATGACAAGATTAAAAAAGTCTTTTTTTTTTTTTTTTTTTTTTTTTTTTGAGACAGAGTTTCGCTCTTTTTTATTGCCTAGGCTGGAATGCGATGGCACGATCTCAGCTCACTGCAACTTCTGCCTCCCGGGTTTAAGCGATTCTCCTGCCTCAGCCTCCCAAGTAGCTGGGATTACAGGCATGCGCCACCATGCCTGGCTAATTTTGTATTTTTAGTAGAGATGGGGTTTCACCATGTTGGCCAGGCTGGTCTTGAACTCCTGACCTCAGATGATCTGCCTGCCTTGGCCTCCCAAAATGTTGAGATTACAGGCATGAGCCACTGTGCCTGGTCTACAGTCATCTCTTGGTATCCATGGGGGATTGGTTCAAGGACCCCTGGTGGATACCAAAATCCATAGATGATCAAGTTTCTTATATAAAATGGAATAGTATTTGCATATTAACCTACAAATAGCCTCCCATATACTTTAAATCATCTCTAGGTTGTAATACCTAATACAGGGTAAATGCTATGTAAGTTGTCATTACACTGTGTTTAGGGAATAATGAGAAGAAAAAGTCTGTACATGTTCAGTACAACTGCAACCACCGGCCTCCCCCTGCCCCTGCCCCGCCGCCCTTTTTTTTGAGACAGAGTCTCATTCTGTCACCCAGGCTGGAGTACAGTGTGTGATCATGGCTCATCTCAACCTCGATCTCCTGGGCTCAAGCGATCCTCTCACTTCAGCCTCGCAAGTAGCATGTGCCATCACGCCTGGCTAATTTTTGTATTTTTTGTAGAGACAGGAGATCCAGGTATCGATCTGTCTGCCTACCTACCTGTCTATAAAATATTATTATTATTATTTTTTTGAGATGGACTCTCACTCTGTCTCCCAGACTGGAGTGCAGTGGCGCGATCTTGGCTCACTGCAACCTCTGCCTCCCAGGTTCAAGCAATTCTCCTGCCTTAGTCTCCCAAGTAGCTGGGACTACAGGCGCCCACCACCATGACTGGCTAATTTTTTTGTATTTTTAGTAGAGACAGGGTTTCACCATGTTGGCCAGGCTGGTCTCAAATTCTCGACCTCAAGTGATCTGCATGCCTCGGCCTCCCAAAGTGTTTGGATTACAGACGTGAGCCACCGCACCTGGCCTTTTAAAAAATATTTTTGATCCTCAGTTGATTGAATCCATAGATGCTGAACCCATGAATAAGGAGGGCTAACTTGTTTCATTTTGTGAAAAACTTTACCTTGTCAGACTAAAAAATGTTCAGTGTGAAAGGATCAGAGTTGAAAATCAAATCAGATTTTGACTTTTAAAAGTCTTCTTTTGGAGGTTAGGTTCTTATAGAAGTTGATAGAAAATATGTCTTATTTTTCTTTGTTTAGGAAGCAAGATAGACTCTAGAACTTGGACTTTGAGTTAAAAATTTTTGAATTATTGAGATAATTAAATAAATCTTTGTATCTTTGGTTGGAATGTAGTCATAGAAACCTGAGGCTTTCTAACCTAAATTGAAAGATGGAGCCAGAGAGAGAATATGAATAAATGAATAAGACCGAGGGAAATTGATAGATTATAAACTGGTTATAGTTTTTTGATTCCACTCTATCTTGAAAATTCTGATGATGAAGTATTTCACTTTCATGATATATTTAGATATTTTCTTTTCTTTTCTTTTCCTTTTTATTTTGAGACAGAGTCTTGCTTTGTCGCCCAGGCTGGAATGCAGTGGTGCGATCTCAGCTCACTGTAACCTCCACCTTCCAGCAATTCTCCTGCCTTAGCCTCCTGAGTAGCTGGAACTACAGGCATGCACCAGTATGTCCAGCTAATTTTTATATTTTTAGTAGAGACGGGGTTTCATGTTGCCTAGGTTGGTCTTGAACTCCTGATCTCATGTGATCCACCCGCCTCGACCTTGCAAAGTGCTGGGATTATGGTCAGGAAGGAAGGAAGAAGGAAGGCAGGCAGGCTAACTTAGTAACAAGATAAACAACTCTGGGCCATAATAGGAGGGAGAAACATTCTTTAAAACAATGTGCTGTTGTATTACTTTTCTTGAAGTACACATTTTTATAAGTTTGCTTTTTTAATTATGAAAGTTTTCAGACATGCATAAGAATAGAACAGACTTCTCCGTAAACCCAATTCAGTTATCAAGACCTTGCCACGTTTACTTTGTCCCTTTTTTCTTATTTTCTTTGCTGAAATGTTTTAAAGTAAGTGCTAGACATCATGTCATTTCACCCCTACTTACTTCAGTGTATGTCTTCAAACAATGTGGACATTTTCTTCCCTAACCACAATGCTCTTATCTCCTGAAGTTCCTAGTATACAATTTGGGATTTCCCTGGTTATCTCTAAAACATCTTTTTATTTTTGATTTTTTGTTCAAGTCAATATCCAAGCAGTTTCTCCTTTTTATGTTTGATTGTGATGTCTCTTAAGCTTTTCTTAATCTGTAACAGTCCCCCACCTGTGTCTGGTAAAAATGCCATTCAGCTGAAAGGTAGATTGTCCCAAATCCAGAATTTAGCAATTGCTTCCTTGTGGTATCATTTAACTTTGTCCTCTCTTTCCCTCCTCCCTGCATTTCCTGTAAATAATCTCAAGACCCCTTTGTACTCTTAAATTATTGAAGGCCTCAAACAGCTTTCAGTTATGTGGGTTATATATACTGATTTTACTATATTAGAAATTAAAGCCGAGAAATTAGCCTGGGCAATATGGTGAGATCCTTATCACTACAAAAAATTTAAAAAAATTAGCTGGGCTTGGTGGCGTGTGCCTCTGGTCCCAGCTACTTGGGAGGCTGAGGTAAGAGAATCGCTTGAGCCCAGGAAGTCAAGGCTGCAGTGAGCCATGATTGTGCCACTGCACTCCTGCTTTGGTGACTGGTCTCAAAAAAAAAAAACCCTGAGAAATTTTAAAAATATTTATTTACTAATTCATTTAAATATAGAACAATAATGAACCTACTACTTATTATAAAACATTTTTAATGTAAAACAACTATATTTCCCAAAACAAAAAATAGTGAGAAAAGTGGCATTCTTTTACATTTTTGCACATCTTGGAAGAGATTTCTTGTGTCTGCTTCTGTATTCATTACTTTGTGATATCTTATACCAAGTAGCCAAGTAAATTTGGAAAACTTTACTTATATGTGCATGAGAGGAGAATGAGAGTAAAGAAGGCAAATGATGCCTTAGTATTATAAGAATAGTTCTGACATCATGGATCACCTGGTGAAAGGATCTCCTGGCTTACGATTTCAGAAGCAGCTGCCCCAGAGGCTGTTTTCTTTCGTTTGTTGTTGTTGTTGTTGTTGTTTTAAGACAGGGTCTCACTCTGTTGCCCAGACTGAAATGCAGTGATGTGATCACCATTCACTGCAGCCTCGACCCCCTGGGCTCAGCCTCAGCTACAGGCACATGCCACCACACACAGCTAATTAAAAAAATTTTTTTATAGAGATAGGGTCTCACTATGTTGTCCAGGCTGGTCTCGCTCGAACTCCTGGACTCAAGCAATCCTCCTGCCTTGGCCTCTCAAAGTGCTAAGGTTACAGGTATGAGCCACTGCTCCCAGCCTGCCCCGGAGGCTTGATTAGATTCAGAATCAACTTTTTTGGTAAGAATACTTCATGATGCTATATTATATACTTCATATTTTGTCATTAGGAAACACACCATATCTGGTCATCTCATTTTTTGATCCAAAGATTCATTGGTGGGTTTGGGTGAGCCATTTTGCTTTTTTAATAAGATAGTGCAAACATTTCTTGCTGTTAGTAGTTGTCAGCATAACAGTTTCACCATCTTTATCAGTGTGTTGTGGTATTTTCAATTTTTCCTAATCAACAGGAGGAAGATATCTTATTGTTTACTTTTAAATTCCCTTTATAGTTGTGCTATTTTACATTTTTCTATATGTTCACTTGTTTTATCTGTCTCTTACCAATTTCTTTTGACCCATACCTATTTGATATTTTTGATGACCTTTGAAATGAATTTGGACAAAATCCTTAGGTAATGTAGATTTTAAGCTTTTCTCACTCACTATAATACTTTGTCCATTCTTTGTTGCTTTTTGCCTTTCATTATGCCATCTTTTATATATTGAAGTAATTTTGATATTAGATAGTCTAATCTGGTGATCCTTTTCCTTGTTAAGCCTGGACTTCGATGAATCATGGGAAAGAAATAGCACCAGAATTTGGAATCTTATAAAGGTGAAGATGACTGCAGGAATCAGCTGCTTTTCTCCTTTATTTTGCCAAAAAGAAAAAGAAAAAAAAGGCCCAAGGAAGTCATGAGTTACCCATCTTTACACAGTTAGTTGGGGCCAGAGTTGAAACCAGAGACTCACTCTCCAAAATATTTTTTTCCTCCTCATTCTATCCCTGTCTCTAATGAGTGCCTTAGTTAATTTGGAATGAGAATGATGGATTTTGTATTTTGGTTAAAAATATCAAAGAATTTTCTTACCATAAATTATGTATTTTGTGGAGCTTTGCTTCTTATTAGAATACTATTACAGCTATTATACCTAGTGGAAAAGTTCTCTCCCTTCCCCTTCCCTTCCCCTTTCCTTTTCTTTCCTTTCCTTTTCTTTCTTTCGAGACAGAGTCTTGCTCTGTCACCAGGTTGGAGTGCAGTGGCGCAATCTTGGTTCATTGCAATCTCCGCCTCCCAGGTTCAAGTGATTCTCCTGCCTCAGCCTCCCAAGTAGCTGGAACTACAGGCACATGCCACCGTGCCCAGCTAATTTTTATATTTTTAGCAGAGATGGAGTTTCACCTTGTTGGCCATGATAGTCTTGATTTCTTGACCTCGTGATCTGCCTCCCTCAGCCTCCCAAAGTGCTGGGATTACAGGTGTGAGCCACCGCGCCTGGTCGAAAAATACCATTTCTTTTTTTTTTTTAGATAGAGTCTCGCTCTGTCACCCAGGCTGGAGTGCTGTGGCAAGATTTCTGCTCACTGCAACCTCTGCCTCCGGGGTTCAAGCGATTCTCCTGCCTCAGCCTCCTGAGTAGCTGGGATTACAGGCGCATGCCACCACACCCGCTTAATTTTTGTATTTTTAGTAGAGATGGGGTTTCACCATATTGGTCAGACTGGTCTCAAACTTCTGATGTCATGATCCTCCTGCCTTGGCCTCCCAAAGTGCTGGGATTACAGGCATGAGCCACCGTGCCTGGGTGAAAAATACCATTTCTTATTCAGTTTTATATATTTTAAAATTTAGAACCACTTTGATCTCTCTTCCTCCCCTCCTCTCCCCTCCTCTTCTTTTCAGACAGGGTTTCGCTTTGTCACCTAGGTTGGAGTGCAGTGGTACATTCTCAGCTCACTGCAATCTCCGCCTCCTGGGTTCAAGTTCTTCTCCTGCCTCAGCCTCCCAAGTAGCTGGGACTATAGGCACATGCCACCATGCCCGGCTAATTTTTTGTATTTGTAGTAGATATGGGGGTTTCACCATGCTGGCCAGGCTGGTCTCAAACTTCTGACCTCAGGTGTTCCACCTGCCTCCGCCTCCTAAAGGGCTGGGATTACAGACGTAAGCCACCACGCCTGGACAATTTATTTATTTTCTTTTTGAGATAGGGTCTCTCTGTCACCCAGGCTGTAGTGCAGTGGTGCAATCATGGCTCACTCCAGCTTCAACTTCCCAGGCTCAAGTGATCCTCCCACCTCAGCCTCCCTGGTAGCTGGGACTGTAGGCATGCACCACCATGCCTGGCTAATTTTTTATATTTTGTGGAGACAGGATCTCACCATGTTGCCCAGGCTGGGTCTCAAACTCCTGGGCTCACGCAATCTCACACCTCAGCCTCCCGTAGTGCTACGATTACAGATGCAAGCCACCGTGCCTGGCCAACTTTGAGAATTTAAAGTATTACTGGTGTTTTAGAGTAAAAAATGATCTGATTTTGACCAATATTTTGCCCAACAGGAAGCCTGCAGACCTGCAGAACTTGGCTCCCGGGACCCACCCACCATTTATAACTTTCAACAGTGAAGTCAAAACGGATGTAAATAAGATTGAGGAATTTCTTGAAGAAGTCTTATGCCCTCCCAAGTGAGTATCAAAGAAAATATGTATGAAAATATTGTCACTTCTTTGAAGCTTGTGTTACTTGTCTGTAGAGATCTTTCTCACAGCATTAATTTGGAATGACTAGGACTCTTCTATGTTTCTTATAATTAATGTTACACAGATAAAAGAATTGGCTTCCAGCTAGGCCAATAAGCCATACTAAGAAAGGTGGGGATTTGTCTAAGCTGTAGAGTACATGATAAAAACAGATTTGGGATGTGTGTGATAGGTCAGGAAAGACTGGTTATTTCTGGGCAGTAGGTCTCAAACTGAGAGAGAAGTTTAAAGAGGAGAAGGAGTGGGGAAAGACACATTTCAGCTGAACCCAGTAAGAATCATCTTAGCAGGAGTGTGGCACAGACTGCTATGAGATTTGATTTCAGTTCATTTTAAAGTTAACTTTCTAAAGCTATAATCCAAGGAAATTTTCGACTTTTCAGACCGTGTCCCTAGGATTCAGAGTTTTTATTTACTTATTTCTTTGAGGTGTTCCAGACGTCTAGGTCCCGGATGTACTGATAGTTACCTAAATTGCAAATATGCAGTTTTGCATCATACCATAATCTTGGCATAGGTTCAAAGCATTATTTGTTTCTTTTAGGCTTTTCCAGTTTCATCATCCTGAAAATTGACATGTTTTGTTTCTACTGACCCAAACCTTTCATGCTGGTTAACTTGACTCTTGCCCTCCATGTCCAGATATATTTTCCAGGAATGGGATTATTGAGACAGAGGGGTCTAAAATAATTATAGGCATACCCTGAAGGGTATGGTTCCAGACCATTGCGGGTTAGGTTCCACACCACTGTGATAAAATGAATATTGGAATAAAATGAGTCACATGAAATTTTTGGTTTCCCAGTGCATGTAAAAGTTATATTTATAGTAGTATACTGTAGTGTTTTAAGTGTGCAATAATAGCATTATGTCTGAAAATATTGCATATACCTTAATTTAAAAATACTTCTTTGCCAGGCTGGGTGCAGTGGCTCATGCCTGTAATCTCAGCACTTTGGGAGGCCGAGGCAGGTGAATCACCTGATGTTGGGAGTTTGAGACCAGCCTGACCAACATGGAGAAACCCTATCTCTACTAAAAATACAAAATTAGCCGGGCATGGTGGCACATGCCTGTAATCCCAGCTACTCAGGAGGCTGAGGCAGGAGAATCGCTTGAACCCGCGAGGTGGAGGTTGTGAGCTGAGATTGTGCCACTGCATTCCAGCCTGGGTGACAAAAGCAAAACTCCATCTCAAAAAAAAAAAAAAAAATCATTGTTGACAAATGCTAATGGTTATCTGAGCCTTCAGCAAGTCAATCTTTTTGCCGATGAGGGTCTTGCCTTGATGTTGCTGGCCACTGACTGATCAGAATGGTGGTTGCTGGTTGGGGTGACTGTGGCAATTTCTTGAAGTAGACAACAATGAATTTTTCTACATTGATGGACTCTTCCTTTCATGAAAGATTTCTCTGTAATATGCAATACTGTTTGATAGCATTTAAAATTTTTTAAATAAATATTCTTTGCCTGAGGCTAATCTCAAGAGGTCCTGAGAACATGCGCCCCGTTTGATAGTGTTTTACCCACAGTAGAACCTTTTTCAAAATTAGAATCCATCTTCTGAAACCCTCCTGCTGTTTGAACAACTAAGTTGATGTAATATTCTAAATTCCTTGTTGTCATTTCATCAATGTTCTTAGCATCTTCACTAGGTATAGATTCTATCTCAAGAAACCATTTTCTTTGCTCATTCATAAGAAGCAACTCCTCATCGTTTCAAATTTTATTATGAAGGTAGAACAATTCGATTACATTTTCAGGCTCCACTTCTAATTCTAGTTCTCTTGCTATTTTCAACACATACGTAGTTCCTCCCTCCACTGACATCTTGAACCTGTGAATGTCATCCATGAGGGTTAGAATCCACTTCCTCCAAACTCCTGTTATTGTTGCTATTTTGACCTCCTCCCATGAATCATGAATATTCGTTTTTGTTTTTTTTTTGGACGGAGTTTTTGTTCTTACCACCCAGGCTGGAGTGCAGTGGTGCAATCTTGGCTCACCGCAACCTCCACCTCCCAGGTTTAAGCGATTCTTCTGCCTCAGCCTCCCTAGTAGCTGGGATTACAGGTGCTTGCTGCCATACCCACCTAATTTCTTTGTATTTTTTAGTAGAGATGGGGTTTTGCCATTTTGGCCAGGCTGGTCTTGAACTCCTAGCCTCAGGTGATCCGCCTATCTCGGCCTCCCAGAATGCTGGGATTACAGGTGTGAGCCACCAGGCCCAGCTGAATGTTCTTAATTGCATCTAGAATGGTAAATCCTTTCCAGGTCAGTTTGCTTTGCTCAGATCCATCAGAGGAATCACTTTCTATGGCCTTTTGAAATGTGTTTATTAAATAATAAGACTTTAAAGTCAAAATTACTCGTTAATTTATGGACTGCAGAATGGATGTTGTGTTAGCAGGCATGAAAACAACCATGATCTCCCTGTATACTGCTATCAGAGTTCTGGGGTGACTAGTGCATTGTCAATGAGTGGTAATATTTAGAAAGGAATCTTTTTTTCCTGGGCAGTGGCGCTCAACAGTGGGCTTAAAATATTTAGTAAACCATACTGTGAACAGATGGATGTGCCATTATCCAGGTTTTTTTTTATTGTTCCATTTATAGAGCATGTGCAGAGTAGCTTCAGTATAATTCTTAAGGGTTCTGCAAATTTTGGAATGGAAGATGAGCATGGGTTTCAACCTAATGTCAGCAGCTGCATTAGACTCTAACAGACTCAGCCTGTTTTGAAGATTTGAAACCAGACATTGAGTTTTCCTCTGTAGCTATGAAAATCATAGATGACATCTTCTTTCAATAGAAGGTTTTGTCTGCATTAAAAATCTGTTTAGTGTAGCCGCCTTCATCAATGATCTATCTAGAAGATCAATTCTAGATAGATCATTGATCATTTATTTCTACCTTCCCAGAAGTCCTAACCTTCCTTTCATCCCTAGTAAAGTATCTCCAGACCAACACTAAGAAAACCATATCTTGATTTTTTCCTCCAGGCCATGCATATAATTAGAATGCCAGTAAATCAAAGTTAGGATATTTGTGAATATAAATTGAAGCTTTACATCTCTTAATAGAGTACTATTATGAACATGCATTCAACTTAGTGGAAATAACTTTTTTTTTGAGACAGGGTTTCACTCTTGTTGCTCAGGCTGGAGTGCAATGGCGCAATCTTGGCTCACTGCAACCTCTGCCTCTCAGGTTCAAGAGATTCTCCTGCCTCAGCCTCCCAAGTAGCTGGAATTACAGGCGTCTACCACCACGCCCAGCTAATTTTTTGTATTTTTAGTAGAGACGGGATTTCACCATTTGGACAGGCTGGTCTCGAACTCCTGACCTCAGGTGATTCACCCACCTCGGCCACCCAGAGTGCTGGGATTACAGGCATGAGCCACTGTGCCTGGCCATACTTTTTTTTTGGGGGGACGGAGTCTGACTCTGTCGCCCAGGCTGGAGTATAGTGGCACAATCTCGGCTCACTGCAACCTCCGCCTCCTGGGTTCAGGCGATTCTCCTGCCTTAGTCTCTCGAGTAGCTGGGATTACAGGCACCTGCCACCACGCCCGGCTAATTTTTTTTTTGTAGTTTTAGTAGAGATGGGGTTTCACCATATTGGCCAAGCTGCTCTTGAACTCCTGACCTTGTGACCTGCCTGCCTCGGCCTCCCAAAGTGCTGGGATTACAGGCATGAGCCACCGCGCCCAGCCATACTTTTTTTTTTCTTTTTTTTAAGAAAAAAAAAAAGACAATGTGTTGTACTGTCACCCAGGGGCTGGAGTGCAGTAGTGCTGTCTTGGCTCACTGCAGCCTCTAACTCCTAGGCTCCTGCGTAGGATGATCCTCCTGCCTCAGCCTTCCAAATAGGTGGGATCACAGGCATGCACCACTATGACCCACTTCTGGATCCCCTTTTTTGTCTGTTTTTTTTTTTTTGACATGGTCTTGCTCTGTTGCCCAGGCTGGAGTGCAGTGGTGCGATTATGGCTCACTGCCCCCCGCCTCGACCTCCTAGGCTCGAGTAATTCCCCTGAGGAGCTGGGAGTACAGGTGTGTGCCACCATGCCCAGCTAAGTTTTTAAAAATTTTTGTAGAGTTGGAGTCTTGCTGTGTTACCCAGGTTGGTCTCAAACTCATGGGCTCAATCAATCCTCCTGCCTCAGTCTCCCAAATTGCTGGGATTACAGATGTAATCTGTCATGCGTGGCTCCTTTTTAGTCTTAAAAGTGTCAGCTCTGAGATAAGTTCCATATTTGCCAACTTGCTCTCAGACACTAATTGAAAATGGTCTTCTATCTAGAAGATCAATTCTAGATAGATCATTGATGAAGGTAGATCTGATTTTCTAGATAGATCATCTGATGAAGGTGATGAAGGAAGATCTAGATAGATCAGCTAGATCTTCTAGATAACTGGCTGCATGCAGCTTCTGCATAAGCATTTGCTGCTTCATGTTTTACTTTTATGTTATGAAGATGGCCTCTTTACTTAAACCTCACGAACCAACCTCTGCTACCTTCAAACTTTGCTTCTGTAGCTTTGTCACCTCTCTCTACCTTGACAGAACTGAAGCAAGTTAGGGCCTTGCTCTGGATCAGGCTTTGGCTTAAGGGAATGCTATGGCTGGTTTGATTATCTGGACCACTCAAACTTTGTCCCTATGTCATCTCCACTAAATGATGGGGTTCCACCATGTTGGCCAGGCTGGTCTCGAAATCCTGACCTCAAGGTATCCGCCCACCTTGGCCTCTCAAAGTGCTGGGATTACAGGTGTGAGCCACTGCGCCTGGCCCAGTTACTCAGTATTGATCCATTCATTTATTTATTGATTTATTCATTCTGCAAAGGGTTAATGGACTACAAAGCACTGTGAATATATTAGTAAATAAAACACAGTTCTTGCCCTCAAGTACAGTCAAGTATGGGTGGAGAGGTGGTTATGGTGGTGGGACCGGAAAGTGAATGGAATCAGGAAAGGCTTTAGAGAAGAGTCAGCGCTTGAACTGTCTTAATTTAAAAAAATAAAAAGATGTTCAGCAGTTGAACAAAGGAGTGACAGGTGTTCCACAGCAGAAGAGTCATTTTAAATACATAGTATAAACATATATATTATACACATACTACACATAAATAGTATGTAATGTATATTATAATTAATAATATACGTATATTTGGGAGAGTGGCTGAACTGTGATGTGCATGGTTGGGATGGTAGGCAGGAAGGCTGATGAACAACAATGCCTCTGTCTATAACTAGCTTCTCATCTGTTGTGAGCAGAATTGCTCTCTGGTTAACAATCTTGTGCTAAGCCTAATATTTTATTTTCTTAATTCTTTTTTCTACTAAAATTCTAAAAGCCTATCCTCTACTATCCTTCCTGCCCTTCTAAGAGCCTGGAGCTTCTTTTTATCTCTACCTTCCCAGGAGTCTTAACTTTCCTTTCAACCCTAGTAAAGTATCTCCAGACCAACATTAAGAAAACTATATCTTCATTTTTCCTCCAGGCCATGCATATAATTAGAATGCCAATAAATCAAAGCTAGGATATTTGTGAATATAAATGGAAGCTTTATATCTCTTAATAGGGTACTATTATGAACATGCATTCAACTTAGTGGAAATAACTTTTTTTTTTTTTTTGAGATGGAGTTTCACTCTTGTTGCCCAGGCTGGAGTGCAATGGCGCAATCTTGGCTCACTGCAACCTCTGCCTCTCAGGTTCAAGAGATTCTCCTGCCTCAGCCTCCCAAGTAGCTGGAATTGCAGGCGTCCACCACCACGCCCAGCTGATTTTTTGTAATTTTAGTAGAGACGGGATTTCACTATGTGGCCAGGCTGGTCTCGAACTCCTGACCTCAGGTGATTCACCCGCCTCGGCCTCCCAGAGTGCTGGGATTGTAGGCATGAGCCACCGCGCCTGGCCATAACTTTTTTTTTTTTTTTTTTTTTTTGAGATGGAGTCTCACTCTGTCGCCCAGGCTGGAGTGCAGTGGTGCGATCTCGGCTCACTGCAACCTCCGCCTCCTGGGTTCAGGCAATTCTCCTGCTTCAGTCTCTCGAGTAGCTGGGATTACAGGCACCTGCCACCACGCCTGGCTAATTTTTTTTTTGTAGTTTTAGTAGAGACGGGGTTTCACCATATTGGCCAAGCTGCTGTTGAACTCCTGACTTTGTGACCTGCCCGCCTCAGCCTCCCAAAGTGCTGGGATTACAGGCATGAGCCACCACTCCCAGCCGTACTTTAAAAACAAAAACAAAAACAAGAAAACATCAGACAATGTCTTGTACTGTCGCCCAGGCTGGAGTGCAGTAGTGCTGTCTTGGCTCGCTGCAGCCTCAAACTCCTAGGCTCCTGTGTAGGATGATCTTCCTGCCTCACCCTTCCAAATAAGTGGGACCACAGGCAGGCACCACTATGTCCCACTTCTGGATCCCCTTTTTTGTCTGTTTTTTTTTTTTTTTTTTTTTGACATGGTCTTGCTCTGTTGCCCAGGCTGGAGTGGAGTGGTGTCATTATGGCTCACCGCAGCCTCGACCTCCTAGACTCGAGCAGTTCCCCTGAGGAGCTGGGAGTACAGGTGTGTGCCATCATGTCCCGCTAAGTTTTAAAAATTTTTGTAGAGATGGGGTCTTGCTGTGTTACCCAAGTTGGTCTCAAACTCATGGGCTCAATCAATCCTCCTGCCTCAGTCTCCCAGATTGCTGGGATTACAGATGTAAGCTGTCATGCCTGACCCTTTTTTAATCTTAAAAGTGTCAGCTCTGAGATAAGTTCCATATTTGCCAGCTTGCTCTCAGACACTAATTGAAAATGGTCTTCCTCTTGTGTCACTGTAGATCATTGTATCAACATTAAATTATAAATGGAGAAGCAAGCAGTTTGAATTATTATTCATTCTGTATGAAGGGAACTTTTGTTTTAAAGCATTGTCTGAAGTGCTTATTATATGAATTCTTCCAAGTATTTTTAAGTTTTTAAAATTAGTGTGCTGATAACATACGTATGACTTTAGTTAAATGGACATTTCCTCATATTATATCCTTCAAGAACAACAATGAAGACTTTTCGGCTGGGCATGGTGGCTCATGCCTGTAATCCCAGCACTTTGGGAAACCACAGCGGGTGGATGGCTTGAGCTCAGGAGTTCAAGACCAGCCTGGGCAACATGATGAAACCCAGTCTCTACAAAAAATACAAAAATTAGCTGGGTGTGGTGGCACATACCTGTAGTCCCAGGTACTGGGGAGTCTGAGGTGGGAGGATTGCTTGGGCCTGGGAGGCAGAGGTTGCAGTGAGCTGAGATCATGCCACTGTATTCCAGCCTGTGCGATACAGCAAGACCCTGTCTCAAAAAAAAAGAAGGAAAAAAAAGAATTTTCATTATTCCTTCTCATTTCCCTCTGAGGGAAAGTGACATTAAGAGAAATAGTAGAGTTAATATGGAATATTCTGGATTCTTAGCATGTAATGCCCTATAAGACATCATCGCTTTAAATTGGACCTTGAAAATAAACATTTTCATATTGCTTTTTTATATAAAAATTCCAGCCCCATTATATTTGAGCATATTCATAGAAACACTGTAACCAGAGATGGTCTTTTTCATTCAGTTTAAATACATGGGAATCTTTGTGTTATAAATGTTCACAATGTGCCAAATCCCCTGAAGGAGTAAAAATTTTTACTACTACTTTGTGTCTTTTTTGTTTCGTTTTGTTTTTGTTTAGAGACAGGGTCTCGCTCCTTGCTCTGTCCACCCAGACTAGAATGCAGTGGTGTAATCTTACCTCATGGTAGCCTCCACCTCCCAGGCTCATAATCTTCCTCCCTCAGCCTCTTGAGTAGCTGGGACTACAGGTGCACATCATCAAGCCCAGCTAATGTTTGTATTTTTTTGTAGAGAGTAAGATCACTTTCAATTGGTGTCTGAGAACAGGGTCTCGCCATGTTACCCAAGCTGTGGCCTTGAACTCCTGGGCTCAAGCCATCTGCCTGCCTCAGCCTCCCAAAGTGCTGGGATTACGGGCGTGAGCCACCGTGCCTGACCAAGGATTGTTTTTGATGTTGCTTATCCCGGTGCTGTTATTAATAACACTCAAGTGCTAATTATGCGTCATGCATTGTGCTTTGTGGGTTATTTTGTGGATTATCTCTGTTAATCCTCACAAAGACTTTGTGAAGAAACTGAAGATGTAATCCAAACAATTTGTCTAAGGTTTCACAGTTAATGGTAGCAGAGCAGGGATACTTTTGAAGCCATATCAATATGACTTCAGAAATCTGTGTTTCATCTGTTCTCTGCTTTCTGCTTCTCATTTTATTGGGTTTGGCTTTTGTGAAAGAGGGAAAATGTTAAGTCTTTAATTGGGATTGTGCTTTAATGAGTACAAAATTGAAAGCTAGCTCAAGTTTAGAGGAAAGGTAGGAGAGAAATCAAAGATAGTTTACTTGACTGTGAGCAAGTGGGACCAAAGGTGGTTATTAAACTTAATTCAATGAATTCTTCTTTGTTTGTTTGTTTTTTTTTGTTTTTTTGGAGACAGAACCTTGCTGTGTTGCCCAGGTTGAAGTGCAGTGGTGCCTTCTTGGCTCACTGCAACCTCCGCCTCCCAGGTTGAAGCGATTCTCCTGCCTCAGCTTCCCGAGTAGCTGGGATTACAGGTGTGCACCACCATGCCCGGCTAATTTTTGTATTTTTAGTAGAGACAGGGTTTCACAATGTTGTCCAGGCTGGTTTGGAACTCCTGACTTCAAGTGATCCTACCACCTTGGCCTCCCAGAGTGCTGGGATTACAGGTGTGAGCCACAGTGCCCGCCCTTACTTAATTCAGTAAATTCTTTGAAAAAGGAGGTGAATCTTAATTCTTCTGATGAATTTTTATTTATTTGTATGCATTGAAACAGCATGTTTGAAGTGGGAATGCCTTCTTTTTAGTGGGCTCTATGGACCCAGAATGTGAAATGCTAATTAATTAGCATAATTTTCATCATGCAGAATTGTTTCTAGGGGATGCGTGGGAGGAGGAAGGGTTTCTGGGATCACAAGCTGCATTTATTTTCCTTTCCTCTGTTGTGCTATATTGTTCTAGGGCGCACCCAGGGACCATTCTGTCTCACTGCCTTTTCCTTTCAGAACAAGGAGGTCGCAGGTCTTTATTACTAGTCTTCTTCAGGCTCTGCTTATAAGACTTTTGTTTCTAAATAGGATGAGGAGAAAAGGGAGAAGAATTGTGCAGGCTGGTAGACTGGAATCTGGCATTTCTAATTATATGTTTTTGGCATGTGATGTACTGAGAACTGAGTGGTTTTTTGTGAACACTTCCTGATTTAATCATGACAAATATAAATACAGGCAATTGTCTACTCTAGAGTTGCTTAACATTGAGAGGCTAATGAAAAGCTCAAATTAAATAACTTACTGGTATATGTAACTATAGGTTTTAAAGTGAACTTTCTCTTCTTGTCCCGGGGAAAGTATTTTTGTTCTTGCTTGAATGAAGAAACCACTTTGCTAAAAAACTTTGAAACTTGGATTTTTTTTTTTTTTTTTTTGAGACGGAGTCTTGCTCTGTCACCCAGGCTGGAGTGCAGTGGCTGGATCTCAGCTCACTGCAAGCTCCGCCTCCCGGGTTCACGCCATTCTCCTGCCTCAGCCTCCCGAGTAGCTGGGACTACAGGCACCCGCCACTTCACCCGGCTAGTTTTTTGTATTTTTTAGTAGAGACGGGGTTTCACCGTATTAGCCAGGATGGTCTCGATCTCCTGACCTCATGATCCGCCCGTCTCGGCCTCCCAAAGTGCTGGGATTACAGGCTTGAGCCACCGCGCCCGGCCTGAAACTTGGATTTTTAACTGAAACAGCCTAGATACTTAGCTAACTTACTGATAAAAAGATAAAATAGGAGGAAGCTAGATAAATTTGGAGGAGCATGCTATAAAATGTTATTAAGCCTTTTTTAAAAATGAGACATACAGTCTGGGCACGGCGGATCATGAGGTCGGCAGTTTGAGACCAGCCTGACCAACATGGTGAAACCCTGTCTCTACTAAAAATACAAAAATATTAGCTGGACGTGGTGGCGGGTGCCTGTAATCCCAGCGACTTGGGAGGCTTAGGAGAATCGCTTGAAACTGGAAGGAGGAGGTTGCAGTGAGCTGAGATTGTGCCACTGTACTCTAGCCTGGGCAATATGAACAAAACTCTGTCTCAAAAAAAAAAAAAAAAAAAAGAGAGAGAGAGACATACAAAAAAGGAATTTACAAGGCTAATCAGCCTTCATTTTTACATTTACACCAGAAAGGAGAAAATGCCTGAGATCTTTCCTAAAAGCATAGAAACATTCTTAGCTAGTCTACCTTTTTTTTTTTTTTCCTGAGACAAAGTCTCACACTATCACCTGGGCTGGTATGCAGTGGGGCGATCTCGGCTCACTGCAGCCTCTACCTCCTGGGTTCAAGCGATTCTTCTGCCTCAGCCTCCCGAGTGGCTGGGACTACAGGTATATGCCACCACGCCCGGCTAATTTTTGTATTTTTAGTAGAGACAGGGTTTCACTCTGTTGGCCAGGCTGGTCTCAAACTCCTGACCTTGTGATCCGCCCACCTCGGCCTCCCAAAGTGGTGGGATTACAGGCGTGAGCCACTGCGCCCAGCCAGCTAGTCTACTATTAAAAGTCTGTGATGTAAGCAGAATTAAGGACTAATCTGAAAGTCTAAATACCCTGGGTGCTCATGTCTATTCTGTCATTGACACTTGGTCTTTTATTACTTGCCTCCCTTTTGCTAAATGTTAAAATGAGTTCTCACAATAATTGAAAACCACAATAATTGAAAATAGCTTGATCAAGCTATTTACTAAAGCTAATAATAATGCATAAATTACAATGTAAAGTTTGGGGAAGATGGAAAAAAGTTGATTTTGAAACTACTGGTTTAGAATTTGATTTATCTTTTAGAGAAAATCTGATCTGTAATAGAAACAAACAAACAAACAAAAACACTAGACCTGGGGACAGGAGATTTCAGTTTTAGTTCATCAGTACTTTTTTTTTGAGATGGAGTCTCGCTTTGTCGCCCACGCTGAGTGCAGTGGCGCGATCTCTGCTCACTGCAACCTCTGCTTCCTGGTCTCAGGCAATTCTTCTGCCTCAGACTCCTAAGAAGCTGGGATTACAGGCGCCCGCCACCATGCCTGGCTAATTTTTGTATTTTTAGTAGAGACAGGGTTTCGCCATGTTGGCCAGGCTGGTCTTGAGCTCCTGACCTCAATTGATCCACCCGCCTTGGCCTCCCAAAGTGCTGGGATTACCGGCGTGAGTCACTGTGCCTGGCCTAGTTTGTCAATACTTTTAATTAGCTGAGTGATTTGGGGGCCAAGTGTGTAAACTTTCTGGAACATAATTTCCTTTTAGGTTAAATGAGAGATCTGAGGTGAACATTCTCTTATAGCTCTACTATTCTGCGCATTAAATTAATAGTACAGGCTGGGTGCAGTGACTCAGGCCTGTAATCCCAGCACTTTGGGAGGCTGAGGCAGGAGGATCACTTGAGCCCAGAAATTCAACACTAGCCTGGGCAACATGGTGAAACTGCATCTCTACAAAAATTACAAAAAGCTAGCCAAGTGTGGTGGCACATGCCTGTAGTCCCAGCTACTCAGGAGGCCAAGGTGGGAGGATTGCTTGAGTCCAGGAGGTTGAGGCTGCTCCTGCCACTGCACTCCACCCTGGGTGACAGAGGGAGACCCTGTCTCTCTCTCTCTCTCTCTCTCTCTCTGTCTCTCTTTCTCTCTCTCTCTCTCTCTCTCTCTCTCTCTCTCTCTCTCTCACACACACACACACACACGTACAAAATTAGTAATTCATCTCAGAGGGACAACAGGGCATGTTGTAAGAATTACACTGTATATATGAATGATGAATATATAAATGATCTGTAATTCAAGCCTGCCTTTTCCTGTAAATTATTTTGAGAACTGTGAGACTTACTTCATTAGTGCAAATAGGTACAGCTAAATAGTGGTTGGGGAAAAGGAGAATTTGGGCAACTTGGCTACAGGAAGACATAGATGTACTGAAAAGGCACTATGTTCACTGCGCTGTTTTTTGTTTGAAATGAGTCAGTGATGGTCCTGTATTACAAGCAGTACAAACATTTAAACTGGAGGCTTGTTTTTATAGTCAGAGGAAATCCAGGGATGGTGGATCTGTGATTAACTGTTTCTGCTCAGGCAGAAACAAAGAAAATGGAGAGGGTAAAGGGTTCTATAGTTGGGGATGTGCGGTTAATGTATGTCTAGATAGATACAGATATCTAAATTCAGGTGAAACTCACTGTAATTTTTTATAGAAAAACTTTATGTAAATAATTGTGTTTATAAGATAAATCTTTAAGCTTAAAAAATGAGAGCTATCTAGAGACTAGGTAGACCTATTAAAAAGAAAGATGTCTTGAGCATATAGGTGTTCATAGATACTTTACATCTTCCTTGCCAATATAGTACTCTGCCCAATACTTAGAAGATACATCTCTTCCTGAATCCAAAATAGTAAATGGAAGATACATGAATATAAAAGCTGAAACACAACTTGCAACTGAACTAAATTTCGAAAACTATATCCCCTTCGTTTTTAAAGAAAGCTGGCAAGACAATCTGTCCAAATAAATGAATTGAAATAATTAGTACACTGTTAAGTTCTTTCTAAAGTCTTATTGCTCCCAAGTCCATTTTCTAGTGACGTTTTGCAGGACCTTCAAGCTGATTAATCTTCCCTAATATGGGGCTAAGAATCTGAATTCTTCTAGCCCTGACTCCTGGGGCTGACATGAGTCCTGCTAAGGGGAAGATGAATAATTGAGCCTTTTCATATATTTTCCAGTTTGAAGAAGAAATATACACAGAGTATGTGTGTTTTGAATCTAAACATGTGAAAAATGTATTTGTGTGTGTGTTTTAGAAAGCTGGTGTATTACGTCTGTTCTAAAAGTAGAAAAATGTGACAACACAATAGAACACTTGTCAGCGTGCTTTCTGACATCTTAGTTTTTTGTTGTTCAGTGCTACCCTCATAAATATTCTAGGGAATGTGTAATATAAGTGAGGTTTTGGGAAATCCCAGGTGTAGGTTTTAAGCGGTTGATCCGCCTCCTACTGTTTTTGTGCTTAACCTGCTATGGATGATCATGATGCTTGACCAGCCTAGGCACTTTTCCTGCCTTTGGGGTTCTCTGGCTGGTTTAGTGCAGGGCATACTAAGGATCTGGTTGGCACTGCTGTTTGAGAAGGCACGTGAGCTGTGCTGTCTGGTGACTACTGAGCACTTGAAATGTGACTAGTGCAACTGAGGAAGTGAAGTTTTAATTTTATTTGTGATTAATTTAAATTCATATTCAAATAGGTACATGACACTAGTGGCTACTGTATTGGACAATGAAGATAGAGAACATTTCCATCATCACAGAAAGTTCTCTTGGACAGCACTGCTCTAGCAGTCTCATTCCAAGACTCCCGTTGGCCTGGCACAAATCTCTGAACAAGTCAACTGTTTCCCCAGCATTCTAATTTATCAGATGGAGGTAGAGTGCACATGCCCTGTGGTTGCCAAGAATATTAATATGTGAACAAAAACATCAGAGCTCTGTCTCCTAAGGAAAAAACACTTTTTAAAAATACCATAGAAAACAAATTATGGTATTTCTTATAGTAATAACTATTAAAAGACGTCTAGTAACTGCTAGCACGGTGGTTTGAGAGAACTTATGCTAATTCATATTTGAAGGATCTATAATCCGTATCACTTTTTCTGTTTAGGTACTTAAAGCTTTCACCAAAACACCCAGAATCAAATACTGCTGGAATGGACATCTTTGCCAAATTCTCTGCATATATCAAGAATTCAAGGCCAGAGGCTAATGAAGGTAAAAAACAAAAAATTGAATTAACACTGCAAAAAAAACCCCAAACAACAACAAGCTGTTACTATGACAGTGATTATAAATGAATACTTTAGAGTCCAGCCATTCCCGTAAGTAATAAAAACTGTCTTTCAGGGTTGGTCAGAAATTGGATGGTAAACTGGAGTAAGTCCCTATGTTGCTGTTTTCCATGTTTCTAGCTAGTAGCACAGTATATAGTTAAGTGTGTGATAAAATGCTTCTTGAATGAAGTTGATCTCATATTATTTTGAGAAGTTACTGTGAGGGGAGCTAGGCAAAGAATTAATGGTGCATCAGAAACAGTGGATTGTGTGGTTGTGGTGGTTTAGCATAGATTGGTCGAGCTTAATTTAAATTAAAACTAAATGTTTATTGTTGAGTGCCTGCAGCCTAAAGTCAGTCTGAGGGTTTTGTTGTTGTTGTTTTTGCTAATTACCCTTAAAGAGCAATTTTTGGAGTTGCTCTAAGAGGGTAATTAGACATACTATCCTTCCAAATTTATCTGCATCTTCAAGCTGGAATTTCATTTTCAAGTCATGTTTTCATGGTGAGAATTGTTTAGGTAGTACAGATACAATTTTCTTTTATTTATTAAAGGACACTATTTTTATTATCTTATTTACCAAATGGATGTATAGTGTAGGGAGGTCTCTTTGCAAGAGGTTCCATTCAATGAACCTTGTCTTAACTACAGCATTCAGTAATTTCATTTTCTCTTCTCTTTGGGATGTTAAGCATAGTTCTTCTCTTCTGGGGAAAACTGTGTAGCACACATTAGTGTTTATTTGAAAGTAACCCAATAATCAAAAATGCTAGCTCCTAAAAATATTTATCATAGTTTCAGATAGTTTCCTAGCTTGAGTGGGGTTCTTTTGAGAAGTTTATGTCAGCAAAGGAACAAGAATACCAAAGGGGAAAATGTCAGTGCTAGTTAAACAAGAATAAATATCGTATAAAAAAGTGAAATACTTCCTAATTTCCTTATGTTATTTCAGTAGGCAAATTCCCAAGCTATTCAGACTATTTTTTATTACTAAATTTTAAAATTGCAGCACTTTATAATAATAGTATTGAATTCCAGTGTTTTTTGTTCTTGATTTTTGGAATAATACTGCATGAAATGTTTTTCTACAGTGAAGGGAAAAAAGGGAAAAATGTTAGTGCTTAGGTCTGGCTTGTATCTGTTAATAATGTATTGCGGTAGCTGCCATGGTTTGGAAGCAATTTTCTTTAGTAATTGGCTTTTTTTTTTTTTTTTTTTCCCTGACTAATGTTTCTGTCTAAGCAATTTATACATTAAGTAAGTGATTATGTTGGAGCCCCTCCTTTCCACAGACAGTGTCTTTTCTGTTCTGCCCTTCCTTCATGCAAGCTAACTGTTCTTTTCATAAAATTACCCTTTTATATCCAGATGTTCCTGCTGCATACTGCTTGGAACAATCTTAGTTACAGTTATGTTTGTATTTTTCTGTGTGGTTTTTTGGGAGTTGGAGGGTGGTTAAATTTCTTGGTGGGGAGGAGAAAGGAATAAAAGGAATAAAATGTGTTTGCTTCTGCTTTGAGGGATGAGGATGGGGCGGGGTAGGGGGGGAATAAAAAGGTTAGAAAGTGACTCATTTAAGTATAACTTTGTATTCTATTTTTTCCCTATCAATTTGTTACTATCTTAAGTAGCCACCTACTCTTCATGTGCTCAGAGTGCTGTAACTAATAAGAACAAACAACATAATATAATACATGGTACATAATCTAGAAGGCTTTATATTGAATTACCTACTGGAAAATAAAAGTTCCAGTTGCCAAGCAACTTCTCTCCACAGGGACCTGTTGAGGCCATGATACTTTAGAAAACAATATTTCAAATCACTTTGGAACTTAATGGGCCCTCCTTATGTATGTTTGCTGCAGGTCTCACATCTGTTTAGTGCAATCAAAAAGGCTTTAGTAATCCTAGGAAATTAGTGATTCACCTTTTTATTTCCCCCAACCCCCACCCAAATGCTGACAATTCACACAGAGATGGATTTGTCTTACATGGTGTAAATCAGAGTAGACAAGTCTGATTAGTTTTACCACCTATTAAATATTTTCAAAATCCAATATGTTTAGACAATTTTAAACCTTTTAGGACTTAATTCGTCAGGGATTTGATGCCTGAATGCTACAGTTTTGGGCTAGTGAAACTGAAATAGAAGGACTAGTGGTTAGGTTGGAGTACGAAGTAAAAAGTAAAATGTAAAGAATAAAGGGAGACACTGATGATAGATAACACATATATAATTATTTTGGTAACATGTTCAAGTTGATTGGGAGTAAAAGTTTATGTAACCATTTAGGCATTCAAAGAGAAGTTCATGGGTAATTTCTTTTGTGGGGATGTGTTAAGCATGACCTGTCCCTAGATCTCCTACTTTTTTTTAAAGTTCTGTGGTGGTATTAATTTATGTAATTGGCCAAGGTCCCAACTGTAACTAGTCATTGGTATTTATAATACTCACAAGAGAGAAGTGAACTTAGCATTGTTGAATGTACTCTGAGGCATATTTCATGATGTCCAAATTCCTATTTTTAGATGGAGGCAAGTAATCTAGAGGTCCTGATTAGTTCCTTTTTATTCAGGATTCTCTCCCTTCTCCTCTCCCCACAACTCCTGCCTTTCTCTCTGGAAAAGTGTTGTAAGTCTGAGGATGGTTGTGCATTATTGTAGCAGTAAGCCTGCATTGTATATTCAATTATCTTTAAATACCCATTACCTCTTTCTGTTTTCCATTGATGTGTAACTTAGCCTTAAAACTTGTTTGTATAAGGTTACCCTTTATTAAGACTGTGGTAGGTAGCTTGAAAATATATTTTTATCCATGTCAGTGCTTATAATTTTTAGTCTTTGTTGTAGTCATTGTAAATTATCTTGTTTTTCAATAACAGAAATGCTCTTGTTACATTTAATGTTTTCTGCCTTGAATTTTGCGCATTCAAATCATGTAACAACAGAGAATACATGCTTGCTGAAAAAGTTAAAATGGTATAGAAATAAATTTAATAAAACTTAATTGCCCCTCTTTAATTGTATTACATGACCTCAACAATTTAATGTCCTTTTTTCCTATGTAATTTTGCAAACATTTCTGTAAATATGTATTGTGTACATACATTATGCAGTTACTATATCAAAATATAGATCTACCTCTATTTTTAGAAATTCTGCTTTGTATTTTATAATATGGATTTTCATTTAGCCATTTCCATGTTGATAGACATCTAGATTGTCTCAAGTTTTTTTTTTTTCTTCATTATAATAAACAGTGCTGCTGGTGAATGTCCTTGAGCTAGATTCCAAATAGTTCAAGAAGTTTGTGCATTTTAAATTTTGCTCTATTTTGCTAAATTGTTCTCTAAAAGTCTATACCAGTTTATATTCCCACAAACATGAAAGTATTCATTTCCCTACACTTTGGACCCTGGTGTGTGTTAATCTTTCTAATTTTACTGTGTTCTCTTAGACAAAAAAGGGTGTTTTGACTTTCATAATTAATTTTAAACTGATTGTGTTGCTCTGTTGCACTTAATAATTTTTTGAGAGCTTTTGAAATAGCTTCTTAGAGATATCAGCATTACTACATCAAGGGTATTGGAGAATAATAGTGCTACTTATTATCTACCGACAGGGAGCTACTTTGTGATGGCTTGCTACTGCCTTCTAGTGGTTAATTTTGGCATTTTCTTTATCTTTACATACTCCTTTGTGATGATTAGTCTTGAAAACTGTATTGTGTTTATTGAATGGTGCTATTTAGTACTTTTTGATAGCTCTGTTTGCATCTGTTTTATTGGTCATACCTTACGTTGATAAATATAATTGTATCAAAGTAATTCATCATTCTTTGTTTTTATTAATATATCTTTGTTATGACATTCTTAACTATGAAAAATTACTAACACTCTAGTCAGGTATAGCAATTCAACTTCATCAAAAGTGCTTTGCTAAGTCCAAAATTATAGAAAAAAGAGTCATTGTAATGTTATGCTAGACTTTTAAAAATGTATTTAAATGAGACAAGGTTTCGCCACGTTTCCCAGGCTGGTCTTGACCCCCTTGACTCAAGCAATCCACCCAGCTTGGCCTCCCAAAGTGCTGAGATTACAGGCATGAACAACTGTGCCTTGCACTGAGGAATACTATGTGTTATAAACCTTGTAAATTTAGGATATTTTATTTATATATATATAAAATTCAGGAAAAACATTAATTTACGGCAGGTCCAAGGTTAAACATTTGCTCAAAAACTTGTCAAAACACTCAAATAGCATTTGAGACAATAATTCAATGTTTGAATTCAGGCAACATTATCCTCCCCATGGACTGATTCTATTCATTGTAATCTGGTCAAAGAACTAGTCCTTGTACTCTAATATGTTCTTGTTCTGCATTCACTGCTTTTTTGTCATTGTTTTTTGTTTGTTTTGTTTAAGAGAGAGTCTTGCTGTGTCGCCCAGGTTGGAGTGCACTGGCATGATCTCGGCTCACTGCAACCTCCACCTCCCGGGTTCAAGTGATTCTCCTGCCTCAGCCTCCTGAGTAGCGGGGACTATAGGTGTGCACCACCATGCCTGGCTAAGTTTTGTATTTTTAGTAGGTACGAGGTCTCATCATGTTGGCCAGGCAGGTCTTGAACTGCTGACCTCAGATGATCTACCTGCCTTGGCTTCCCAAAGTACTGAGATTACAGGTGTGAACCACCGTGCCCGGCCATGCATTCACTGCCTTTAACAAAAAGCATATTAAATCTTGTTTTACAACCTTCAGATTCTGCTCTCTCCTTTTTCTCTTTTCCTTTTAAATATAACCATAAAATGTGTTTCATCATTTCCTGGAATTCTTACTGACCTAGCTGTTTCTGACATTGTATTCTCTTGTTAATTTATAAACTACATTTCAGCTAACTATTTGCATTATGCTGGCCTGAATGTAATTAATAAAAGTTTGTTTATTGTTTTGTGTTTTTGATCTTTTAAGTGGCTTGTTTCTCTGTCACTTCTGTAGTTTCAGCTGAGCTCTGCTAATGTCTCAACTTCATTTTACTGGGTTCCAGTGCCCTCTGCTGGTTATGTTTCCTCTAAGAAATAAGCTAACTTGATCATGACTATGGCTAGCATTATCATTTAATAAATAAAGTGGGTAGATCTTTGACCTTGTCACTTATCACTTAGGTAACACATTCTAATTTGTTTGATATTTACCTAAGTAAAAAATATTACCAGGTCAGGCACAGTGGCTCACGCCTGTAATCCCAGCACTTGGGGAGGCCAAGGCAGGTGAATCGCTTGAAGCCAGGAGTTCAAGACCAGCCTGACCAACATGGCATAACCCCATCTCTACTAAAACTACAAAAATCAGCCAGGCGTGGTGGCATACACCTGTAATCCCAGCTACTCAGGAAGCTGAGGTGGGAGATTCACTTGAAACCCAGAGGCAGAGGTTGCAGTGAGCTGAGATTGCACCTCTGTACTCCAGCCTGGGCGACAGAGTATGAGACTCTGTCTATAAATAAATAAACTAATTAATTTTTAAAAAGTAGAATTAAATATATAACAATAGTACCATATAGGACAGAAAGGAGGTTAATGGAGTTCCAAGTTCTTTGCATTATCCTGGAAGTGGCAACAGTTATAATTAAACTTTAATGAGTCAGGGAAACAAAAACTAGAAAAGGATGTATATTAAGCTAACAGAGGTGGAAATAGAGGAATAATTTTTAAAAATGTAATCCATAGGAAGGTAGGAGAGAAGAAAAGAACACAGAACAGGTGGACAAATAAGAAGTATATGGCAGATTTAAACCAGAGTTTTAGTAATGACATTGAATATACATTATTTAAATATTCCAAAGAAAAAACAAAGTTTACCAACTGGATTAAAAACAATGTTGCTTATGTGCAAGACTCTATCTATCTATCTATCTATCTATCTATCTATCTATCTATCTATCTATCTGAAACACATAAATAAATGAAATGTGGATCCAGGAAAGCTAAAAATGCAATAGTGTAAATACTAACCTAAAGAAAGCTGACAAAGCCACACTGACATTGGATCAAGTAGACTTTAAGGAAAGAAGCATTATGAGATAATGAAACATGTTCCAGACTGATTTAAAAAGGTTAATCTACCAGGAAGATGAAATAATTCTAAACTTGTGTTACCAAATAACTAGCCTGAAAATAAAAGCCAAACTGACAGAACTAAAAGGGAGAGACTAATCCGCAGTCACAGTGGGATCTTAACTTACCTCCTTAGTAACTGTTAGAACCAACCGCAAAAGGAAAACAATGAGAAGACAAAATTGAACAATACAATGAACAAATTTAATCTCATATATGTATATACATATCTCACTGTACTTCAGAATATACTTTTGTTTTTCAAATGCACATGGAACAAAATTGATGGTAAAGCTGGGCCATAAAACAAAGCTAAAAATTTTTCCAAAAAATTGAAAACATGTGGAATGTTTCTCAATCAAAGAAAATATGATAGATATCAATAACAAAAGTACAGCTAGAACTGGGCACAGTGGTTCACGGCTGTAATCCCAGCACTTTGGCAGGCTGAGGTGGATGGATCACTTGAGCTCAGGAGTTCAAGACCAACTTCGGCAACATAGCTTAACCCTTTGTCTACAAAAAATAAAAAAACTTGACAGGTGCAGTGGCGTGTGCCTATAGTCCCAGCTACTCAGGGGGCTGAGGTGGGAGGATCGCTTGAGCCCAGGAGATGGAGGTTGCAATGAGCCGAGAGCATGCCATTGCACCCCAGACTGGGTGACAGGAGTCAAACCTTGTCTCAAAAATGAAAAAACAAAAGTTACAGCTAGAAAGTTTCTACATGTTTGAAAATTAACTAGCATATTTCTAAATAATCCACAGATTGAAAAAGAATAAAGGGATGAAAATACAGAATGTCTACATTTGTGAGATATGGCTCAAACCATGCTTAGAGGGAATTGTATATTTCCAAAAGCCTATATTAGAAAAGAAAAGAGCTCAATATTGGTGAAATAAAAATTAGAAATACTAAAGAACAGAATATAAGGAAGTAGAAAACAAACATGACATTGAACAAGGAAGCTAAAAGCTAGTTCTTTGAAAAATCTAACAAATAAAAAAAATTTATAAGTCCTTGACAAGGAAAATCAAGAAAAGTGAGAGAAGACAGCAAAAACCAATATTAGGAATGAAAAGGAGGATTGCTACAGATGTTCCATTAAAGTGATTTTTGGAGGATATTATGAAAAAATTTATGCTTATAATTTTGAAAACATTGGAGAAATTTACAGAAAGTACAGTGTAACAAAATTGACACAAGGAGGAATTAAGTATGTGAATATTCTTATATCGTTTAAATTTCTTATAATTTGGCTTCACTGTTGAACTCTTCCAAGCATTGGAGGAAGGAAGGTCATACTTGCATATACTTTTCCAGGGAACAAAAAAGAGGGAATACTTTCTAACTTGCTTTTTGAGGGCAGGGAGCCTTGATACCAAAATCATATAAGAACATCAAAAGAAAGGACAATTTCAAGCCAGTCTTTCTCAAATATAGATACAAAAGTCTGAAACAAAATATGCCAAATCTAGCAACATAACAAAAGGTAATACAACCACGTTGGATTTCTCAGGAATGGAAGATTGTTTAAAAATTCAAAAATCTGGCCGGTTGCTGTGACTCACGCCTGTAATCCCAGCACTTTGGGAGGACGAGGGCAGGCGGATCACTTCAGGTCAGGAGTTCGAGATTAGCCTGGCTAACATGGTGAAACTCCGTCTTCTCCACAGGCTCTTCCTCCTACCTATCCTTTAAATGACGTTCCTTAGGGCTTTCTCTAGGCCTTCTACTTACCCTTTACTCCATGGTTTCAGTGTTCATTTATTTTCTCATAACTTCTAAACACATTACTCCAGCTTAGTTTGTGACACTTGAAACCGTATTTGTCTGTCTATTGGACATCTCTATTCACATGTCTTACAGGCACCTCAAACTCAGCATGTTAACTGAACTCATCTCCATAGCCCCTAAATCTGTTTCTCCTTGGGAAGGTAAATGGTTCAGTAACTGACACCAGCATTCACCCTGGAGTCTTTACTTTCTTGACCAGCTTCTCTATACTACCCTCTGTCCCCAAGATCTAAACTCTCTGAGGATAGGAACCTATTACACTTTATTCAACAGTGAATTTAACAATCCTTAGAATAAGACTTGGCATGTAGTAGGGGCTCAATTATATTTTGTCGAATGCATCTTCCCCCTTTCTCCATATTCACTTTGGTTTCTGAACTCTGTTAGTTTTTATCTCCTAAAACCTATTCATTCCTTTTTATGCCTGTAGTCCCTTACCTAACTAAGACTACCATGTGTTACCTGGACTACCATGAAGGGACCAAAGGCTGAGTGGGTGGCTGCAATTTGGAAGAAGAGGTTTGGGGTTAGGACATATGTACATTGCTGGTAAAATATCTAAGATGCAGCATGTAAGCCTTTACCTTTTTCCTTAAAGGACACAACTGAATTCAGACTTAAAACTACATGGTTTGCCACCTCATGATATTTAACTTCCTTTTGTGACCAGTTACCACAGTCATCTGTGTAAGTTCATCTATTCTGAGAGTGAGGGGGAAGGTGGATTGGAAGTAAAGGATAAGAAAGGATAATAGAAGGTCTGTCTGTTGTTACTCCATATTTTTAATGACATTCGCACCCCCTTTCTGCTGAGGGCCACTAACCTTGACTTTCCAGATATACAGTGGTGCTCTGTCCCACGTTAATGAATGCCATCAAAAATACGGAATAACAACAGACAGATCTTCTATTATCCTTTCTTCTGAATCTTGACAATCAGAATCATGATAATCTGAATCATGACAATCAGAGCATCTTAATCTATTTGGTTAAAAGAGGCTCCTAGTTCAGTATTGAAAATTGAACTCTTTGACCTTTGTGTTTTTTGTGTAAGATAATGCTATTCTTGGCTTCCTGTGAATTATAAGACAGTTTTGAAAATCCCAGGTTTTCTGTTTGGATTGTTTGAATTGGTATTTCTTAACACATTTCTTGCTGATAAATCAAAATATTCCTGGGGGAGCAGGAATTAAAAATGAGGGCAATAATCTGTCTCTAAGATTTTTTAATCTCTAGATTTGAATTAATGTGCTTGCCTTTTCTCATCCATTTTTCCAGTTTAAATGTCAAATGTGTTGGAGCATTTGTGTTCATGTGTGGGACATGTAGTTGTTAGCAAGTTTTTTTTTTGAGACGGATTCTCGCTCTTTCACCCAGGCTGGAGTGCAGTGGTCCTATCTTGGCTCACTGCAGGCTCTGCCTCCTGGGTTCATGCCATTCTCCTGCCTCAGCCTCCCGAGTAGCTGGGACTACAGGCACCTGCCACTACACCTGGCTAAATTTTTGTATTTTTAGTAGAGACAGGGTTTCACCATGGTCTCGATCTCCTAATCTCATGGTCTGCCTGCCTCAGCCTCCCAAAGTGCTGGGATTATAGGCGTGAGCCACCACGTCCGGCCTGTTGTTAGCAAGTTTTTACAAACACCACTGTTTGACATTATTATGCTTATTTATACTTTTACCTGAACAAACTTGTTTCATCCCTCACCCTATCACATAATTAAGCTCTAGGAGAGCAGGGGCCTTGTCTGTATTGTTCTCAGTACCTTGTGTCAGAGTAAACACTTTTAAACAGTTACTGACTCAAAGAGTCATGCTTCTACATGTGGACTTGAGTGGTTTTCCTTCTTACAGTATTCTCACTTTTTCCTTTTTTATCCCCCCCAAGCACTGGAGAGGGGTCTCCTGAAAACCCTGCAGAAACTAGATGAATATCTGAATTCTCCTCTCCCTGATGAAATTGATGAAAATAGTATGGAGGACATTAAGTTTTCTACACGTAAATTTCTGGATGGCAATGAAATGACATTAGCTGATTGCAACCTGCTGCCCAAACTGCATATTGTCAAGGTAGGTCTGAGGGGGTGATGTCGCATTGCCATTGCCTTGTATTATATTTACTAACATGGCATTTCCTTTGTGCTCAAAACATTTCTGATCTTATATGACTAGTTGTTTAACTCAATGCTGTTTAGGCAATAGTTGAAACACCCTGGAGTTAGTTAAATGGAAAATTATGTCTTAAAATTGAGGAATATAAGAAAGATGAATTTTTTTTTCTGTGACTGCATAAAAATTCAAAGATATCATGCATGACTTTGAATTGGAGTTTGCCACACTGACTTCTGGTGTCAAATTCTGTCCTGTGATCACACCTGGCTTTCTCTATTCAAGGCAAAAAGTATTGAGCATTTATTATATGAGACACTGGGCTGTGCACATTGTTAAATAGAATAACAATAAGCACTAGTTGTAAATAAAGACCTAAGATAACAAAAACAGATGTAAAATAGTGTATGTGTGTTGTGAAGTATTTTCCAGTGATTATACTTGGCTGTCTTTCTGGGTGTCCAAGGCAGTTATTTGCAGTCACTGTCACACTTCTAAATCCCTGGTGTAGCTTGCAGTCTTGGTCATTATTTAAAACTGGTTAGAATGATGGTGACAGACTTCTTTTCAAATAGAAGCAGTTCTCAAAGATTTAGAGCATTAATTATTTGCTCCCAAATCTGAGATGTGTCTAGCTTGCAAGACATGGAAAATAAGTCTGTTAACTTTTGATCTCTTTGTATTTCAGGTGGTGGCCAAAAAATATCGCAACTTTGATATTCCAAAAGACATGACCGGCATCTGGAGATACCTAACTAATGCATACAGTAGGGATGAGTTCACCAATACCTGTCCCAGTGATAAGGAGGTTGAAATAGCATATAGTGATGTAGCCAAAAGACTCACCAAGTAAAATTGCGTTCATAAAAGAGATGTCTTCATGTCTTCCCCTAAGAATATGCTTTCCTAACAGGCTACTCCTTCTTACAGAGCAGAAATTGTATTTTGCACGAACATGCAGTTATTAAAGATTAGGATCAAGGATAGACAAGGTATAGTAGTTATCTTAAAATATACACTCCGAAGCAGTATTATTTTAAAATCATTTTACCCTGCCTATCTTCTCTACCCGGGTTCCCCTCTCTTTAATTTGGAGACACTCCACCACAAACTTTTCATTTTAGAGGTAGCTTGCCATCTCTCAGGAGCCCTCAGCGTTGTGTCCATTCACTGTGTACAGATGGCAGAACTTTTGAGGTGCAATGTTTAATTGTTAAAATAGTAGCCACGACTTTATCAGGCAGCCCCAAACTGGTGCATAATGCATGGTACAAGGAATATTTATGTATTTTTTGGAATTTTGTAATATTTAGTAAAAGTATAGGAAAGGATTGCTACTGTATCAGAAATACTGTTTCAATTTAGTCTATCCAGGATATGTACTAAGGACTATTACCACCAGAGAAGAGAGCTTTCTACAAAAGTCACTACAGATTTTGCTATATTGCTTTGTAGATAGATTTTTACTTTTGCCTAAAAGTATTTATCCTTCATACCAATTGTAACATCTGACACCATGTAGAAGCTAAAAGTTTAGAGGGAGTGAGGGTTTTCTCAAGACCTTCCTCAAGCATTTTATCTTTATAAGAGGAATTGATGAGCACCTGATACTCTGTCTAAATATGTTTATTATATGTGTTGTGCCCTGTGCCATTCATTTGGAACATTATTGCTTTCTTTATTTTAAAAAGCTTGTTTTTAGGTAATCATAGAGCTTGCTATTTGTACAACTTTTGAGCAACACTACATAAACTGATTTTTAGTTGATTTAGCTATAGCAGTACAATGATTAGTAATGTAAAAATTAACACAGAAATTAACCTAAGGAATGAAGGGCGGGTTTGTCAAAATATCAAGTGAATTTTTATTTCTAAAGTACATTTAATGTAGGTGACCTAAAGAATGCATTATCCGTCCTATATAAAAAAAAGATAAAACACAGGTCACCAACTTTCTCAGTTCACCCCATTTACCTTGTATAGAGGATTGTTCATTCCTTTGGGACTAAGTTATAATTATGGTGAGTGTGTCTTTACTGTAGTTTTGCCTGATCTCACTCATTGCATTTCCTGGAGTTAAATTTTCCAGTAGCCATGTTGAGGACTAGCACTCTGCATGTTTTTGTTTTGTTTTTTGGGGTTTTTTAAAATTGAAGTCCTAAACCAGAAATTATTTGTGCTCTAACAAGGGAGGATGAACTTGCCAAAAATAAAACTTTGCTATGTATTTACTCTTTTTTAAAAGACAAAAACAAAACCAGACTTTCTAAGTAGTACTCCAAAGACTGTGATTGTGACTATAATACATTTTTGGTAATTTTTTTATACTTAATTTGTATAGGAAATGCTATTTCTCATAGGCTGTTTCTTGAAATTTTAAGTTTATTGCTTTAAAAGGGCAGTGTTTCTCCCACTTTGATATGCTAACATTTAGTGAGCACTGGCTTTATGGAAGCAGCTTTTTATAAGTGTCCTGCATTTTTTGAACCTATCATTAATTAGCTTAGTATGAAAGATAAGAAAATCTCCATGTCCTATCCATTTGGCTTAGGGAGATTCTTTACCATACCTTTCTTAAAACTCTTTATTGCTTATCAAAAGTTTTGAGTACCCGCTTTTTTTTTTTTTTTTTTTTTTTGGTAATTAAATATTGTATGATTTATCTGGTTCAAGGAAGAAGCACTAGTCAGTTATCTATTGAGAAATTATTTTGCAGTGGTTTTAGTGGGTGAAAGTGTCCCATCTGCACCAGTACACAGGCAGGCATTATCACTCTTCACCTACTTTTTAAATAGTGGCAACTTGGCATTCATTCTGGTGATACTGAACCTTGCCTCATAGCTTAAAGTATAAAAAAGATTCAAGAGCAGTAAGATTTGTTCTTTCCAGTGAACAGTGGACCAAGTGGTGCACGGTGGAGGGCTAACAGAGAGCTCCATTCTTCAAAATACGGTGATGAAAATTCATTTTGAAACTCAAATATTTTCATTTTGGATATTCTCCTGTTTTTATTAACCCAGTGATTACACTTGGCCATCCCTCTAAATGTTCGAGGAAGGCATGTCTATTGTGATTTTGATGAAGACAGAATTATTTTTCTCTGTAGAAAGACAGATACCACTTTATCAGGGAAGTTAGTCAAATGAAATGGAAATTGGTAAATGGACAAAAGCTAGCTAGTAAAAAGGATGATCCAGCAACATGCTTTAACCCCATTGTATGTTTGTGGAAAGAGCATAGTTTAAAATCTTGAGAAATTTGGGACATAAAAGTTTTCATAGTAGACAGGTCATGCAGTATATGAATTGACATAATGGAAAAATCTGATTTTATTTTTACAACTAGTGAATCCATTCCCCTTCATTTAAACACCTTTTGTGTTTTACTTCAGTGAGGAGATTGGAGTCTGAATGGATCTGTTTTCCAAGAGATTCTGAGAAATTTTTTGTATTCAACAGTTGGAAAGCTCTCTATTCTAGCTGATAAAACTTCCCTTTTTTTTGATGTAGATGCAGATATTCTATACAGTTCTGTTGTCTTTTACTAGGACTGTTAACTTTTATGATAAAATTCAAATAAGATTTTATTTCTTGGTAATTTTGGCTTTCACAATTTATCTTTAAATCCTTGAGCAATCTGTATGCAATTAAGAGATTTCTGACATTTATTCTTACACTAAGTGGATCAACTCTAGGATTTAGGCATGTTAACTTTATTTCTGTTGTGTTTTGAATCTCTCCGGAGTTGCATGTAGATAGCATTGATTTCTGTGTACTTAAACCCATTTAGAAAATAACTACAAAGTAAAAATGGAGAGGAAATCGAAATGTATTTTTTCATGAACATTTTGATACAAAGTTCATCATTTAATGATTCATCAATTTCTTGCATTAATTTGAATTAAGCATTTAATTCAAAGAGAGGGGAGCATTCATTATTGATATATGTGGGCTTTTAAAAACTCCATCCTTTATAAATAGTCAAGGTTTGGGCCACACAAAGTATATTTTTATCATGGAAAAATTTCAGCTCCTCAAGCCATCATGTTGAACAGAATTGGAGTATTTTCTTTAGAATTTCTGGAACAGGCAAATGAAAGCTTATAGGATGCATGTATTTTCTTTTCTCTTTGGAACATCAACACCAGTATATTGCTGGCAGCTATGGTATTAAAAATAAAGTATATTTTCACTATCATAAAGGATTCTTTTTTCCCCCCTCATGAAAATAAACAACAACAACAACTTGTAAAAGTGTTTTGAGACTACTTTTTTTTCTATGGGTGATTCAGCACATTTAATACGTTAAAGGAAAAAAACCATAGGATCATTTCAATAGGTACAGAAAATAACTTGATTAAAATATTCATGTTACTCATTCTTAGCAAAATAGGTAACTTTTTTTTAACCTGATAAAGACTTTTATTGAGAACCTATAGCAAATGAAATAGAAGCTATATCGTTAAAGTCAAGAATAAGACAAGGTTGCCCTCTATCACAGCTACTATCCAGCTACTTTCACAGCTAGTTTATTTAGAGATATCCTAGCCAATGCAGTAACATCAGTGAAAGGAATAAGGAATGGAAAAGAAGCAACAAAATGACTGCCCTTGGCAGGTAATGATGATGGTGATGGTGTGTGTGTGTGTGTATAAAATCCAAAATAATTTACAACTACTAAAAATAATTCAGCTGGATTTCTAGTTGCAAGATTGAGGAACAAAATTTAATATAACTACTATATACAAATAGTAACCACCTTGAAAGCCAATAGAGAAATTGGTAACATTTTTTTTTTTTTTTTTTTTTCTGGAAGAGAATTGGGTGCCTGAGGTAAATAGGTGGGAAATTATCAAGGTATACTTTTAAGTTTTTAGAAATTGGTAAATATATTACCTATTCTAATAAAGTGCTTTAAAAAAAGAATAAAGATCCTAAGTGATTGAGGATCAAATCAAACTGTGCAATTCCTAGCCAAGCATGGTGGCTCATACCTGTAATCCCGGCACTTAGGGAGGCCAAGGTGGGAGGATTACATGAGGCCAGGAGTTCAAGACCAGTCTGGGCAACACAGCAAGACCTTGTCTCTACAGAAAAAAAAAAAAAAAAAAGTGGTAGCATGAGTCTGTAGTCCTAGCTACTCGGGAGGCTAGGGAAGGAGGATCTCTTGAGCCCAGAAGTTTGAGGCTGCAGTGAACTATGATTGTGCCACTGTACTCCAGCCTGGGTGACAGAGCAAGACCCTGTATCTTTTTAAGTGCAATTCTTTATGGAGAAAAGTACAAGACATTATTGAAAGGCCTAATAGAAATTTGTTCAGTGGATAGGCATGCCATATTCATGGATGGAGAGCTCAAAAGCATGAAAATTTAAATTCTGACTATTTATAAATATATTTTCCAACAAGATCCTAACAGGTGTTTTTGGAAACTAGATAAACTGATTCAAAAATTCATATGGAAGAGTCATGCCCCCAAATAGCCAACATATATTTGAAGATGGGGAAAGAGAACTTGTCTGACAAGATGCCAAGACTTATTAAAAACTTACAGTAATTGATGGGTAAGATATAGGTCACAGCAACACAATACTACTGCTGCAACAACCATAAAAAACTATTAAAACACCAAAATAGGCCAGGTGCAGTGGCTGAAATCCCAGCACTTTGGGAGGCCAAGGCAGGCAGAATCACCTGAGGTCAGGAGTTTGAGAGCAGCCTGGCCAGCATGATGAAACTGTGACTCTACTAAAATTACAAAAAATAAATAATAGTGATGGAAGGAAGGTAAGTGGAGTTAAGTACTTGTAAGATTCTTACATTATTTGGGAAGTGGTAAAAGTACCAATTTAAGAAAATGATAATAAATCATGGATAAATATCAGAATTTCTAGGCTAACTACTAAAAGAACTACAAGAATAAAAATCCAAGACTCAAGGAGAAAATGGAAGTTTTAAAAAATTCACTTAATCCAAAAGAAAGGACAAGAGGACCAAATGAACAAAAGATAGGACAAATTGGAAAAATAGCAAAAGGTTAACTGTAAATCCAACACTTAGTAAATTTATGAAATGTAAATGGACTGAACAATGTTAAGTGTCAAACTGGATTTAAAAACCCCAATATATGCTATTTACAAGAGATAAATATATGGGGGCTCAGAAGGGTGAAATTAAAGAATGGAATAGTTAATTCATTGACACAGTTAATGAAAAGATGTGACTATCATACAAAGTAGGTTTTGAGGCAAGAAGTGTTACTGGAAATGAAGAAGGATGTTTTACAATAGAGGACATTGATAATCATGAACAATTTATTCACTATGAAAATGTAACAGTCCTAAATTTCTCTGTGTCTAATAACACCTTTAAATAAAATAAAAATTGACTAAGCTAAAAGAGAAATAGTCTCCAATTATGAGGACAAATTCCTCCTCATAATTGGAGATTCTTAACATAATTCTCAGTAACTGATAGAACAAGGAGGAAAACACGTGCGTGTGCACATACACATGTACACACATAGGAATAGCAGAACAGAGAATAACACAACCACTTGACCTAATGGATGCATATGGAACCCTATATCCAACAACTGCAGAATGTACATTCTTTTCAGGTATATGTGGAACTTTTAGTGAAATAGACCATATGCCGACCCATAAAACAAGCCTCAACAAATTTCAAAGGAATGAAATACAAAATACATTTTCTGACCACAGTGGAATTAAACTAGAAATCAATAGTTGAAAGATACCAAGAAAATCCCTAGAATAAGGAACTACTTACAGTAGCCTACAACCCACGCTGATTTTTTTTTTTTTGGACAGAGTCTCACTCTGCTGCCCAGGCTGGGGTGCAATGGCATGATCTTGGCTCACTGCAGCCTCCGCCTCCCAGGTCCAAGTGATTTTCCGGCCTCAGCCTCCCTAGTAGCTGGGATTACAGGCGCCTGCCACCATGCCCGTCTAATTTTTGTATTTTTACAAATACAAAAATTGTAACCTGTTGGCCAGGTTGGTCTCTGACTCCTGACCTCAAGTGATCCACCTGCCTTGGCCTCCCACAGTGCTGGGATTACAGGCGTGAGCCACCACATCCTGCGTGAAAATCTAAATTTTTAAATTGAACACACATACTTATTATATACCAGGAACTATTCTAAACACCTTACATGTATTAGTCTCTTTAACAATCCTATGAGATAGAGACTATTATTCCCATTTCATGGATGAGCTGAGGTATGTGGAGGTTAAGAAACTTGCTCAAGAGCCTGGGAAACATAGCAGGACCTTGTCTGTACAAAAACAAAACAAAAACAAAAACAAAAAACGGAGTATGGTGGTGAGAGCCTCTAGTCCGAGCTACATGGGAGGCTGGGGCAGGAGGATCGCTTGAGCCCAGGAGTTCGAGGTTGCAGTGGACTACGATCGTGCCATTGCACTCCAGCCTGGGCAACAAAGCAAGATCCTATCTCTAAATAAGAAACTTGCTCAAAATCCCACAGCTAGTAAATGACAGTCAAAGTTAGGCAATATAGCAATACGCAGATAGTGCTCAGCAGTCTTTAAAAGTGTGTCTGCTTTCCTCAAAAGAGTGGACTTGGCTCCCTGGCCCCCGACAACTAAGGTAATTGGTTGCCAGGTAAGCAGAGGTCCAGCTGGAATATACAGATTCTTTAAAAAGAAAAGAAAAGAAAAAAAAAAAAAAAAAAGACGGGATTCTGGCTCTGTTCCCCAGGCTGGTGTCAAGCCCCTGGCCTGAAGCAATCCTCCTGTCTCACCCTCCGAAAGTGTTGGGATTGCAGTCGTGAGCTACCGCGCCCGGCCAAGAGTACATTTGGGTTGTCCTGTGGGGCAGGTCTCTCGCACTAAGCAGGAGGTAGAGGTCCCTGGCCCAGAGGAGCCCTGCATCCCCCACCTCCTGCTGCAAGAGGCATCAGCTGGCCTTTTCCCTAAAGCTGGCCTTCCTGCCGAAGTGGCCAGCAGGGGCCGCGGTTCCCCTCCTTTCGGCGCCACTTCTGCAAGCAGGGCTGGGACAGCTGCAGGACCTCGTCAGTTTGGGGAGCTGCCAGACCCGATCTGCAGCGTTGTCGGCTTCCTTCCTCTTTATCAGATCTGTCAGGGCTGCTGCGCGCTGCGAAGGCGCCTCCGGCCTCCTTCCCTCCTTCCGGTGTCGAACGGACGCTCCCCGGCGCCGCTGCGAACCAACACCTCCGCGTACCGACACCTCCGCGCCTCCCCCGGCGGGGCAGGGCAGGGACCCGCTCGCACCCTCGGTGGGGTGGGGTGGGAGGTGCCAGCGGTATGGGTGTGACGGAGCCAGCCAAAGTCCACGCGAGGTCAGGTCGTGCGTGGGCCTCGGCGCTGGCACTTCTGCATGCCCCTGGTTCTCGGCCCGCCACCGGCAGCTAGAGGAAGCGCCTCGCCCGTGGAACCACAAGGCTGGGCGGCGGTTGGGTCGCGGCAGGGCGAGGGCTCAGCTGCGGTTGGCCCCGAGCCGCGTCCTTCTCCCGGGGGCCCCGATCACTGCCTGGGGACTCGAGAGCGCCCCCGCCGCCGCGCCCGGCGCCGGTTCTCCGCTTCTGAGAGCGCGCGCGGGAGCCCGAGCGAGCCCTCCTGGACACCCGGCACAGGCCGGAGCGCCGACTGCGGGAGGGGGCCGCCTGGGCACTAGGAAAAGGGGCCACGGTTCCAGGTGGGGCGGTCCCCGCTCTGCTGACTCGGAAGGGCCTCACTTCTCTGCCAGAAGCGGCACCCATCCATGGGGAGGGACGGCCTCGGGACATCCTTTGGGGAAGCCAGTGACACATTTCTGATCCAATTTCTTATAAAATAAGAAATAGGTAAACCTCAGTTTCTTCCTGTGCTTCCTTTCTCTAATTTCCTCAGTCAGATAAAAATTCTCATTAAACTCGATGTACCAGTTATTGTGCTAAAGTTTTTAAAATGTTTCAAGTCTTTTCATATTCTCAACAGTCTATTAGAGGAGGGACTATTCTTGTCCCTATTGTTTTATATAAAGAAACTTAAATCTAGAGAGGTTAAATAATTTGCTCAAGGTCACACCGGGAACCGATAGAGGTCATCTGGCTCCAGAGCTTAACATCGCACTGGGTTGGTTGCTGTCACCTGCCCTGTGCAGGGTGTAGTGGAGACTCGGGGAGGCTGATTTCCTCCTCTCCCTCTCCCTCTCTCTCCCTCTCCCTTTCCCTCTCTCCCTGTCTCCCTCTCTCCCTCTCTCCCTGTCTCCCTCTCTCCTCTTCTCCCCTCCCTCCCTCCTCTCTCTCACTCTCTCTCTCTCTCTTTCTTTTCTCTTTTATTTTTTATTTTCTTTTCAGACTTTCACTCCCATTGCGCAGACTGGACTGCAGTGGTGCAATCTTGGCTCACTGTGACCTTCAGGGAAGCTGATTTCTTAGCCCAGGTGTAGAACTGCCCAGATCTCCTCAGCTCCCCAAGTGTACTCTTCCTCCTCCTCCTCCTCCTCCTCCTCTTCTCAGCCTCCTCTTCTCTGCCTCCTCCTCCTCTCCACCTCCTCCTCCTCCTCCTTCTCTCTCTCTTTTTAATTTTTTTAGAAACAGTGTCAAACAATCCTCCTGCCTCAGCCTCCTGAGTAGCTGGCACTACAGGCACGTGTCACCCCAAGTGGCCTTTTCCAGCAGGAAGTTTAGGAGCCTAATGAGGGCAATGCAAGCAGAAACAAATGGTTCCAATACCATGCACCAAGTGCATTGGCACCACATTTCTGGGTAAAAGGGTCCTGCTTGGCAGGGGGGACTTTGAGGGGTCAGGGAGGGCAAAAGGGGCCTCTCCCCATCCTTGTCTCAGAGATGTTCAGGCAACTCCCTGCAGTCTGCAGAGGTCACTGTAAGCCAGCAGACTCTCTCTCACGTGACTGAATGGAGGTTTCCCAATCCAGGAAGGGGCAAGAGGAGAAAAGCCCTGGGCCTTCTCCATTCCCTTCCTTCATAGACATGCTTTTAAAAAATGATTTAAAGCCCGGGCACGGAGGCTCACGCCTGTAGTCTCAGCTGCTTGGGAGGCTAAAGTGGGAGGATCGCTTGAGCTCAAGAGGTCAAGGCTAGAGTGAGCTAGGTTCACTGTGCTGCAGCCTGGACCACAGAGTGAGACTCTGTCTCCAAAGAAAAAGAAAAAAGATTTAATCTCATCTCTTAAATAATTTACTGTGGTCTTGCTGCTAATCTTTACCAATCCTCCAAGAATTCTATGGTTTATGCCAGCGTCATGAGTTTGCCTCTTAGTATTTATTTATTTTTGGTCAGAAAATGTAAATAAATGTAAAAAATGTACATAAAGTGAAGCCCAGATCACTGGTGCACAGTATTGATTTGATTATCAATAGAGATTTGTTGTTTGTTCAATCTGCAGTGTTCTAAAGTTACCTTTCAACTTGAAATTCTAAGCCAGCTTGCATTATCAGATGCTTTTTAGAAACCATGATGACATCAAGCTGGAAATATTCCAGGACTCTCGTCTCACTGAAGAAAGAGCTAAGGATGAGTGACTCACCCAAGGCTCTGTTGGTTGCAGAATGGGGACTCCTTGGATCAGACTGTGTGTTTAGCGTAAACATATGATGGCAACTAGGCTGGGACAGAGTTGCTACTAGAATGACATCTTTATCCCCTCTTGTTGGCTTTCAGGGAGTTCCCTGACTTCCTATTATCCCCTCTTGTTGGCTTTCAGGGAGTTCCCTGACTTCCTAAGGAATGGGCTTAAATAATCCTTGGCAACCAGAATCTTGATCTCATGTTTAAAAATATATTTATCTAATGTTAAAACACACGCACTTAAATATATGGCATTCTCTATTCATTAAAAAATAATACTGTTGAATGCCTCCCGGGTGCAAGGCCCTGGCTGGATGTGAATTAATGAAGACACGTGATTTCTGCCTTTAAGAGGCTTCCAGGATCACAAGGGAGAAAAGACATGAACACAAATAACTGGGCCATAAAAGCAGAAGGTGAGAAACGATTCTCAAGAGACTAAAAGTGCTATTTATTCATCCATTCACAAAAATTTATTGAACCTACTTTATGAAGATTCATAAAGGGAACTTTTCAGTAGGAAAACCAAAAGGATATCAGGGAGGATTTTTTTTTTTGTACAGGTTTTGAATTTTTTAAGTGATTATCAAGGCAATTCTGCTCATTGTACAAGTTTTGGAAAGTACAGAAAAGAGTAAAGAAACATATACACAAATTTCCCCCAAATTTACCACCCAGAGATGACTATTTATAGTGTGTTTTCCAGCGCATTTGGTGAGGATTTTTTTTTGCCTTTAAGGATTTTAGAGCTTAATTTCTATTACAAATCTGTTGTACCATAAGCATTTTCCCACATCATCTGGAACTCTTGATTTTTTTTTTTTTTTTTTTTTGAGACAGGGTCTTGCTCTATTGCCCAGGCTGGAGTGCAGTAGTGAAATCTTGGCTCACTGCAGCCTCAACCTCCTGGGCTCCATCAATCCTTCCCCTTCACCCTCCCGAGTAGGTGGGACTACAAGCATGCACCACCATGCCCAGATAATGTTTGTATTTTTTTGTAGAAACAAGGTTTCTCTGTGTTGCCCAGGCTGGCCTCAAACCCCTGAGCTCAAATGATCTGCCCACCTTGGCCTCCCAAAATGCTGGGATTACAGGTGTAAGCCACCACACCCGGTCTCTCTTGATTATTTTAAGGCTATTTGCCTGATGTTTTCAATCACAAGGAACCATCGTTAATCATCTCACTCATTCCTGACTGTAGGACGTCGAGGTTGTTTCCGGCTTTCAATCACCACACATTTATGTTGCAGTGGACATCTCTGTACATACCGCTTTGACTGTACTTCAACTACTAAGTTTCAGAGGAAATAATTGGAAATATGAACCAAAAGAAATATGAACATTTTTAAGGAGAATGATAAATATCACCAAAGTATTTGCCAGAGTTTCTAAGGAAATGTTTAAAAAAAAAAAATGGTTGAAAGGTAGGAACATGTTCAGGCTTTTGATGAATCTCATCAAGTGGCTTGCAGAAATTCTTCATTAGTTTACACACCCCCAGTGCCTGTGCAAATGCCATCTTCTTACACTTCAGCTAACAGAGAGCAGTATCTTTGCTGACTTAATGTTATTTCATTGCTATTTTGCATTGTTTTGGCCCCTAGAGAGATTAAACATTCTCCCCGACACTGCCCCCTGCTAACATTTATTGGCCATTTGTATTTGCATTTTATTGTTTATGGCCTTTACCCTTTTATTCATGGACATTTTTGTCTTTTTAAATCCATTTATGTAAGCTCTTTATAAATTAAGGATTCTAACCATCTGTTTGTGGCATTTCTCCAAGCTTTTTCCCGATTGTTTGTGTTTTAATTTTGCTTGTATTTTTTAATCATACTGAAATTTTTTATTTTTATGTGACACAGATCTGTCAAACATTTCCCTTGTGGTTTCTTCCACGGCTTTGAGGCTTAGAAAGCCCTTCACCCGAAAGACCAGTTGGTGAAGGGAGTTCCCAGGTGAAGGGTACAATAGGGGCTTGGCCTGGAAGCTGATGGAGACACTGTCTCGGGTGCATGGTGAGTTGAACCTGCGCTTTCGAGCCCAGTCAGAGACACCTTTTAAGACTGTGCTGGCTGGGCGCGGTGGCTCACACCTGTAATCTCAGCACTGTGGGAGGCCAAAGCAGGCAGATCATGAGGTCAGGAGTTCGAGACCATCCTGGCCAAAACACTGAAACCTCATCTCTACTAAATATGCAAAAATTAGCCAAGCATGGTGGCGCACGCCTGTAGTCCCAGCTACTCGGGAGGCTGAGGCAGGAGAATTGCTTGAAAGCAGGAGGCAGAGGTTGCAGTGAGCCAAGATGGCACCACTGCACTCCAGCCTGGGCAACAGAGCGAGACTCCATCTCAAAAAAAACAAACAAACAAAAAGCAAGACTGTGCTGTGCGGTCACAAGTCAGGGGAGCCACTGAAGATTTTCGAGCAAGATGATGACATATGGGAGGGGCTGCTAAACACGGATTCTACATCTTCACAATGATATGTGAATATTGGAATGTTTTATTTCTCGCGAGAACTACATGGGACTTCTTCTGAATAGCTATTATGGGAAATCCAGAGTTCACTGCTCAATGAAACTGAAGAATTCTCCCATATTTCTTGAGTCTGCAGCTGTTTGGGGATTTTTTTTTTTGTTTTTTAATAGAGACTGGGTCTTGCTATGTTGACTAGGCTGATCTTGAACTCCTGGGCTCAAGTGATTCTCCTCCCAAAGTGCTGGAATTACAGGGAGGAGCCACCACGCCTGGCCTGTGTGGGGATTAGAGCGTGGTGTTTCTGCTTTGATTCTATTCTATCAGCACCAGGAAGGATCCTCCAGGCCCACACATTTCCTTCTTTCTTTGCAGCAAATTGATACTTGCAGCTTGTTTGCCCAGCATGTCGCCGACACCTTCTCTCCCCGCTTGGCATAGCTTCCCCGCAAGCCTGGCTGAACCGCGAGCGTGGCGAATAGACCTCCACTTTTCTGCCTTAAGGAAAACGGTAGTTTCAATAACTGATTCTGCTAGAGAAACCACACTTGAACAATTTCTAAAATCTCTGGGAAGGAGTTATTCTGGGTGGCCAATTTTTTGGTGAATAAAAAGCTTTTTCCTTCGAGGACTGTATGTTACTTTTTGGTTAGACACTATGTGGAAATGTAGGATACCTCTAGGCCCTTTTTTCATTCTCTTTGAAAAGATTACATTCTTCAATGAAATACTTAAATATTTAAAAGCTACCCAGAATCCTTGCCTCCCAACACAAACATTCCATTTGTTTCTGACCTGCCTTCCGTGTGCGTGTGCATTGCATGGGGCCGCAAATCATTGCACGGACTCTCTATGGTTTTGTGGGTTTCACTGACCAAGGCCTGATCATGTGTGTCTAGATTTTATACAGTGAGCATAAAATGATAATTTAAGAACATTTTTATTGAAATGCACAATATTTAAATATTTAAAACATTTTTTTAAGATACTCAATAGTCTGTTTGCACACAGCATACACAGACTAGTGCACAAATCCTAAATGTACAGCTCTGTTAGAATTTTTTTTTTTGAGACAGAGTCGCACTCTGTCACCTAGGCTGAAGTGTAGTGGCACAATCTCAGCTCACCTCAACCTCTGCCTCCTGGGTTCAAGCAATTCTTCTGCCTCAGCCTCCCAAGTAGCTGGGATTACAGGTGCCTGCCACCGCGCCTGGCTAATTTTTGTATTTTTAGTAGAGATGGGGTTTCACCATGTTGGCCAGGCTGGTCTCAAACTCCTGGCTTTAGGTGATCCTCCCACCTTGGCTGTCCAAAGTCCTGGGATTACAGCCGTGAGCCTCTGCGCCCAGCCTTAGTCTGAATTTTTGAAAACTAAGCACACACATGTAACCAGTCCCCAGATCAAGAAAGAGGACTTTACTGGCACCTGGAGGTCCTCTCCTTACCTGTCCTAGTTGCCAACCTCCTCCTTGCAAAGGTAACAACTACCCTGATTTCTAACAGCATAGATTAATTTGGACTGTTTTTGACCTTTGATTAATAAAATCATAAAGTATGTTGCTGTGGTTTGAATTTCCTGCATTGGAAACAATCCCCAAATTAATATGTTGATGGCATTTAAGGGGAGGAAGGGGCTTTGGGAGGTAATTAGGATTAGATAAGGTCATCAGGGTAGGCCCCCCATGGTTGGGACTGGTGGCCCATAAGAAGTGGAAGAGAGACCTGAACTGCCATGCTCTTGCCCTCACTCCATGTGATGCCCTCTGCCATGTTATAACGTAGCAAGAAGGTCTTCACCAGATGTAACTCCTCAGCCTTGGGCTTTCCTAACTGTAATATATACATTTTTTTTTCTTTTTCTTTCTTTCGTTTTTTTTTTTTTTCTTTGAGACAGAGTCTGGTTCTGTCACCCAGGCTGGAGTGTGTGCAGTGGTGCAATCTCAGCTCACTGCAACCTCTGCCTCCTGGGCTCAAACCATTCTCCCAACTCAGCCTTCCAAGTAGCTGGGGCTATAGGCATGCACTGTCACACCTGGCTAATTTTAAAATTTTTGGTAGAGATGGGGTTTCACCATGTTGCCCAGGCTGGTCTCAAACTCCTGAACTCAAGCAATCCACCCATCTTAGCCTCCCAAAGTTCTGGGATTATAGGTGTGAGCCACCATGCCCAGCACATTTCTTTTTATAATTACCTAATCTGTGGTATTCTGTTACAGCAACAGAAAATGAACCAAGACATATGTTCTCTTTGGTATCTGCTGCTTTTATTCAACATTAGGTTTATAAAATTCATCAACATTGACGTGCATAGCAATAGTTCATTCACTCTCTTTGCCTTATGGGACCCCATTGTATGACCCATCTATCTATTGTATCTATGGCTGTGGAACAAACTACCCCAAAACCTAGTGACTTAAAATAATAACATGTATCTTGCATAGTTTCTATGCATTAGGAATTTCGACAGAAGCTTAGCTGGGCGGTTCTGGCTCAGGGCCTCTCATGTGGTTGCAGCTAAGATGTCCTTCAGGGCTGCAGACATCTGACTGGGGCTTGACTGTTGCTTGAGGGTCTCCGTTTCCAACTTCATCATTCACATGGCGGTTGGCAGGAGGCCTTCCTTCCTCTCTGCAGGGGACTCTCCACAGTGTGGCTTGAGGTTCTTCATGATTTGACATGACTCTGGCTTTCCCCGGAGTGAATGATCAAGAGACCAAGGCAGAAGCTGCAACATCTTTCATGAGCTGTCGTTGGAAGTCACTCATGGTTGCTTCCATCACATCCTGTTGATCACCATGACAGCCCTATTCAGTGTGACAGGGGACTTCACAAGGATGTGATTACCAGGAGGCAAGGATTTCGGGGGGCCTTTAGAGGCTGGTGACCACTATCTATTGTAAAAGATCATGTTTTATAGCATCTCCCCTCACAGTGTTGTATTATAAATTTTTTGCAAATTTAATGAGTTGATTTTGTATTAAATGAGTAAATTCTGTAGTTAATAATGATGTGAACATCCTTGTGTGCACAGCTTCTTATTTCTGATGTAGTTCTTAGAAATCTGTCCCTGGGAATGGAACTCCTGAGTCAAAAGATGTCAACCCGTGTGTGGCTATTTCTTTGGATTGTACAATTTTCAGTGCTACTAGCAAGTCGACGGTAGACCGAGTCCACTTCAGCTCCATCTACATTAGACCTTCATGCCGCCAGACAGAGCAGGGTGCCAGAACATGAAAATGACCCTCTGTAATCAAGATAATGGCAAATAATAAGCAGCAGGCACTGTTCTGGGCTTCAATACGGTGCTGCCTGGAGGAGACCTTCCACAGTGAAGACTGGAGACGCTTTGCTGGGAGGCCCTGGATAACAGGTCCTCTGCTGGATAGTTTTAAACCAAACTGTTTTTCCTTTGTTTGTTTGTTTTCTGAGACGGAGTCTTGCTCTGTTGCCCAGGCTGGAGTGCAGTGGCGCGATCTCAGCTCACTGCAACCTCTGCCTCCCATGTTCAAGCAATTCTCCTGCCTCAGCCTCCCGAGTAGCTGGGATTACAGGCACCCGCCACCACGCCTGGCTAATTTTTGTATTTTCAGTAGAGATGGGGTTTCGCCATGTTGGCCAGGCTGGTCTCGAACTCCTGACCTCAAGTGATCCTCCCACCTCGGCCTCCCAGAGTGCTGGGATTATAGGTGTGAGCCACCGCACCTGGCCCAAACTGGTTTTGAAATTCCGTTTTCTACCCCCTCTCGGAAAGGCAGCATGGGGAGGTGGAAAGGACAGGGGCCTTGTAGGAAGACAGTCTGGTTCAAATTTTAGTGCTGGCTGGGTGAACTTGGGCAAGCTGCTTTCTTCTTGTGCCTCAGTATCCCCATTGGTGAACAGAGATCACAGCCGCAACCTCCCAGGGTAGCTGGGAGGATTGAAGAGGCGGCGATGCAGCCTTCCCAGCACCACAGTTCCCACAGTGCAGGCACCCAGCAAACGCTGCTTTTCCACCTCTCTGCCTCTCCCATTTCCCCTTCTTGGTTCACACATTTGACACTTACTGGCTGAAATACTTCCTGTGATATGTCCTTGGTTTCTTCTGAAGAAAAAAGAAGTCCAGTCTGTTGTTGTTGTTTTTTTTTTCTAATTATAATAGTGATGCATGTTCACCACTGATAAATTTGGAAAGTACAAAGAAGGAAATAAAAATCACCCGCAATTTCACACCCCAGATCTGTCACTGTGAACATTTGGGTGTGTCTCCTCCTGGGTGCCGGACCACTTCTTATTCTCAGAATTCTACGGTGTGGCTCCGGGGCAGTGCGACACCTCTGTCCAGGCCCCAGCGAGGGGTGCAGTGAGTGCTGGACAGGGGCCCCCAAACGGGCCACTTTTGCTGCATGTGTGGGGACAGATAGGACTTCAAGACTCAGCCCTCGCCACCTGCAGAAGGTAAGACCAGGAGCCTTGAGGGGGACAGTTCTGCCCTGCATTTACCCCCTTTCCCCGGCAAGGCCCTGGCCTTAGGTAGGGAGTGGCCATCCCATCCTCATCTGGACTTTGGTCATTTCTTGTTTCTGGCCTTCAGTTTCCTCATATGTTAAGTGAGCAGCTGGGCCCCTTGACTTCCAGGTCTAACACTGTGTGTCATGAGAGGCGTCCGTGGAAGAGAAAGTGCTTTGCTGCTGGCAGGACCTCATGCATGTGTAGATGTTTATTTCTCTGGGGTCCTCTCCTTCTCCTAAAAAGAGAGGAGGACAAACCTCACGCCAGCCTTCAACTGCCTTCGCACCTGAACTGTGTCTTGTCAGCCTCCTCAGCTGCTCTTTGAGTACTTCAGTGAGGCAAGGACCCCCTGGGAGAGCTGTTGTGAGGATTCAATGAAACAAGCTGTTGTGAGGATTCAATGAAACACCTTCTGAGGTGACAGAATAGAGTTGTAATGGCACTATCAGTAGAGAGGGACTGTCCAGGTTTAAATCCCTGGCTGTGTGACCTTGAGCAAGTTACTCAACTACTCTGTGCCTCAGTTTTCTTTTTTTTTTTTTCTTTCCTTTCCTTTCCTTTTCTTTCTTTCCTTCTTTTTTTTTTTTTTTTTTTTTTTTTTTTTTTTTTTTTTTTTTTTTTTTTTTTTGAGACAAGGTCTTGCTCTGCTGCCCAAGCTGGAGGCCAGGGGCCCCATCGTGGCTCACAGCAGCCTTGACCTTCTGGGCTCAAGTGATCCTCCCACCTCAGTCTCCCAAGTAGCTGGGACTACAGGTGAGTGCTACCACACCTGGCTAATTTTTAAATATTTTATAGATACGGAATCTCAGTATGTTGCCCAGGGTGGCCTCCAATTCCTGGTCTCAAATGATCCTCCCAAAGGATCCTCCCACTCCTGCACTGGGATTACAGGAGTGAGCCAGCATGCCCAGCCATCATTTATTTTTAACCTGGGAAAGATGATCATAAAGTGGATTAAAGGGTGTGCAGATTCAATGAGTTAATATGTGTGAAGCCCTTAGAATAGTGCTTGGCAAATAGTAGGTGCTATATGAGTACTAGATATCATTACAGTGCCTGAAATGTAACAAATGCTCTGAGATGTGTGTTATTAGAATTGTAAACAGATTCCAAAAATGCAGTCATGTTTGACATGAAAAGTGAAAGTTTCTCCTGCCCCACCTAATCTCACTCTCCGGAAGAAAGCACTGTGAACAGTTCCTTCCCTAGGCCACCTTCCATATCGTTCTTTAGAAATACACCATGATTTATAATCCTTTGGGTATATACTCTGTAATGGGATGGCTGGGTCAAATGGTATTTCTAGTTCTAGATCCTTGAGGAATCGCCACACTGTTTTCCACAATGGTTGAACTAGTTTACAGTCCCACCAACAGTGTAAAAGTGTTCCTATTTCTCCACATCCTCTCCAGCACCTGTTGTTTCCTGACTTTTTGAGGATCGCCATTCTAACTGGTGTGAGATGGTATCTCATTGTGGTTTTGATTTGCATTTCTCTGATGGCCAGTGATGATGAACTTTTTTTCATACTGCTATAAAGACACATGCACACGTATGTTTATTGCGGCACTATTCACAATAGCAAAGACTTGGAATCAACCCAAATGCCCATCAATGATAGACTGGATTAAGAAAATGTGGCACATATACACCATGGAATACTATGCAGCCATAAAAAACGATGAGTTCGTGTCCTTTGTAGGGACATGGATGCAGCTGGAAACCATCATTCTCAGCAAACTATCGCAAGAACAGAAAACCAAACACTGCATGTTCTCACTCATAGGTGGGAACTGAAGAATGAGAACACTTCGACACAGGAAGGGGAACATCACACACTGGGTCCTATTGTGGGGAGGGGGGAGGGGGGAGGGATAGCATTAGGAGCTATACCTAATGTAAATGATGAGTTAATGGGTGCAGCACACCAACATGGCACATGTATGCATATGTAACAAACCTGCACGTTGTGCACATGTACCCTAGACCTTAAAGTATAATAAAATAAAAAATAAAAAAATAAACAACTCAAGAAAAATAAATAAATAAATAAAAGAAATACACCATGATTATACATATAGTGTTTTCTCTTTTCTTCTTCTTTTTTTTTTTTTTTTTGTCAGGATCTTGCTCTGTCGCCCAGGTTGGAGCACAGTGGCGCGATCATGGCTCACTGCAACCTCCACCTCCTAGGCTCAGGCGATCCTCCCACCTTGGTCTTCCAAAGTGCTGGGATTACAAGGACAAGCCACCACACCTGGCTTATGTTTTCTTTTTAAAGCATCATATCACACACAGTGTTTGCAAGTTGCTATTTTCTTCACAGTAGTATGAACATACTTGCATGTTGGGATGTACTAAGACACAGCTGTTAAATTTTGCTGCCAATTTCCCATTGATGCACGGTTGGACTAGTCTACTTTTTCTCTCTCTTTTTTTAATTATACAAAATAAGCAAGGAACATCTTTCTATAGAGTTTCTTACTCCAAAAGTAGTATCCCCGAGGTTGAGGAGATGAGGGGGACATGAGCAGGGCATCGTCAGCTGCTCCAGGAGGCACAGTCAGAGACGGTGAATGGCCCGCCCTTCTGAGTGGCTCTAATGTGTCACCCTGCGAGGACCCCTGCCCCCATACCCAAAGGAGGCAGGGGTCTGCCCAGGGGCATTCCTCTCAGAGGTAAAGACAGAAGTGCAGGTTGGGGAGGGAACAGGAGAACTGAGGTGACCCTGGAGGCCATTTCTCATCTGAAATTATGTAGACATTTTCGTTGTGAAAATTTTCAAACATACAGAAAAGTGCAAGAGGAATCTAACAAATCTCCGTACAAATATCCACGCAGCCACCGACCAGATGTGATAGCTGCTGACACTTGCTGTATTTGCTTTACCCGTCTATTCAGAAACATTTCAAAGTAAGCTGTAAACATTATGACATTTCACTCCTAATTCAACATTTTGTCACCTAGGCTGGGGTGAAGTGGCGCAATCTTGGCTCACTGCAGCCTTGACTTCCTGGGATTAGGTGATTCTCCCACCTCAGCCTCCCAACTTGCTGGGACCTCAGGCACATGCCACAATGCCAGCTGCCCAGCTAATTTTATATATATATACACATATACACACACACACACACACACGTATACACACACACACACACGTATTTATGTATTTATTTATAGAGATGAGGTTTCACCATGTTGCCCAGGCTAGTCTTGAACTCCTGAGCTCAAGCAATCCTCCTGCCTCGGCCTCCCAAAGTGCTGAGATTACAGAGGTGAACCAATGTGCCTGGCCCATAATATTTTTTTAGTTTCACTCTGACACCCAGGCTGGAGTGCAGTGGCATGATCTAGGCTTACTGCAACCTCTGCCTTCCGGGTTCAAGTGATTTTTGAGCCTCAGCCTCCCTAGATGGGACCAAAGATGCACGCCACCACACCCGGCTAATTTTTTGTATTTTTAGTAGAGAAGGGGTTTTGTCATGTTGACCAGGCTGGTCTCAAACTCCTGGCCTCAAGCAATCCTCCTGCCTCAGCCTCCCAAAGTGCTGGGATTACAGGCATGAGCCACTGAGCCCGGCCCCATAATCTAATATCTAAAAAAAAACACCAATTATTTCCTAATGTCATATAATAATAAATAGATTTTCAAGCTTCTCAAGTTGTCCTCTTTCTCTCACACATACTCTCTCTATATATAATTATATTGTAAAAATAAAAAATATATTTATATATATGTATTTCCTTTTTTTTTAAGACAGAGATTCGTTCTTGTCACCCAGGCTGGAGTGCAGTGGCGCGATCTTGGTTTACTGCAACGTCTGCCTCCTGGGTTCAAGTGATTCTCCTGCCTCAGCCTCCCAAGTAGCTGGAATTACAGGTGCCCACCACCATGCCCAGCAAATTTTTGTATTTTTAGTAGATACAGGGTTTCGCCATGTTGGCCAGGCTGGTCATGAACTCCTGATCTCAAGTGATCCACCTGCCTCGGCCTCCCAAAGTGCTGGGATTACAGGCGTAAGAGACTGTACCTGGCCTATATATACATTTCTACATATGCAAATTGCAAACCAGCTTCTAGTAGAATGCCATTCTCTTCTCTTCCACCCATATGAAACTTCTTCCTCTCCCACCTGGGCCTGGGCCTGCAAACCCCATCAGGGACAGTGGCAACGTCGGGCAGAGACACAAAGAATCTGCAGCCTGCGCGGACCAGGTGGAGGCATGGGGCGGGGTTGGGACAGTTTCCTGTCGGGGAGGTACTGGGAGCCAGACGCTGGCCACCACCTTCTCTGGGTGACTGAGTTGGGACTGGAGACAACTTGGCAAACACTGAGCCTGGTTCTGGGACTGGCGGAGGCTGAGGCGAGCCCAGCCCGGGCTCCACAGCAGCCGTCACTGCCTGCAAGGTGCTCCTGGGCAGACGACACAACGTGCTCCTTGCTGAGCTCCTCTTATGCCAACATACGTGGCTCAGCAGTGGAGTCACGTTGGATTTTGGCCCCAATTCCGGTGCTAGCACTTTGTGCAGTGCACAAGTTATACACCCATATATGGCAACCCTGACCAGCAAGGGGTGACTTGCCCAACAAGGCGGAGCAGACAGACTCCAGCCTGAAAGCAGGCAAGGTGGTGGTTCACAGTGGACTCTCTCTGTCCACACAGCAACAGCACTATAAGAGCTGACATTTTTCAGGCATTTAGTCTGTGGGAAGCCCCGGCCTGAGTTAGCCGGTGTTTTCTTTGTGACTTTATGGAGTAGGTGCCAGTGTTATCTTTACTTTAGGGATGAGCACACAGGCTCTGAGAAGTTCAGTCATTTGCTCAAGGCTGTACACATCCTAAGGCTTCATCCTGGATCTGTTGGCTCTTGGGGCTGTGTTGGAAGAAGGGTGTCTCACATGCCTATTGTTAGGGGGGGTCCCGGAGTCCTTTTCGGGCCCAGGGCATTGAGGATTCTGTTTGTTAGGTCTGCGGTGGGATCTCAGCAGCCAGATATGCCTCATACCCTGTTCAGAACCACTGGGCGGCCAGCGCACGTGGAAATTCAGGCACATGGAAACCCAGCCCTCTCTGGGACACTGTAGGTGACATTGCTGACCTTTAGGTCCCCAAGAGCAGAAATCATGACACCTGGAAGTGCAAAAGGAGATCAGGAAGGTGCCAGAACTTCTGTAATATCACTCCCCCTCCCATACGCAGAGTATGGTCAGCAGGGAAGGAGGTGAGGTTGGCATGACCCACATGGGCACCCGGCCCTCCTGGGTACCCCGGCCAGACAAGCGACCCTGTATAGGCTAGAGAGTGCGACTTGCCCTGGACTCCCCCAGAAAATGGTGGGGGGATGCTGCTGGCTCCTCCTACCCTGGCTGCGGCCACCAGTTTAGTCCTGGGAAGGCTGGTGGCAGCTGTAAAGCTGGTGGCCAACATCTGGGGCTCTGGAAGCCTGCAGTTCACATTCCTTAAAGGAGCGGGTGGGAGTGGACCAGGGGCAGATTCTGGGGCCACTAGGCCTGTCACTATCCCCACAGGCCCCTCCTTCAGACAACAGACAGTTGTCCTAGACGGTCGCCGCAGGCTCTCAGACGAGCACTCCTTTCTGGCAGAAGCTGCTGTTAGCTTTGCCACATTCCCCACAGAGGCACCGCAGTTTGGAGAGGTGCTTAGGAGGGGCAAGGTACGGCTTTGAATCATTTCAAGGCTGCACTCGCCAGTCTTTTTCGCTGTATTATCCTCCAGAACGAGCTCCTCCCTGTGGCCTGCATGAAAACTCGATGGCTGTGTCTCCGCTGTCAGAAAAGGTGACGTTTTCGTACACCTGGACCTAGAAGAAATCAAGCTGGGCTTAAAGAAAATCAGGCGGCAGACCAAAAGACACTTAAACTGTGACTCCTTTTGGTTTGTTTGTTTTGCAGGGAGAGGCAATTAGTAGAAATTCTTGGCCACTTCTGAGTTGCTGATGGCCATGTGTTGAGGGAGAGGCGCTGGGAGGAGAGGCAGCCGCCGGGAGGAGAAGCAGCCGCCGAGAGGGGCTGTGTGGGTAGAGACAGTCGGTAGCATTCGAATGAGCCTTAAATCTATGGGAGATGGGACGCCCCCGCCCCAGTCTCTCAGAGACTACGAGAAACTGAATCCCGGAGTAGTCAGTGGTGTGCTGAGGGCTGACAGCTGGGGGCAAAGCTTCCCTGCATGACTGAGTGGACACCAGGCATCTTTCCAGGCCAACTCTGTCTCCTCCTGGCGCCCAAACCCACATTTCCCTTCCCCACGCTCAGTGGTGGGTGCGTTGACCCCATCCTCATGGGGCCCAGGGGGTCCACATCCAGTTTTCCTTCCCGACTGCCAGTCTCGGTGACCTGGAGTGACTCCAGGGGCACAGGCTGCCCACCAGCTCCTGCCTCATCCCTACGGTGGACCCACTCCCAGTCCCTCGACGTGGCCCTGATGAGCTGGCTGAGCTGGACACCGTGCCCTGGGCTCTCCCTCCCTGGCCACCCTCCTCCTGCGTCTTCTGTCCTTCTTTTCTTCTCTCCACCCTCCCCACAGGCCCTCCCAAGGTCCTTACCTACGATGAGCACAGTGATGCTGAAAAGAAAACCGTCCATTCCTGGAGGCTCTGAACCAGGCCCTGCACTAGGAGCTTGGGGGGCGGCCGGACCCAGGCGCTCAACGTCACCCCGTGTGCCAGAAACCGCCTCCTGCTGCCACCCATGGGGCAGGGGCTGGCGATTGTGGAAAACACAGGAGTCAGAGGCCACCTTTCGGAGGTTGGCCAAGATGTGCCCCCCAGAGGAAAAGACATTAAAGAGGTGTATGTGTAAATGAGTGTGTGTGCATGTGCATGTGAGCGTGTATGTGAGTGAGATCACATCTTGTACCAGGCCTAACTCCTAGGCCCCATGTGAGGGGATGGTGGGGGACAAGGCAGTGAGGTCCAGGTGCTCCCTGGGGTGACCACGACGCTGGGGCACCCGCAGGAGTGGAGCGGAGAGCCTGCCAGTGGCAGTGTCTCCCTGCTGCCCCCAGCCCCGGTTGTGAAGGTTCTGCACACAGGACTCTTATTGGGACAGCTGGGGTTGTTACTGTTGTTGTTGTTGCTATTTTTTTTTATTTTTATTTTTTTGAGGTGGAGTCCCGCTCTGTCACCCAGGCTGGTGTGCAGTGGTGCAATCTCAGCTCACTGCAACCTCTGCCTCTTCAATTCAAGCAATTCTCTTGCCTCAGCTTCCTGAGTAGCTGGGATTACCACCACGCCCAGCTAATTTTTAAATACTTTTAGTAGACACTTGTTGGTCAAGTAGGTCTCGAAATCCTGACCTCAGGTGATCCTCCCACCTCGGCCTCCCAAAGTGCTGGGATCACAGGCATGAGCCACCGCACCCGGCCCAGCTGGGGTTTTTAACCTTGTAGGTTATGTGTTCTCTTCCCCACCTCTGTTCTCATCAGAACAGCTCTGTGTGTGCATATGTGTGAGTGTGTGTGTGCATGCATGTGTGTATACGTGTGTGTATGCGTGTGTGCATGTGTGTGCGTGTGTGTATGTGTGAATAAGCACACGTGTGTTTTCATCCATGTTGATCCGATTTCCCTGTGTTTCCCCTGACTCCCACCCCTAGACTTTCCGGAGTCGTCCTCGTTAGCAGCCCTCATGATTCATTGTGGGAGGGGGATTTAAAGCTGCTCATAAAACACCACTTCATTTCTGTTTTCTTTTCTCCCCTTTCTTTCTCGGCCCCTTGGCTCCATAGCCGGGATTTTTCCCCTGTGCTTGGCCAGATATGTAAAATAAATACATCCACTGTGCAGGAGGAAATGACCTTCGGGTTTTGGGGGCCCTCTTAATGGGGACTGAGCACTGCTGACAGTTCCATGCTTCCTTTTTTTTCCCTTTCACGTTCTGAGACTGCCCAGGAGCCGGCGTCTCAGATTCCAGGTGTCCTGCGCAGCCCAGAAAAGCCGTTCAGCAAGGCCAGGGCACAGCCCACACCCAGTTTCTCACCTGGCTTTACCCTGAGTGTACCTCTCTCTAGGGATCCCACTGGTTTTGTTTTTTCTATTTCTTTTTAGTAACAAAAGAAATCATGTTTGTCTCTAAAACTATAAGCAGCATAGAAATGAAGATCCCGGCCGGGTACAGTGGCTCATGCCTGTAATCCCAGCACTTTGGGAGGCTGAGGCGGGCGGATGACCTGAGGTCAGGAGTTCGAGACTAGCCTGGCCATCATGGCGAAACCCTGTCTCTACTAAAAATACAAAAATTAGGAGGGCATAGTGGCTCGTGCCTGTAATCCCAGCTACTTGGGAGGCTGAGGCAGGAGAATCGTTGAACCTGGGAGGTGGAAGTTGCAATGAGCCGAGATCGTGCCACTGCACTCCAGCCTGGGAGACAGAGCAAGACTCCGTCTCAAAAAAAAAAAAAAGAAAAAAAGAGAGAGAGAAATGAAGATTCTTTCTCCCCTTTGGTCCCAATGCTCTCCCCACAGGAACGAGACCTGCATGATGTGGGGAGCAGCTGAAGGCCTCTCATCTGCCTCCGTGAATGCCAATTGTCCACGGCCACTACTGGAACCTTACTCATCACAGCAGGAGGCCTGGCTTCTGGCCCAGGTGGAATGAATGAAGGAAGGAAGGAACGAATGAATGAAAACAATGAAACTATGCAGAACAGTCTGTCTCTGAGTGGGCAGTGGATCCTGGAAAACGCATCTTCAGCCATCCAGCATGGGAAGATCTAGATTTGGGATGTAGCCTCTTCCTCCCTGTGTGACCTTTGGCAGATGTCATTTACTTTTTGGAACTTCAGTTTTTCCATCCGCAAAAAGGGGATACTGCCTGCCCAGTTCACGTCACAGACCTGTGAAGGTCAAAACAGAAGGCAGGAGGGAGCGTATTCCCTAAAAGATACAGCAGCTGGGCAGAGTGGCCCATGCCTGGAATCCCAGCCAAGGCAGGAGGATTGCTGGAGACCAGAAGTTTGAGACAAGTATGGGCAACATAACAATACCTCATCTCTAAAAAAGATTATTTAAAAAATCAGCTGGGGCCGGGCGCGGTGACTCACCTGTAATCCCAGTACTTTGGGAGGCTGAGGCAGGCAGATCACTTGAGGCCAGGAGTTCGAGTCCAGCCTGGCCAATATGGTGAAATCCCATCTCTAGCGAAAATAGAAAAATTAGCCAGGTGTAGTGGTGCACACCTGTAGTACCACTGCACTCCAGCCTGGTTGACAAAGCAAGACTCTGTCTCAAAAAACAAACAAACAAACAAACAAACAAACAAAACCAGCGGGGCATGGTGGCTTACGCTGTAGTCCCAGATACTTGGGAGGCTGAATGGGGAGGATGGTTTGAGCCCAGGAGGTCCAGGCTGCAGTGAGCCATGATCGCACCACTGCACTCCAGCCTGGGCCACAGAGTGAGACCCTGTCTCTACAAAAGAAAATAAGAAAGGAAGGAAGGAAAGAAAGAAAAATAAATAAGTAAAAATAAAAGATAAAGCATGGGGACATCTCTGAGACAAAGAGCTGCGTGGAAGAATGAAGTTAGGACTCAGCAACGCAGGATGGCGATGCTTACAATTTTAAGCCCCTCCTCTATCTCTTTCGATGAGACAAAAAACAGTCCTGGAAATTACTCACCAAACCAGCAGTGGGTGCCGGGAGCTCATTAGCTTTGTGTGTCATTATAATTTTTGTAATTAGAATGGATGTAGCAACTACTTTGGTAGTAAAAATATTTTAATATCCACTTATGAATAAAGTGACATGAATAACAGTCCCCGTTTACTGGGCTCTGACCCTGTAGCAGGCTGTGAGGATGGCTACTGTACTCATTTTACAGACGAGGAAACTGAAATCCAGGCAGGTGAAGTGCCTTGCCCAGGCTCACACAGCAGAACAGGGTGAAGCAGATTCTGACGCCCAGGCAAGACCGACCCCAGTGGGGAATCATGGGTCCCTAAATGACACTGATCACAGCAACAACAGGCAAGACGGGACAAGTGACTCAGAGCAGACTCCTCACACGAGGGGAGATGCTGCCCATGCCAAGGGCACCGGGGTAGGATTTATGCCTTCACCTGGGAGAGCAAGGAGTTCAGAGCCAGAAAGACTGGGGTTTGTGGTCCCAGCTCTGCCACTTTCTGGTTGTGTAACTTCTGCCAGATCCCTTCACCCCTCCGAGCCTCAATGTGCTCGTACGCAAAAGGGGCACCTCAATGTGCTCGTACGCAAAAGTAACCACCTACCGTGCAGGCTTGTGTGGACTGAGTGTGTGATGGCCATGAAAACACCATGTGTGCTGTAAGGTGTGCTTTATTCATTCCCGAAATGAGCATTTGTCACACACCCACTTTCATGCCAAGCCCTTCTCTGGGATCTGGGGAGACAGAAGCAAACACGACAGATGAGGTCCTGGTCCCTGGAGTTACTTTCAAGTGGTTGGAGTCACATAATCAACCGGTAAAGCCTGACACAGTTCACAGGGCGGTGAGTGTCGTGGAGAACCCACGCTGGACAGCGCGATGGAGCGGCCTCGGGGCTGGGCTGCTGGGCAAGGGAGGGGCGTCTCTGACTTTGTGATGTCTGCACAGAGGCTGAGCGGCGTGGTGCAGGTCAGTGATGGAAAGCTGTTTACAGGAAGTGTCAAGGGACAGCCCCAAGGAAGGGAGGAGCTAGAGCGGGTGAGGAACAGAAGGCCGGGGCAGGGAGAACGGGCAGGGGGCCACTGGGCAGTGCCTGTGCACTAGAGGTGGTCTCTAGAGGTGGGAATGTCTTCGTGGACATGTGTCCTTTGCTTGGGACAGTGGAGAGAGGCTTCCAGGTCTGGACAGGTGAGAAAGAGGGAGGAGCTGTCAGGCAGGACCATGGAGGTAGGTGGGAGGGTGAGGCACCTGCTCTGAGCCCTTTCTCCCTGGGCAGGATGGGGGGCAGGAATGGGGCATGTGGGCAGAGCAGAGGGAAGCAGCGGTGCAGGAATGGCCCTGACCTGCACAGATGTGGGAGGAGGTCCACGGGCCCAGAGAGGGGCTGAGGTCACACCACTGGAGACCTGGTGTTGGTTCCACAGGAGGCTCAGGGACACACTTTCAGAATTGTGAGAGCGCCCCTAGCAGAGGCAGGGACTTGGACTGGTTGACCTGGCTTTCCCACGCCCTCAAAACCTCAAAATGTCCAGCGTCCATCCAGTGATCGGGGCGGGTCTTTCTAGAATGTCATTTTCTCCCCAGAGCAGTTGGTGAGAGGCATTCTCACCTCCTCCCTGGAGAGCGGGGCTCCTCCTTACCATTGCCTCGTGGTTGAGCTCTAGTCCTTCTGTCTGGCTGGCCGCGTAGCCTTGGGCAAGCCGCTCCATCTCTCAGTGCCTCTGTTGCCTGGGCTGTAAACAGGAGTGAGCTAAAGGCAGGTGGACCGAGGTCTGTGAGCACGTAGTAACTCATACTCAGTTCCAGAAATATTCGCCCACAGAGGTGTCTGGGACAAGCCTGGAAAGCCGATCACAGTAACCCTCCGGGTGCTGCTCGTGGCTGAGAGAACAGAAGGGAGCCCTGTCCACCGTGGGAAGCTGCTGTTTCCATCATCAGCCTGGGCTGTGGTGCAGAAAGAAGGAAGGAGAGTCTGGGTGGGGCGAGGGAGGCAGCAAAGGGCCCGGACCTTCGTGGGAGCACGGACACACAAGGCAGCCATCGTCAAGCTTGGACTGACCCTACTTAGTGACATTAAGTTCTCAAAGCTCCGAGAAACAGCAACTGAGTTCTTGAGCTCAATCTTCCCACCAAAGAAAATCATACACAGGTCCATGCGCAGGGCTTCGCGGCTCAAAGCATGGTCTGTGTCCACATCTACTGGGATGGATCAGGCCCCACTGCAGTCCTGAGCCAGCTCTGCATTCCCGCCAGAGCGCCAGGAGATCAGATGCAGGGTGGACTCTGAGAAGCACTGCTCCAGCGCACAGGCGGGCTCACTGCAGCCTTGTCCCTGGCGGGAAAACGCGCTGGACCTGCAGCAGTGGGCACCCTGCAAGCTCCAGGAACAGGCAGGACCTGAGACATGTGGAAGCAGGAAGAAGGAGAACCCAGCACAAAACTGATGATGCATATTAAAAACATGCACATGGTGGCCGGGAGCAGTGGCTCATGCCTGTAATCGCAGGACTTTGGGAGGCTGAGGTGGGTGGATCATGAGGTCAGGATTTCGAGACCAGCCTGGCCAAGATGGTGAAACCCCATCTCTACTAAAAATACAAAAAAATTAGCTGGGCACGGTGGTGGGCACCTGCAATCCCAGCTACTCGGGAGATTGAGGCAGGAGAATCGCTTGAACCCAGGAGGCGGAGGTTGCAGTGAGCCGAGATTGCACCATTGCACTCCAGCCTGGGTGGACAGAGCAAGACTCCGTCTCAAAAAAACAAAACAAAATAAAACAAAACAAAAACACATGCACATGGTGCAATGGAAGCTGTATTGTGTCAATGTGAACTCTTCTGAACGTGATTATTGTTCCCAGTTATGTAAGAGCAGATCCTTGTTCTCAGGAGGCCCATGGGGAATGGTCCTGACATGTGTAGATACTTCTGTATGGCTCAGCAAACAAAATTTATGCAGATACTCGGAGAGAGCCTGTGGAGCAAAATGACAATCTGTGAGCCTAGGTAAAGGGGATATGGGAGGTTTTTGTTTGTTTGTTTGTTTGGTTTGTTTGTTTGTTTTGAGACGGAGTCTCGCTCTGTCACTGAGGCCGGAGTGCAGTGGTATAATCTCGGCTCGCTGCAACCTCTGCCTCTCAGGTGCAAGTGATTCTCATGCCTCAGCCTCCCGAGTAGCTGGGACTATGGGTGCACGCCACTACACCTGGCTAATTTTTGTATTTTTAATAGAGACGGGGTTTTGCCATGTTGGCCAGGTTTGTCTCAAACTCCTGACCTCAAGTGATCCTCCTGCTTTGGCCTCCCAAAGTGCTGGAATTACAGGTGTGAGCCACTGCACCTGCCACAGTGCAGCTGGGCCCAGGGTGGGACGGTGTGAAGTCCCTCACTGGGAATGTTTCCAGCTCAGCTCCTGGGGCCTCTTCCCCTGTCCTCTGTCCAAGGCCTCATGTCAGCCCCTTGAAGGCGAGGCAGCCATTCCCACAGCCACTTCTCTATTCTGAAATGACCAAGAGGCCTAGCTGGGACGGCAGGTCTGACCACAGATTGACAGATGTTTCCACATGTGGAAGTGAGGTTTGAGCGTCGATGCGCTGTTCCTGTGGTTCCCTTTTCACGCTTTCCTTGGGGGATGTGTCCAGACATGGTCTCATTGCCCTAATACGTTTCCATGTCTGTTGTGCACAGTCTTTAGATTGTTTAAGAGTCCTGTTCACGGGTAGAGCACTGCCCAGTTTGCACACAGCACTTTCTCATGCACTGGCTCAGTGGCTCTTCCCAACAAGCTGGGACTTGGGTTCATTTGCAGGATGGAGGCTCAGAGAGGCTAAGTAACAACAGTGACAACAATTAGTTGCCTTTTGCAGATCTGTCATCATGCCTTGCTCAAAGACAGACAGAAACTGCCCTGTACACAGTGTCTCACTTGGTCTTCACAAGAGCCCTGCAAGGTAGATATTATTATAATCCCTCATATTATTATAATCCCTCATTGGAAGTAGGGAAACTGAGGCTCAGAGAGAATAATTGACTTGCCCAAGGTCACACGGTGGCAAATCCAGGCCTAGAACCCATCTCTGGGTCTTGACTCCTGGTTCCGTGTTCTAACCAACTCTTGAGAACATCCATCAAACTTAAAAATATATATGACTATATTTCAACAAATCTATGACATCATTGAATATAGATACACCGCTCTTTTATGTACCCCAGGAAATAGAAATGCTGTCAGCTACAGTAAGACACTTCTCATCACTTAGAATTTTTTATTTTATTTTATTTTATTTTATTTATTTTATTTATTTATTTATTTTTTTTGAGGCGGAGTCTCGCTCTGTCACCCAGGCTGGAGTGCAGTGGCGCGATCTCGGCTCACTGCAAGCTCTGCCTCCCGGGTTCCCGCCATTCTCCTGCCTCAGCCTCCCGAGTAGCTGGGACTACAGGCGCCGCCACCACGCCCGGCTAATTTTTTTGTATTTTTAGTGGAGACGGGGTTTGATTGTGTTAGCCAGGATGGTCTCGATCTCCTGACCTCGTGATCCGCCCGTCTCGGCCTCCCAAAGTGCTGGGATTACAGGCTTGAGCCACCTCGCCCGGCCAGAATTTTTTATTTTAGACTAATTAAAAGCTCTTTCATATCCATATGCATTATATATATATATATGTATATATCACTTGTCCGTACATAAAAGGAAAATTTATCCGAAAATAAATTTATGTGACATGAGATGGATTTATATGAAAATAAACTTCTTCACGTCCAAAATCTGAGTAGCTGGGTGTGGTGGCTCATGTCTGTGTCCAGCACTTTGGGAGGCCAAGGCAGGTGGATCACTTGAGGCCAGGAGTTTGAGACCAGCTTGGGCAACATGACAAAACTCTATCTCTACAAAAAATACAAAAAATTAGCCAGGTGTGGTGGCACAGGCTGTAGCCCCAGCTACTTGGGAGGTCAGGGCAGGAGAGTTGCTTGAACCCGGGAGGCAGAGGTTGCAGTGAGCCAACATTGTGCCACTGCACTCCAGTCTGGGTGACAGAGTGAGACTCTGTCTCAAGAAAAAAAAAAAAAAAAACAAAGACAAAATCTGAGTGAGCAGTAGAAGCCCAGCTCTTTCCCACAATATTGTTCTCCACACCAGCAAATGTTGGTGATGATTTCCCCCTCTCTCTTCAAAAATATATTAGAGAGGAAAACCGTGTTTACATCTAATAAAGTACATGCATTCTAAGTACACTTGATGAATTTTTATCCGTGTTAATATTCATCTAGACTCACTGGCGGCTTGGAGCTGGCTCACATTAGGATTGTTAAACACTCAGGAATTTTGCAAACTGGTTTTTAAATTGTTGGTCACTTGAAATCAGTCGCGGTCCAGGCGCAGTGGCTCACACCTGTAATTCCAACACTTTGGGAGGCCAAGGCAGGAGGACTGCTTGAGCCCGGGAGCTTGAGACCAGCCTGGGCAACACAGGGAGACCCTGTCTCTACAAAATATTTTTTAAAAAATTAGCCAGATGTGGTGGTGTGTGCCTGTAAGTTCTGGCTACTTGGGAGGCTGACATGGGAGGATCGCTTGAGCCCAGGAGATTGAGGCTGCAGCAAGCTATGACTGAGCTGCTGCACTCCAGCCTGGGTGACAGAGCGAGACCCCGTCTCAAAAAACAAAAACAAAAAACAAACCCCAGCCGCAATGGGAGTATTTTACATCATGGAAATTGGCAAATGCTACACAATTCAGGGCTGTTTTTTTCCCTTCAGCGGTCTGGTTTACTGGCCCGCCACTGAGTGTAGCTACTACCCAGATCAGGAGAGATTCCCAGCATCCTGGAAGCCTCCTCTGTGGCTGCCCGAGCCCCTTTCCACCAAGGGAACGACTACTGGATGCATTTCCTAGAGGTGGCTGAGGGCCGCTGGCGCTGGGCTCCTGTGCCGGGTGTGCCATCGTGCGGGGCTGGCCCGCTTTCGACGCCCATGGGAGGAATGCTGCTAAACACGTCCGATTTACCACCTTCTCCACCCCGTACCCACAGCCATTTGGTTCCTAGAGGTTAAGAGAACACTCCTCTATTGTCTCCAGGATTTCCTTCCAAGCCACAGAATCCCATCATCGATGTGACGGTGTAAGCGGGCTACGACCACTCCCTGGAGAGGGCCTCCTGCCAACAATTGTTGTAAGACACACCCCGATTTCAGAGACACTAAAATGTGAAAAATCAAGCCTCTTAGAGTCACCAAAATACAGTGTATTGCCTTTTGAAGATCTTTACTGAAGCAGTTTCCTTTGAGAAGCAGTGTGTCTTCATCATTAAGCCCCGGAAAGCAGATGAGCCTGCATTTCCTCTGAGCTAGTTGTCTCAGTGGTCACTTCACCCCCAAACAGGTAGCGTCTGCCCACTTCTGTCATGGGGCAGCCAAGTGTTACTACCTCTGGCCCCAGCCTGGAATAAGCGGGCCAGCAGGCCGTGGGAAACCTCAGCTCTAATACCAGGCCGCTTCTGTACAGTCTTTTCTGGGTGTGGATAAAGACCAGGCTTGTGCTCTCTGGGGACTGTTCAAAACCATCTTCAGGGTCAGACCTCAGACACATTCCTGTGACGATTGTTTCAGGGTCCTAGTGAGTTACTTTCCCAACCTGACTGTGAGCTTCTGCAACTGTGTGTGTTTGTTTGTTGTCGTTGTTATCTTTTTTTTATTTTTTATTTTTTGAGACAGAGTCTTGCTCTGCTGCCCAGGCTGGCGTGCAGTGGTGTGATCTTGGCTCACTGCAACCTCCGCCTCCTGGGTTCAAGCAATTCTTCTGCCTCAACCTCTTGAGTAGCTGGGATTACAGGCGTGCACCACCACACTGACTAATCTTTGTATTTTTAGTAGAGACAGGGTTTCGCCATTTTGCCCAGACTGGTCTGAAACTCCTGACCTCAAGTGATCCACCCACCTTGGCCTCCCAAAGTGTTGGGACTACAGGTGTAAGCCACCGTGCCTGGCCATGCAACTGCGTTTTAATCACCTTTGTGTTCCCAAGACCCTGACATGGAACAAGCAGCCAGTAAGTATTTGAATGAAGGAGCGAATGAATGGCCAGGAAGGGAGAGCCTTTATTCTGAAGCCTGCCTGCCGGGCTGCCCTTGGGAAAGCCACCGTCTGCAAAAGTCAAGGGAGCAAATGAGACAAAGATGCAAAATGGCTTTGCATGAGCTGTGAGGGGTTAACTGTGAATGTCTTCAGGTGACCTTCTTGGAGACCTCAACACCACCCCTCTGTGACTTAGTTCAGGCTGCCTTGCCATGATGCCTGCTGGGGTCAAGGCCTGGGTCCCCGGGTGGGGTGGGGCGGGAGTGGCAGCAGGAAGGATCCGGCTGAGACTTGCCCTGGGGGGCCAGGGAAGGAGGGCGGCAGGAGGCAGACTCCACAAATGAAGTAGATCTGGAGCCAGGCAGACCAGCCCTTGGATATAATCTCAGAAGGGGCTGGGAGAATGGAAGGATTTTGCTGAGGATGGAGTGAGAGGCTTGGAGGGTTGGGTATGTTCCTGAGAGCATGTCCCCGTCTATGGGGAATTCAGAGAGACACCCACGTTCTCCAGGCCAGTGGCAGAGCCTTCAATGTGGAGCTGGAAGACCTGGGCTTAAGTCCCACCTCTGCCATGTCCTGTCCTCCCTCATGATTCCCAGTAGTTACTGCCTTCTCTGGGCCTCAGTTTCCCCAACTGGAAATTAAAGAAAATTACCCTGTTCCTGCATCAGATGGTTGGTTGTGGATATCACTGAAATCTCCTCATGTGGTATTGAGCCCTTGCTCTTGGCCAGACACATCAATTTACATGCAATGATTTTCGAAGTCTGGTCCAGGGACCAGCAGTGTCAGCATCACTTGGGAACTTGGCCAGAAATGCGAATTCTTGGATTCCACCCCAACTACTCTAAATCCAAAAACAATTTTCATTTTTATTTTTATTTACTTCTTGAGATGGAGTCTTGCTCTGTCACCCAGGCTGGACTGCAGTGGCACAATCTCAGCTCACTGCAACCTCCGCCTCCTGGGTTCAAGTGATTCTCCTGCCTCAGCCTCCCGAGTAGCTGGGATTACAGATGTGTACCATGACACCCAGGTAAGTTTTTTGTATTTTTAGAAGAGGCGGGGTTTCCACCATGTTGGCCAGGTGGTCTCGCACTCCTAACCTCAGGTGATCCACCCGTCTCGGCCTCCAAAAGTGCTGGGATTACAGGCGTGAGCCACAGTGCCCGGCCCCAAGGACAATTTTTAAATGATATAATTCATATCCCCTAAAATTAACCCTTTAAAGTGTGCAATGAGGTGACTTTTAGTATTATTCGCCGGGTAATAGAACCTATTACCACTAATTCCAGAATGTTTTCATCGCTCTCAAATGAAATCTTGTACCATTTAGCAGTGACTCCCCTGTCCCTCAGCCCTGCATTCACAAACCTACTTTTCAGCTCCGTGGATTTGCCTATTCTGGACACTTCATATCAATGGAATCATAGAGTATGTGGTCTTTTCTTTCACTTAGCATAATGTCTTCAAGGGTCATCCATATTGTAATATGCATTAGTACATGTTGTACTGATGGAACATATATGTTGTAGCATGTTTCACCCTTTTTAAAAAAATCTTTTTTTTAAATTAAAAACATTTAAAAAATACATTCAAAAATTTTCTTAGAGTAGTTTTAGTTTCACAGCAAAATTGTGAGGAAGGTATGGAGAGTTCCCTATGTTCCCTGCCCCCACAACATACGCAGCCTCCCATCATCAACAGCCCCCACCGGAATGGAAAAATTTTAACAACGGATGAACTGACGTTGACACATCATTATCACTGCAAATCCATAGTTCACTTTGGGGTTCACTCTTAATGTTGTACATTCTATGGGTTTGGACAAGTGTATAATGACATGTATCTGTCATGATGGTATCATACAAAGTATTTTCACTGCCATAAAAATCCTCTGTGTGCCACGTATTTCTTCCTCCCATTCCCCTAGCCCCTGGCAACCACTGATCTTTCTACCATCTCCACAGTTTTGCCTTTTCCAGAATGTCATTCTCTTAGTCCTTAGTCCATTTTCTGCTGCTATAACAGAATACCACAGACTGGGTAATTTATAAAGAAAAGAGACTTACTAGCCTCGTGGTTGGGGAAATCCAAGATTGAGGGGCTGCATCTGGTGAGGGCCTTCTTGCTGTGTCATAACATGGCAGAGGGCAAGCGAGCACATGGAACAGGGAGAGGAACTCAGACTGAACTCACCTGTTTATCAGGAGCCCACCCCTGCGCTAACTGACCCACTCCCCTAATGATGGTATTAATCCATTCAAGAGGGCAGAGCTCTCATGGTCTAATCACCTCTTGTTTGTTTGTTTTTGTTTTGAGACAGGGTCTCACTCTATTGCCTGGGCTGGAGTGCAGTGGCTCAACCATAGCTCATTGCAGCCTTGACCTCAAGTGATCCTCCTACCTTAGGCTTCCAAGTAGCTGAAACTATAGATATGCATCACCATGCTTGTTAAGTTTCAAACTTTTTTAGAGGCGAGGGCTTGCTATGTTTCCCAGGCTGGTCTTGAACTCCTGGACTCAAGTGATCCTTCTTCCTCAGCCTCCCAAAGTGCTGGGATTACAGGTGTGAGGCATTGCGCCTGGCCCTAATCACATCCTAAAGGTCTTGTCTCTCAACACTGTTACAATGGCAACTAAATTTCAACATAAGTTTTGGAAAAGACATTCAAGCCATAGCATTCCACCTCTGGCCCACCAAAATTCTTGTCCTCCTTGCATACAAAATAACATTCATCCCATTCCAGTAGCCCCAAAGTTTTAACTCATTCCAGCACCGACTCAAAAGACTGAAGCTCAGAGTCTCATCTAAATCAGATATGGATGAGACTCAAAGCATGACTCATGCTGTGGCAAATTCCTTCCAGTTGTGAGTCTGCAAAATCAAAACAAGTTATCTACTTCCAAAATACAATGGTGGGACAGGCATAGGATAGATGTTCCCATTCCGAAAGGGAGCAACAGGAAAGGAGAAAGGAGTAACAGGCCCCAAAGAAGTCCAAAACCCAAAGGGAAAACAAGATTAAGTCTTAAAGCTGGAGAGCAACCTCCTTTGACTCCACAACCCGCAACCTGGGCACACTGGGCAGCCCTGCCTCTATGGCTTTGCTAGGCTTAGCCCACGCAATTTTAACAGGTTGGGATCTCATGCCTGCAGCGTTCCCAGGTTGCCATCACACACTGGCAGCTCAACAGTTCTGTGGTCTGGGGAGTGGCCCCTCTTCCATGGCTGCAGTAGGCATTGCCCTAGTGAGGGCTCTGTGCAGTGCCTCTGATCCCACATTTCCACTCGGCATTTACCTAGTAGGGCTTTCTGTGGTGGCTCTGCCCCTGTGGCAGGTTTCTGCCTGCGCCCCCTTTTAAATCTAGTTGAAGGTAGCCATGCCCCCACAGCTCTTGCATTCTGTGAGCTTGCAGACTTAATGCCATGTGGATGCTGCTAAAGTTTAAAGCTTGTACCTCCTGGAGTAGCAGGTTGAGCTGCACCTGGGACCACTTAAGCCACAGCCAGGGAAGTCAAGAGGTGCTGCACTGGAATGAGGGGGGCAGAGTCCTGAGATGGCTCTGGGCAGTGAGCCTGTGTAGGATATCCCAGGCATGTCCCCTGAAACCATTCTGCTCTCCTAGAGCTCTGGGCCCGTGATAGGAGAAACAGCCTGGAAGATCTCTGAAATGTCTTTGGAGTCTTTCCTCCGTTGTCTTGATGAGTAACACCTGGCTTTCTTCTATCTAGCCTGATCTTTTAAGCAAATGGTTGCTTGGCCACACCCTTAGTATTCTCTTCCAAATGTGCTTGCTTTTCACTCTTTAGGTGGCCAGGCTGTGAGTTTTCCTTTGCTTCTCTTTTAGCTATAAATTCTGCTTTAAGTCATTCCTTTCCTTTTGCATCTCACTGTATGTGGTTAAAAGGAGCCATTCAGCAACCTGAATGCTTTGCTGCTTAGCTGTTTCTTCCATCAGATATCCCGGTTCATTGCTCTTGAGTCCTGCACTCTATAAAGAAGCCCTTGGACATAAACACAGTCCAGCCAAAGTCTTTGCTACTTTGTAACAAAGATGGCCTCTCCCCTTAGTTTCCAATACCTTGTTCCTCATTTCTGTCTGAGACCTCATTAGAATGGCCTTTACTGTTCATATTTCTACCGACATTCTGGTCATGACCACTTAAATAATCTCTAAGAAGATTTAGGCTGTCCTTAGTTCTGGGGCCTTCTTTTGAGCCCTCAGCAAAATTGCCCTTAATGCTCCATTCACAGAAATCTAGGCTTTTTCTAGCCTGCGCCTACAAAGTCTGCCAGCTTCTATCCATTACCCAGTTCCAAAGCAGCTTCTACATGTTCAAGTATTTGTCATGGCAACAGCCCCTTTTCTCTGCACCAATTTTCTGTCTTAGCCTATTTTCTGTTGCTATAACACAATACCACAAGCTGGGTAATTTTACATATGTATAGAATATATATATATAATATATAGAAAAAATATATATATGTATTTTATATAATAATACACGAGTGTTGACTCATGGTTCTACAGGCTGGGAAGTCCAAGGCTGAGGCACTGCATCTGGTGAGGGCCTTCTTGCTGTGTTATAACATGGCAGAAGGGCCAAGAGAAAGAGAACAGAAATCAGGCTGAACTCATTCTTTTTATCAGGAGCCCACTTCCTAGATAACTAACCCACTCTCACAATAACAGCATTAATCCATTCATGAGGGCAGAGCTCTCATAACCTAATCACTTCTTAAAGGTCTCGCCTCTCAACAGTTACTATGGCAACTAAACTTCAACATCAATTTTTTGAGGGGTCATTCAAACAATAGCAGTCATGTGGTTGGAATCACACAGTATGTAGCTTTTTCAGATTGGCTTCTTTCACTTAGTAATATGGATTTAAATTTCCTCCATTCTTTTCATGGTTTGATAGCTCATTTCTTTTTAGCGCTGAATAATAGTTCATTGTCTGGATGTACCACAGTTAATCCATTTACCTGCTGAAGGACATCCTGGTTTCTTCTTTTGGCAACATGAATAAAGCTGCTATAAACATCTGTGTGCAGATTTTTGTGTGAACATAAGTTTTCAACTCTTTTGTGTAAATACCATGGAGTGTGATTGCTCGATCATATCACAAAAGTATGTTTAGCTTTATAGAATGACAATTCATCTTTCAAAGTGGCTGTACTATGTACTAAGTGGCTGTACTATTTCACATTTACATTTACAACAATGAAATGTAACATTACATTTACAACAATGAAGGAAAGTTCGTGTTGCTCCATATCCACCTCAGTGTTTGGTGCTGTTTGTTCTGTATTTTCACCATTCTAATAGATATATAGTATCTCATTGTTGTTTTAGTTTACATTTCCCTGATAACATGTGATGCAGAGTATCTTTTCTTATGCTTATTTGACATCTGTATTTCTTTTTTGGTGTGGTGTCTATTAAGGTACATGGCCCTTTTTTAAATTGAGTTTTTTTTTTTTTTCTTATTGAGAGCTTTAAGAGTTCTTTGTGTATTTTGGACAACTGTCTCTTATCAGCATGTCTTTTGCAAATATTTTCTCCCAGTTCGTGGCATGTCTTCTCATTCTCTTGATATTGGCTTTCCCAAAACAGAAGTTTAACATTTTTTTTTAATGAATTCCAGCTCATCCATTATTTATTTCAGCAATCATGCTTTTGGTGTTATACCTGACAAGTCATCACCATACCCAAGGTCATCTAGACTTTTTCCTATGTTGTCTTCTTGGAGGTTTAGTTTTGCTTTTTTTTTTTTTTTTTTTTTTTTTTTTTTTTTTTGAGGCGGAGTCTCGCTCTGTCGCCCAGGCTGGAGTGCAGTGGCGCGATCTCGGCTCACTGCAAGCTCCGCCTCCCGGGTTCCCGCCATTCTCCTGCCTCAGCCTCCCGAGTAGCTGGGACTACAGGCGCCGCCACCACGCCCGGCTAATTTTTTTGTATTTTTAGTGGAGACGGGGTTTGATTGTGTTAGCCAGGATGGTCTCGATCTCCTGACCTCGTGATCCGCCCGTCTCGGCCTCCCAAAGTGCTGGGATTACAGGCTTGAGCCACCGCGCCCGGCCTAGTTTTGCATTTTAAATTTAGATTTATGAGGTACTTTGAGTTAACTTTTGTGGAATGTATAATGTCTGTGTCTAAATTCAGGGTTTTTTTTTTTTTTGTATATGGATGTCCAGTTATTCATATTTTTTAAAAGACTGATTTTTGCATAATATTTTGAAAAGACTGTCTTTGCTCTATTGTATTATCTTTGCTTCTTTGTCAAAGATCAGTTGACTATATTTATGTGGGCCTATTTTGGGCTCTCTATTCTGTTCATTAATCTACTTCTTTATTCTTTTGCCAATACCACTCTGTCTTGATTATTATAGCTTTAAGTCTTGAAGATTACTATAGCTTTAAGTCTTGAAGACTACTATAGCTAGTAAGTCTTGAAGTCAGGTAGTGTCTGTCCTCCAACTTTGTTCTTCTTCAGTATTGTGTTGATTATTTTGATCTTTCCCTCTCCATATAAACTTTAGAATCATTTTTCAATATCCACAAAATAACATGCTGGGATTTTCATTGGGATTACACTGAATCTACAGATTAGGTTGGAAAAAACTTGTATCATGACAATATTGAGTCTTCCTATCTGTGAATATGGAATATCTATTTATTTATTTAGTTCTTCTTTGATTTTGTTCATCAGAGTTTTGTAGCTTTCCTCATATAAATCTTGTATGTATTTACTTAGATTTATACCCAAGTACTTTCTTTTATTGGGTGCTAATGTAAATGGTATTGTGTTTTAAATTTCAAATTTTACTTGCCCATTGCTGGTATATAGGAAAGTGACAGACTTGTACAACAACCTTATATCCTACAATCTTACTATTATCACCTATTAGTTCCAGAAATTTTTGTGTTGATTTATTTGGATTTTTCTACATAGATAATCATGTCATCTACAAAGGCAGTTTTATTTCTTCCTTCCCAATCAGTATAACTTTTATTTCCTTTTCTTGCCTTATTGAGTTAGCTTGGACTTCCGGTATGATGTTGAAAAGGAGTGGTAAGAGGAAACATCCTTGACTTGTTCCTGATTTTAGTGGGAAAACTTCTAGTTTCTCACCATTAAGTATGATGTTTGCTCTAAGTTTTTTGTAGCTATTTTTCATCAAATAGAGGAAGTTCTCCTCAATTCCTAGTTTACTGAGAGTTGTTATATTAATGAGTATTGAATTTTGTGAAATTATTTTTCTTCATCTATTGATATAATCATGGGGTTTTTCTTTTTTAGCTTGTTCATGTGATGGTTATATTAATTTATTTTGAAACCTTGAACCAGCCTTATATACCTAGAATAAATCTCACTCGGTAATGAGGTATAATTCTTTTTATACATGGCTGGATTTGATTTGCTAGTACTTTGTCGAAGATTTTTGCATCTGTGTTTATGAGACATATTGGTCTGTAGTTTTCTTTTTTGGTAATTTTTTTTCTGGTTTTGGTAGTGCTGGACTCATAGGATGAGTTAGAAAGTATTTTCTCTGCTTCTATCCTCTGAAAGTGATTGTAGAGAATTGGTATAATTTCTTCCTTAAATGTTTGGTTGAACTCACCAGTGAACTCTTATCTGCCTGGCGCCTTCTGTTTTGGAAGGTTATCAACTATTTATTCAATTTTTTAGTAGATATAGGCCTTTCAGATTGTCTATTTCTTCTTTTATGAGTTTTGGCAAATTGTGTCTTTCACAGAGTTGGCCCATTTCACCCAGGTTATCAAATTTCTGGGAATAGAGTTCATAGTATTCCTTTCTTATTCTTTCAAAGTCCATAGGACTTGTAGTGATGTCCCTTCTTTAATTTCTGATATTAGTAATTTGTGTTCCCTCTCTTTTTTTCTTAGTCTGGCTAGAGACTTATTGATTTAATTGATCTTTTCAAAGATTCAGCTTTTGATTTCATTATTTGTTAATTTTCTTTTTTCAATTTCATTGATTTCTGCCCTAATTTTTACTATTCTTTTTTTTCTTCTACTTACTTTGGTCTTCTTTTCCTAGTCTGTGAAGGTGGAAACTTAGATTATTGATTTTAGATTTTTCTTCTTTCCTAATATATGCATTTGATGCTATAATCTTCCCTCTAACCACTGCTTTGGCTGTATCTTACACATTTTAAGAAGTTGTGTTTTAATTTTCATAGGTAAAAATATTAAACATTTTTTTGAGATTTCTTCTTTGACCCATGTATTATTTAGATGTGTGTTAATCTCCACATGTTTTGGAATTTTCTAGTTATCGTTCTGTGATTGATTTCTAATTTAATTCCATTGTGGTCTGAGAGCAGATGTTGTATAATTTCTACTCCTTTTAATTTGTTAAGGTGGGTTTTATGGCCCAAAATGTGGTCAAATTCATTCTGTTTTATGGCCCAATAATATTCCATTGTGTAGATATACCACATTTTTTTTAACTACTCATGAGTTGGTGGACATTTGGGTTGTTTTCATTTTTTGTTAATTCCATTGTACACTGAATATACAATTCAGTGGTATTTTGTATGCTCACAATGTTGTGCAGCCATCACCTATATCTAACTCCAAAACATTTTCATCAACTCAAAAGAGATCTTGAATCCATTAAGCAGCCACTCCTCATGTCTCCGCTCTCAACCCCTGGCAACCACTAATCTGCTTTCTGTCTCCATGAATTTAGCCATTTTGGATATTTCATTTAAATGGAATCATATAATATGTGATCTTTTGTATCTGGCTTCTTTTACTTTTCATAATATTTTCAATGTTCATCCATGTTGATAGCATTCCTTTTTAGGGCTAAATACTATTGTGTTGTATGGATATACTATGTTGTGTTTATCCATTCATCTACTGATGGACATTTGAGTTGTTTCCACTTTTGCTGTGTGAATAGTGCTGCTATGTATTTGTACTCATTGTACACATTGTGTACAAACATTTGTTCGAATATCTGTTTTCAATTCTTTTGGAGAATTGTTTTTAATTCTAAGAGCAGAATTGCTGGGTTATATGGTATCATTGTGAGGAACTGCCAAGCTGTTTCCCAAAGTAGCTGAACCATTTTACATCCCCACCAGCAACATATGAGAGTTCCAGTTTCTCCACATTCTCACCAGTGCTTGTTTTCCTTCCCTTCCCGTTCCCCTTCCCCTTCCCCTCCTCCCTCCCTCCCACCTCTCTTTCTTTCTCTATTTTTTTTTCTTTCTTTCTCTCTCTCTCTCTCTCTCTGTCTTTTAAATTATAGCCATTCTAGTGGATATGAAAGAGTATCTCATTGTGGTTTTGATTTGGATTTTCCAGATGACTAATGATATTGAGCATCTTTTCAGGTGCGTCTTGGCCATTGTATATCTTCTTTGAAAAAATGTCTGTTCAAGCATTTTGACCATTTTTAAATTGGGTTATTTTGTCTTTCTGTTGCTGAATTGCAAGAGTTCTTTAGATATCCTGAATTCTAGACTCTTATCAGGTATATGATTTACAATACAAATATTTTCTCCCATTATCCCATTATTCATTGTCATTTCATTTTCCTTCTTTTTTTTTTTTTTTTTTTTTTCAGACAGGGTCTCACTCTGTCACCCAGGCTGGAGTACAGTAGTGCAACCTTGGCTCACTGCCACCTCCACCTCCCCGGCTCAAGCAATCCTCCCACCTCAGCCTCCCCAGTAGCTGGGACTACAAGTGCACACCACCATGCCCTGCTAATTTTTGTATTTCTTGTAGAGATGAAGTTTCACTGTGCTGCCCAGGCTGGTCTCGAACTCCTGAGCTCAAGTGATCCTCCTGCCTCAGCCTCTAAAAGTGTTGTGATTACAGGTATAAGCCACTGTGCCCAGCCTCATTTTATTTTCTTGATAGTGTCTTTTTTTTTTTTTTTTTTTTTTTGAGACAAGGTCTCACTCTGTTACCCAGGCTGGAGTTCAGTGACATGATTATAGCTCACTGTAACCTTGAACTCTTGGGCTCAAGCAATCCTCCTGACTCAACCTCTCGAACAGCTAGTACAACAGGTGTGTGCCACCACGTCTGGCTAACGTTTACATTTTTTTTTGTAGAGATGGAGTCTTGCTGTGTTGCCCAGGCTGGATCTTGATAGTGTTTTTTTTGTTTGTTTGTTTTTTGTTTTTGTTTTTGTTGTTGTTGTTGTTGTTTTTGTTTTTGTTTTAGATGGAGTTTTGCTTTTGTTGCCCAGGCTGGAGTGCAATGTGCAATTGAGCGATCTCGGCTCACTGCAACCTCTGTCTCCCAGGTTCAAGCGATTCTTCTGCCTCAACCTCCCAAGTGGCTGGGATTATAGGCATGCACCACCATGCCTGGTTGATTTTGTATTTTTAGTAGAGATGGGATTTCACCATGTTGGCCAGGCTGGTCAGGTGATCCGCCTGCCTTGGCCTCCTAAAGTGCTAGGATTATAGGCGTAAGCCACTGTGTCCGGCCTTGATAGTGTTTTTTGATGAACTATATACTTTTATTTTGATGAAACCCTGAGACATGGCAAAATGTGTGAAGATGGTACTTGAGTGAGTGAAGTTTGGGCAATGTTATTTCTAGCAAATTCTTTCTCCTTGGTTTCCTCTGGCCTGTGGATATACTTTATTCAGCAAAAGATGCCAGGGCTGAGTGAGGAGATATGGCCTCTGGTCTCCCACCCAGAGGGTAAACTTGGCAAGATGCCAGTCAGGCTCCCCCTCTTCTGCTGTTCCTAAACATGCATTCATGGACAAGGGGTCTCTGATGCAAAGGAGAGTGACTCCTTCCCTCTCCCGCAACCCTGCCACCACTTACCGGCTAGCCAGCCACTCCCTCCTCTTTCTGTAACTGGGCATTGGTCCAGCTGCCAGGCCCGGCGACTCTCCCATTTAGCCAGATGTAGTTCCAAAAACAACTGCAGAATATTTGGATACATTTTCCAGCCTGGACTAGTGGTGTTCCTGTCCATAGCTGGGACCCAGCTTTGTTTCCTCTGGGTGGGGCTACAGCTCCTTACCTCCTGGAAGGCTATGGAAGTGTGGTTTTCTTTTTCTCCTTTCTCTTTTGGGACGTAAGCATCTTTCCAAGTCCTTCTGGCCAGATGATGATGGTGTGAGCCTGTCGGTCTCCCATCAATGCTGAGGGGCCTCAGATGCTGCCTCTTACCCGTAACCCATATTCTCCCAGGTATGTTTATTTCCTAGAGCTGCCATGACACAGAGCCACAAACTGGGAGGCTCAGAACAACAGGCATTGTTCCTTGCACAGTTCTGAAGGCTGGAAGTCCAAAATCAAGGTGTTGGCAGGGCTGGTTCCTATGGGAGGCTCTGAGGGAGAATCAGTTCCAGGCTCTCTCCTAGCTCTTGGTAGTTGCTGGCAATCCTTGGAGCCCCTTGGTTTGTAGATGTATCACCCCAGTCTCTGCCTTCATCTTTACATGGCATTCTTCCGTGTCTCTGTCTCTGTGTCTTCTTCTCCTCATCTTATTGTCACATTGGATTAAGGGCCTACCCTGCATCGGTATGGCCTCGTCTTAGCTAATTTCATCTGCAGTGACCCTATTTCCAAATAAGGTCACATTCTCAGGTTCTAAGAAGGACATGAATTCTTGAGCGGGATAATGTCCAGCCCAGTGCACCAGGCAATGCCAAGGGCATCGCTAGGTAGGAGGCTGGAGATGACTCCGTTTCTGTGAGCTCCTCCTTGGCTCCTCTGTGTCTTTGCTTCTAATAGCCTGTGCCTGCCACTCTCTCTCGAGGGCTCCCCTTGAGCTATTAGAGGGGCTTTGTGTGCACAAAATTCAGACACACACATGCACACACACACATACACATGCACACGCACACACATGCACACGCACACGTGCACACACACACATATACGCAAACACACAGAACCAGAGTGCCTGGGCATTCATGACCCCTGGAGCTGTCTTACCATGGTGATGACTGACAGGTGGGCGGGGTGCGGTGGCTCACGCCTGTAATCCCAGCACTTTGGGAGGCCAAGGCAGGTGGACCACCTGAGGTCAGGAGTTCAAGGCCAGCGTGACCAACATGGTGAAACCCTGTCTCTACTAAAAATAGAAAAAAATTAGCTGGGCATGGTGGTGCATGCCTGCAACCCTGGCTACTTGGGAGGCTGAGGCAGGAGAATCACTTCAACCCGGGAGGCGGAGGTTGCAATGAGCCAAGATCACGCCATTGCACTCCAGCTTGGGCAACAAGAGTGAAACTCCGTCTCAAAAAAAAAAAAAAAAAAAAAGGAACGACTGACAGGTGCACATGCGGAAGTATGGAAGCCCAGATCCCTGGTCAGGAGTTGGGCACAAACTCTGAGGTGTAACTTACACTCCAGAGCCCCCCACAGGTCAGTTTCAACTGACTTCACCCTCCATGTCCAGCTCCCCCTACTCTGACACTGGCTTGTCCTGGGAGCATTTTCTTAAGAAATCACTTCCATGTGAATTCTCTTCTCAAAGTCTGCTTCTGGCCAGCCCAAGCTGAAACAGATCCCCCTACCTGGAGCCTGCTGCAGCCCAGGGAGCCACAAAGGGATCCACCTCCCGGATCTGGGGGTTCCATGATTCATGAATGATGGTGCTCTGTAAATAGCTATTTATCCGATGCTCTCCCTCCCCACACACCTCCTGAAAGGCCCCAGTGTGTGTTGTTCCCCTCCCTGTGTCCATATGTTCTCATTGTTCAGCTCCCACTTATGAGTGAAAACATGCAGTGTTTGGTTTTCTGTTTCTGCATTAGTTTGCTGAGAATAATGGCTCCCAGTTCCATCCATGTCTCTGCAAAGGACATAACCTCGTTCCTTTTAATGGTTGTATAGTATTCCATGGTGTATATGTACCACATTTTCTTTATCCAGTCTATCATGGATGGGTATTTGGGTTGATGCCATGTCTTTGCTATTGTGAATAGTGCGTTGTAGCATTTCCATTGTACCGTGGGTTGCTGCTGTGCCTGCCTCACATTAGGATTTGGTGGATCTGGTCATAGCCAGCTCACAGAGGGAAACTCAGCCAGCACAGTTGCTTGACGTCTCATGGCCAGGCTCCGAGTCTCTGTAGGGTTCAGTAGCATATGCCAGCAATTGTTTTTCAAAAGGAGAGTAGTTCTCCACTGCAGAACATTTTAGAGGTCTATACTGGGACTCTTCTACTGGGGTTTGTTAAAGGCTCCACCCAAGTTCTTTATCTAGCACCATAAATCTTCTCAGTCTTGTGGCTAGCAGAGCAGCTCACACTGCAGCTTGGACCTATGCAGAGTTCTCTTTTGCTTTGTCTCAGAACTGAAAGCATTCTGAATCGCTTAATAAATAGGTCAGAGTAGTGTTCCCAAGTGTGATATATGCTGCTTTGAAATTCAAGGAGGACAAAGAAGGTGGGCATAAAACAACAGAAAGACAGTTTCTCGCAGTTTGGGACATCAGAAGTCTGAAACCAAGATGTCGGCAGGGCTGCACTCCCTCCCGGGGCCCGTGTATTGCCTCTTCTTGCTTCTCTTGGGTCCAGACATTCCTTGGCTTGTGGCTGCATCGCTCCAATCTGCGTCTGTGGTCACATGACCTCCTCCTCTTCCCTATGTGCCTCTCTTCTGTATGTCTCTTATAAGGACAGTTGCCATTACATTTAGGACCTGCCTGCATCATCCAAGATTACCTCCTCATCTTGAGATCTTTAACTGAATTACATCTGCAAAGATCCATTTTCCAAATAAAGTAATATCCCCACTGGTTGTGGAAATTAGAACATGGACATATCTTTGTGGCGGTGCAGTGGGGAGGGGGGGGCTTTTTCATCCTACTGTATAGTAGAGGTACTAAATGCAGCAATTTGTCTTTTTTTCTGAGAGGGAATGGCTTGGCATGCCTCAGATCACAGGTTCCTTAAGATCTTCATCAATATGGGGGACCCTGAATTTTCAGAGGATTTGTCTTCCACTCTCTGGTGTGCATACATTTTTGTTTGGTTTTGTTTTGAGATGGAGTCTTACTCTGACACCCAGGCTGGAGTGCAGTGGCACGATCTTGGCTCACTGCAACCTCCAACTCCCGGGTTCAAACCATTCTCCTGCCTCAGCCTCCCAAGTAGCTGGGATGACAGGCACCCACCACCATGCCTGGCTAATTTTTGTATTTTTAGTAGAGACAGGGTTTCACCATGTTGGCCAGGCTGGCCTCAAACACCTTACCTTAGGTGATCCACCCACTTCAGCCTCCCAAAGTGCTGGGATTACAAGGGTAAGCCTCTGTGCCCAGCCATATATTTTATTAAAGCATCTTGGGTTCTTGCCACTTCTCCTCCTTAGGTTTAGAACAGCAGGAGCATGGTGGCAACTGTCCAGTGAAGGGGGTCTACTGAGAGGTTTACCCACAGCATCCACTACAGGGTCCTTGATCCTCTTGACACCCCACGCTACCACCCAGGTCCATCATGTTAACATCGTGTGAGCGTTGGCTGCAAACTGCTCACATCTGCCCCCGTCTCTGGAAAATTGCTCTCTGCCAAATAGTAGGCATCTCACCATGGAGGTATGCCCCTTCGGGGGCTTGGCAAGTCTTGCCAACGGACTTACATGAGGAAACAAAAAGTCTGCTCTCTGGAGGGGACAACTTGGTGCTGTAATTCATGCTCCAGAGGAGCCCTCATGAGACCAGAATGAGGCTGGCCTCCAGCCCAGGGATGTCATAGATTACCTTTCTTCCCCTGCTCTGTCCTACTTCCCTCTTTCCACTTCCCCTGAAAGCCCTCCCCTCAAAAATCCCCACCTCTGGATCTGCTTCTAGGGAAACCTGACCTAAGAGAGTCCTTGGGTGTATTAGTCTATTCTCATGCTGCCAATAAAGACATACTTGAGACTGGGTAATTTATAAAGGAAAGAGGTTTAATTGACTCACAGTTCCACATGGTAGGGGAGGCCTCAGAATCATGGTGGAAGAGCAAGGAGTGTCTTACATGGTGATAGGCAAGAGAGAATGAGATCTAAGTGAAAGAGGAAAGTCCTTATGAAATCTTGTGAGATTTATTCAATACCACGAGAACAGTATGGGGAAAACTGCCCCCCATGATTCACTTATCTCCCACTGGGTCCCTCCCACAACATATGGGAATTATGGGAGATAAAATTCAAGAAGAGATTTGGGTGAGGATACAGCCCAAGCATATCATTCCATCCCTAGCCACTCCCAAATCTCATGTCCTCACATTTCAAAATCAATCAAACCATTCCAACAGTCCCTCAAAGCCCTAACTCATTTCAGCATTAACTCAAAAGTTCAGAGTCCAAAGTCTCATCTGAAACAAGGTAAATCCCTTCTGCCTATGAGCCTGTAAAATTAAAAGCAAGTTAGTTACTTCCTAGATAAAATGGGAGTACAGGGATTGGGTAAATACAGCTGTTCCATATGGGAGAAATTGGCCAAAACAAAGGGATGACAGGCCCCATGCAAGTTCAAAATCCAGTGGGGCAGTCAAATCTTAAAGCTCCAAAATGATCTTCTTTGACTCCATGTCTCACATCAAGGTCACACTGATGCAGGAGGTGGGTTCCCATGGTCTTGGGCAGCTCTGCCCCTGTGGCTTCATGGGGTACAGCCTCCCTCCCAGCTGCTTTCACAGGCTGATGTTGAATATCTATAGCTTTTCCAGGTGCACAGTGCAAGCTGTTGGTGGGTCTACCATTCTGAGGTCTGGAGGATAGTAGCCCTTTCTCACAACTCCACTAGGTAGCACCCCAGTGGGGACTCTGTGTGGGGGCTTCAACCTCACATTTCCTTTCTGCTCTGCCATAGCAGAGGTTCTCCATGAGGGCCTCACTCCTGCAGCAAACTTCTGCCTGGACATCCAGGTGTTTCTATACATCCTCTGAAATCTAAGCAGAGGTTCCCAAACCTCAATTCTTGACTTCCGTGCACCCACAGGCACAATACCACATGGAAGCTGCCAAGACTTGGGGCTTCCACCCTCTGAAGCCACAGCCCAAGCTGTACCTTTGCCCCTTTTAGACATGACTAGAGCAGCTGGGACACAGGGCACCAAGTCCCTAGGCTGCACACAGCAGGGGGGCTCTGGGCCCCAGCCCATGAAGCCATTTTGTCCTCCTAGGCCTCTGGGCCTGTGATGGGAGGTGCTGCCACAAAGATCTCTGACATGCCCTGGAGAAGTGTCCCCATTGTCTCGGCAATTAACATTTGGCTCCTCATTACTTATGCAAATTTCTGCAGTAGGCTTGAATTTCTCCTCAGAATATGGGTTTTTCTTTTCTATTGCATCATCAGGCTGCAAATTTTCCAAACTTGTATGCTCTGCTTCCCCATTAAACATAAGTTCCAATTCCAAACCATATATTTGTGAATGAATAAAACTGAATGCTTTTAAAAGTACCCAAGTCACCTCTTGAACACTTTGCTGCTTAGAAATTTCTCCCACCAGATGCCCTAAATCATCTCTCTCAAAAAGTTCCACAGATCTCTAGGGCAGGGGCAAAAATCTCTATGGCAGGGGCGGTCTCTTTGGTAAAACATAGCAACAGTCACCTTCACTCTTCCTTTGTCTTCCACCATGACTGTGAGGCCTCCCCAACCATGTGGAACAGAGAGTCAATTAAATGATACCATGATGGAGGATGGAGTGAGGGAGTCCTGAGGCTGGACCGGGAAGGTGCTCTGCTGTCCTCACCATGTAAACTGCTCTAGTGCCTCTCTGCTGTTGGATATCAGGAAGAAAGGATTTACCAAATTGGTAGCTGCATTCCAAATTCCAGAGACAGTGTTGATCTGCTGTAGTCAAGATGTCACATCTGGCACAGTGGGTGAAACTGGACTATGCCTGGCTATGTTTATGGTAGTCCGCAGTCAGCTCCTCTGAGAGACCTTCCCTGACCACCTTATCTAACAATGACTTCCAACTCCCAGTCTTCCTCCATAACATTATCCTTTTTTTTTTTTTTTTTTTTTTGTAACATCACTATTACTGTCTGCAGCCATGTGATCTATTTATTCGCTGTGGCCTTTCTCCCCTATTAGGGTGTAGGCTCCAGGGGAATAAGTACATTGTGTGACTTGTTCGCATCTGCATCCCAAGCACCCACCACTGTAGTGGATGCCTAACCAATGTGTGTTGAATGAATAAAAGAGCAGAATAATGTTCTTTCGCTTGAAGTAGATAGAGGGGAAGAAATAGGGTTTTCTGTGGAGATTCCAAGGCAGAGGCTATTTCTGGGGGATCACTGGGGTGGGAGAAGGCAGGTCAAGGTGGGCTGTCTTCCAGGCGGTGCGAACCCCCTGGCCTCTGCCAGCCTCTCACTGGCCAGTCTGCTTGTTGGGTCTGGCACTGGCCTCAAGGAAACATAACATTTTTAATAAAACCTCAGAGTCAATAAAGGCGAATGGTCCCGGGTGCCTCTCCTGCCGGCCCCAGCTGTTGACTTTAGAAGTCAAGAGGTTGAGGCATTGCCCAATTCTTGTGTAGTACAGGGAGATATAAGCTGGAAGGGCCTGGCCCATTTTATATGAAAACAAAACAAAACAAAACTCACCAGGCCCTGGAAAGAGTCCACCACCAGCCAGAATCAAAGGTCCATTCAGAGCGACAGACTCCTCACATTTGCCGCTAATGAAAACCAAATTTCTCATCCATCTGAGCATTTCCAGGGGCTACAACTGGAAGGGGCTGCAGAGTTTTTGGCCATCCCTCCCACCACCGAAGGGGCCCCACTGTGTTAAAATAGTTTTATGATAATATAGGCCTTGTATTTTTCTCATTTCAGGCGTCAGTGATTTAGGACGGAGTTGTTTTCATGGAAAAAGAAATAGAACCTGTTTGTGGCAGGGCAAGACTGCCGCCTGGGCAGATACTCCCACTGTGTGCATATTTGGATAGGGGGATGAACCTGCCATGAAGAGGCTCGGACCTAGCTCCAGGGAGGCCTCGTTCATGAAGGGACCCCCACTTGGGTGGGGAAAGATGGACTGGGGGTTCCCAGACAGATTCAGAGACAGTCACAGTGACTTCTGTTTTTTGATTTCATGCTTTGTGAAATCTTAGAATCACAACTCAGAAAGGTAGAGGCATCCCTCTCAGATGCAGAGAAAGGGCCTCTGTTTTTTAAAAAAAGACATTTTCTCATTTCTTTTTCTTTTTTTTCCTCCCCCTTGATCAATCTTTGTAAGCAAGTATGTGTAGCAATGTCACATTTTTTTTTTCCCTTAAAGTCAACTTGATTCTTACTTTGAGCCCCCAATACTTTTAGTTGGTAGGAGACTTAAACTCAACATTTTCAGCGACTGCTCTGCCTTTGTCAGGATCAGGTGGAATTCTGTCCTTGTTTCTCAGTTTTGTTTTGTTTTGCTTGGTTTTGTTTTCAGATGGAATCTCACTCTGTGGTCCAGGCTGGAGTGCAGTGGCACAACCTCAACTCACTGCAAACTCTGCCTCCTGGATTCAAGTGATTCTCCTGCCTCAGCCTCTTGAGTAGCTGGGATTACTGGCATATGCCACCACACCTGGCTAATTTTTGTATTTTTAGTAGAGATGGGGCTTCACTGCTTTGGCCAGGCTGGTCTCAAACTCCTGACCTCAGGTGATCCTCCTGCCTCCACCTCCCAAAGTGCTGGGATTACAGGTATGAGCTACTGCACCCGAACTGTTTCTTAGTTTTTTCATCTGTAAGATGGGGAGAATGATAATACATACCTCAATGGGCTGGGTTAAAAAAATCGCAAAATATTTAGAATAGTGCCTGGCATAGAGTAAGTGTTAACTATTATTATTATTATTCCAGAGAAAAAGAGAAGGCATCAAACCTAGTATGAGGGTATCAGGGAAGGCTACCTGGAAGAGGTAGTGTTTCAGCCAATGACAGATGAGGTAGTCCTTGCATGATCTTGAACTCCTCTGCTTGGACATTTACCAGTCTAGAAGTTTAATATGCTATACCCTGAGCAAGTGTGCTAATTTTAGAAAACTATAAAGAAGAAAACAGAAAACAGCCATAATCTCATCTTTGCATTGATTTCATTCTAGATTACTTTTATCTCTATTTTTAACTATATTAATTGATAATCTGTATACGCAGTGTGTGTCTGGCTAGAAAAATGTTATTTCTAAAAAGTATTTGCATATTTATAGGAAATAAATATCTGAATGGGGGAGAAAAGCCTAAAAATATTAACAGTGGGTATCTTTGGAGGGGGGATTATCAGTCATTTTTCTGGTGTGTTTTTTGGTCATCAGAACTGTCTACTTTCCCTCTCAAGATTATATATTAGTTTGTGTCATTTAAAAATGTCATTTAGTCTTGGCACAGTGGCTCATCCCTGTAATCCCAACACTTTGGGAGGCCAAGGCGGAAGATTTGCTTGAGGCCAAGAGTTTGAGGCCAGCCTGGGCAACATAACAAGGCCTTGCCTCTAAATAAAAAATTAGCCAGGCCTGGTGGTGCACACCTGTAGTTCTAGCTCCTTGAGAGGCTGAGGCAGGAGGATCACTTGAGCCCTGGAGTTGGAGGCTGCACTGCACTCCAGTCTAGGTGACAGAGTGAGACCCTGTCTAAAAATAAAAACTAAAAATATTATTTAAAATGTAATATATAGAACTCAGGAACCGCAGATGCAGAGTCTCATAACCTTTACATTTTCAGACCATGAAGGAGAGTGGGGTAGCTCGGCTGGACTCTGAGCATCCTGGACCCACAAGTCTGAGAGGCTGCATGTGACCTCCAGTGTGGTCACACGGTTCTATAAGGAAACCGAGGCAGGACATAAGGCTTCACTGAACACTTGTGAAGTGGCGGGGAGGGAGGGGGCAAGGGCCAACTGGGTGATAACAAAGGCTATTGTTAACACCTTGCCCCCAGTGGCACATGAAATGCCACTAACCATGAGGGACTGAGAGACATTCAAACCTGAGGTTTGGGGCATGGCGCCCTTCCTGTGACTTCAGTGCTAATGATGTCTAAGACACCTCTTAGCTCCTACTTCTGTCTTTCTGCACAGGCTTCACCCTCCTTTGCCCGGACTATTTTAGTAGCCTGTGAACAGGTCTCTGCACCCTCATCCCCAGTCTGCACCGTCGTGGTGCTCCCCTCCTACACATACATCTCCGCTTGGCTCCCCCGTGCCACTGACCCCTGGCATGGATCCTCTCCCGTCTCCCATCACCATTGCTACACCTGTCCCACCATCCTCCCAGCTCAGTGACACCTGCTTCTCCAGGCCTTTGCACATGGCATTCCCTCCTACCACTTCTCTGCTTGGTCCATTCCTACTCATCTTTCCATCTGATCTCGGGGGAGACACGTTTTCTCTGAGGAGCTTGCCTGGTTTGCCCTGATCCGCACTGGGCTGGCACAACCTGCTTTCCTGTCTGTCTGCCCTGTGAGATCCCCGGGGCCATGGCTGTGACTTGTTCACCTTGTTCTTGGTGTCTGGCACCTGGGGGTGGGGTGGGGCTCTGTGTTTGGTGAATGAGTGAATGAATTCTGGCCAAGGCCTCGAAGACACCCAGCCCAAAGAGCTGCGTGGGGTGGTGTGGCCCAAATGCTGTGTTTGGACACCAGAGAGCCCACATTGCTGCCAGCCGTCAGGGTGGGCACAAAGGAGGGTGGTCCAGGCCGGCTCCAGGGCTGCCGCACTCCCTTCCCATGATACGTCCTCCGGGCTGGGCCCAGGGCAGGCCCTTTCTGTGGGTGAATATAAATATATAAAACAAACAGCGCACTCTTAGCTGTAAAACTAAAAATAGGAAGCGCGGGATCCGGCTTCCCAGGCTTCCCCAGCCGCTGGACCACACAGGTGTGGCTGCGGATGTCGGGGCGATGCGGCCCCTCACCCCTCCCAGCTCCGGAGCCCTCATGGGGAGGAATCAGGAGCATTCTGGATTTCTGCCAGGAACAGTTCATTCTTTCACTCTGGCCTCCCTCCTGCCCCCATCCCATTTGACAGCTCATTTCATTTACGACCCCAAAATGAACTGACCCACTGAGGCGTATTCTCTACTCACGTGGTCAGGCTGGGGTGTTTGGGGCAGCTAAGAGCTGCCCTCTGGGCCATGCTGGGGGTCCGCGTTTATGGGGGGTGCAGTCTGGGGCAAGGGAGGGGCCGGGGCTGAGGAGGGAGGCAGGGCTGGGTCTGCAGCCAGCCCTGCCCTCCCCAACAAACAGCACTGGCCCCGCCCCACACTATCTCCTCAAGCCCTCACCAGGCCCTCACATGGGAACGTGTCATCTCTGGCCTATGGTCTCACTGCTGGGACACCCACTTCTCAGCATAAAAGCCAGATGCATCCCTATGGCCACAGCCCGACAGTGGCAGGGCTGCTCCTAGGGGCCGGCAAGGAGGGTCCATCTGGGCCACTTCACCCCACAGGAGGCCACTTCTGGGAGCTCCCAGGACACCCAGCCGGCTCTCTGGGTCCATCACTGGGTCCTTCAAGCTGTGGGGGCTGGAGAAACTGGAGGGACTCAAAGTCCAGCCCAAATCGACAGGACTCCTAGAGCCTCCAAAGCGGAATTCTGGAGTCCAGGGCTCTCGGACTGTGGAACCAAACGGCTTCCTCAGCCTGGACTGGCTGCTGCATGACCTAAGCTCCTGCTGGTGGCTCAGGGGACACGTGGGACTGGGCCCAGGGTCCAGGAGGCCAGGGTTGTAGGACTATGAAAGTCAACCCTTCCTTCAAGCCAGGTACACCCCTGTCCCAAAGCAGACGATCATGGGGCGTGGGATCCTACTCCACACCTGGCATACAGCCGGTGCTCATTTAGTGTATGGCCAAAAAGGGAGACTCAGAGCGGGACAGGCACCTCCCACCACCACGCAGCTCAGGAAGAGAAAACCTTCCCCACATCAAGACCTTTCGCAGGCCCTTCGGGAATGCATCACCTGAGGTTGGGAAGTTCTTCTTAATACCTAACCTCAATTCTTGCTGTAGCTGACGCAGCCTCTCCTCACCCCTGTCCAAAAGGGATGATGGTCACTCTGTCCACCTGCTGCCCAGCGATGCCGCCCCCTGCCGCCACCTGCAGGCCGCCGTGGCTACTGCAGCGCTTCCTCCCGCAGCCCTGGGACCTCAGGCAGGCCTGAGACTTCTCTGGACCTTGAGTTTCCCCTTGGCAAGCTGGGTGTGCTGGTTCGTGCCTGCTAGGGTGCAGGTGATGGAGATTTGAGTCAGGGACTCTGGAGGTCACAGCTCTTCTCCCATCTGCTGTGGCACCAAAGTGTGCCTGGTGAGGGGTGGCTACCATCCCCTACAAAGTGACCCCAAATAAACATAAATAGAAACGGTCTTGGCCATGTAGATGCCGTTTCAGGACCAACCCTGGCAGAGGCTGCCCAGAGCAGACCCACAGAGAAGTTCTACAGCTGCTGCCGAGGTCCTGTCCAGAGATGGACCTGCTGTCTCTTGGGTAAAAGAGGATGCCGGGCTAGGGAAATGGAAGCTTCTTGTTGGGTGCTGAGTTTCAAGCAGACCAACCAAACTGAACAGGGCAAAGCTTTGGGAGTGATTTCTGAAGTCAGTGGGCATCACTCAAAAATAAGGTCTGTTTCATGAACATTTCCCTTCACAAATCCCAACCAGCCACGCTCCGGGCTGTGTGCTGGTACAAATCTCAAGTGGACCAGGCCTCCTTGCTGGCAAGGTGGGAGGGGGACTGTCAAGTCAGGCCACCACACCATCACACCCATGCTACCATTGTTGGGCTGTGGTCCCAGTTCAGCCATGGACCACCCCAGGGAGACACAGACCCTGATGTACCTCAGTTGTCTCATCTGCAAAAGGGGGGCACTGAAATGGCTGCTTGCTCCCAATCCCCACTGTTGCTAGCTTGCCACAGATCTTGAAACACGAGCCTCAGAGGGGGGCTCTCACCAAGGCAGCTGGACTCTCCCTCTGCCTCTGCCCCCTCCCCAAATCTGAATCTGGGGAACAGGCAGGAATTCCTCCCAACATGGCTGGGAAGAGAATCACAGCCCGCTCATGATTGGTGGCACTTGGAAGACCTATTTGATGCTCTCCTGGGGTTCCAGTCATACAGGAGCAGGCCTCACCGGCTGTCCTGCAGCCAGGGTGGTCTCTGTGGCCATTCCTGAAGAAGCTGGAAGCAAGGAGATGAAGGCGCTGGGTGTTTCTGTTCCTGTTCCTCCTGGGCGACAGCAGGAGGTCTCTATCCTCTCCCCAGCCCCACCCCACCTCCACGCATAGCCCTAGAAGCCTGGCACTGGACTCCTTCCACACATCTCAGAGTTATATCATTGTAACAAATCAGTCAAAATTCCATTTTACAGTTAAATAGTACAGAAGACAGTTTACTGTACAAGCAAGTTGTGCATTAAAAACAAACACCAAGCAAATGATAGTGCAAAGCAGTTTCCACCCTGCTCCATCCTCTCGCCAGCTCTGGGATGGTTTTACATGGGATATGAGTGCAGCAGGTGTCATACCTCAGCATGACAATGTGTCACAAAAGATTGGTACCCACTACTGACAGACTCACAGTAACATTGTATCAAAACATCTTCCTTTCCTCCTGCTTCCTATATCAGTGTGTTTGCCTAGTACAACTTTAAAGCAGCCTTGTAAATAAGGACCTACTTTTACCAGCCCAGGCTGTCTGTACCCACTTTGCGCCTTACAGACTCAGTACGGCTGCCATCACTTTTTGTCAGGGGATGGGGGATGGGGTAGGAAGAGCAATTTATTTCCTATCCCTGCCTCTCCGGGGCTTGGGGATCAGGAAGGGGTAGTAATCTGGGATGAGACTACAAAGTGCTGGGCACTGGGAACCCAAAGGTGCCTCCCACGATGACCTGGGACCAGCTACAACCAGAAAATAGGAGGGAAGAAACCACAAGGACAATGGATTCATCGCTGCTTCCTGAGAAGGTATGGAAAGGCCCCTTGGGTGCAGGGAGTCAGCAGCTGTATTGAAGAGATGGAGACTGTTTTTCCAGTGAGGACAGGCCAAGAGGAAACCGCAGCAGGAGGGAATGGAATAGGATCACCAGAAGGACTGCCTGACCTGTCGGTGTCTCTGGTGTATGGTTCTGGCCGTTGTGACAAGTTGGGTGGGGACAGTGCTCTCACAGAGACGACCGCTAAAGAGCATTCTGCAGGGCAGATTTCCGCGTCCACAGAGGCCGAGGCAGAAAGTTAAAATACCACATGCTGCTAGTCTTTGAGTTCCCTTACACCTTTTCTAAGCCTTTCTAGGGCCAGAGAACTCTGATGTGAGAATCCACGTGGCCTGGCCCTTGGGCAAGCGCCCACCTTCCCGTTTTGCAAAATTCAGGGTCAAGACTTCACCTCGGAACGCAGTGCAGCTGAGCTGTGGCTGGAGAGCCCTTTACGGTGCTTCTGTTCTGCCACGCACAGCCAGTGCTCCCCACCTCTCACATCCTGCCCACCCCCGCACAGCCTCCCGGACAGATGTCCTAGAGCCACAGAGGAGAGCGCCCAGCGTCTCATCAGCATTTCCGTTGTCCTTCCAGGGATGCCTGTGGTGCAGGCTGGTGGGACGCTGCCTGGTGGGGAGTGTAGCCCCTTGAGAAAGTATTGAGACCCTGATAACCCCACACCCTCAGGAGGTAGCTGGGGTTCCGTGGGGGGCGGAGAGGGGGCAAGGGTGGTGCTCATAATCACGGAGCTATACCTGTAGGAGAACTTGTGTTTGAAAATGTTAGATTAAGCTTCTTTTTCTAAAATCAGTTTTAAAAACTGTTTTTTGCTCAGGACTGTTTGCTTTCAGAGCACAAAACAGGTTAAAGACAGACAGGTGTGTGTCAGGAGTTGCAAGATTTGGCTGGATCCTCCCAGGAGGCTTGGGGGATGAGGCGCAGCTTGGCTGGACCTAGGTGGGACAGGGACATTGACGTCTGACCCAAAGTGACCCCTCACCTCAATGCCTTCTGCTAGGACCTATCTGGCCCCCCGTTTTCTCCACAAATGGAGATTATGAGACCACCTAGGGGAGAGGGGACCTCCTACCCACCCAGCCCCGGCAAGAGAACAAAGGGTGGATGCATTGGGCTGGTAAAGTGCATGGAGGAGTCGGTCTGTAGGTGCTTTCCTGGGTTTAGGGACCTGATGCCATAGACTCATCTTCTCTGGGGCCTGGGACCCATGCGGCTGGGGGAAAGCCAACAGTTAGGAATGGAGGGAAGCTGGGCTGGGGGGACTGGCTTGGATGTGTTCTCAAATCATCTCTGCCAGCAGCGTGCTGGGTCCTGCCCCGTCTGTACGAGGGGAACCCTGCTCGAGGGCGGCGCGGGCGGGGGACACTTTCCAGTTCTGACTCAAATCTGTGTAAATGCAGAGAGGACTGGACCCAGGGGTGTAGGGGCTCCGACGAAGGTGCGGGGTGGGGAGGTTTCCCAGGGCCTGAGGCTTATCCTGTGGGCCAATGCTGCCTCTCTCTGGAAGAGAGACGGCCTCTGTCCCAGGAGACACGGGCCCCATGGGGCACTGGGCATAGCTGGAGACAGTGAGGTTCTTCTGGGGAGCTGGCAGGAGGCTGATTCCCCACAGAAGTGTGGGATGAGACAGCCAGGATCTGGGCGAGGTGGTGTCCTGGGCGGGGGTGGGGGTGGTTCCCTACACCTCTGTACACGGATGTGGCTGGACAGATGCAGCCAGAGCCACCCACCAGCTGGGACCACCCTGGGACCAAGACCACCCTGGAGCGCAGGTCCCATTCCTGCCCGGAGCCTCGGAGCCGGAGCCAGCCCATCATGGGTCTTGAAGGTTGTAAGGGTCCCCGCCTCCAGCGGGAGGAGTCCACCGGGGCGGTCAGTAGGGCCGCCACACGGCCTCATCCATGCGGCCCGGCGTGCTCAGGGCCGTGGGTGAGTTGCTGTGGCTGCCGTCGGCCTCCACGCCATCGCTCTGGCCGCCCAGGCTGGGGTTCATGAGGTTGCCGGCGGCGACAGAGGCAGCGCTGCTGGTGCAAGAGGCCAGCATGCGGGTGGGTGAGCGGTCGCCCCCACTGCTGCTGCCGGCCACCATGGAGAACTGATAGGAGCCAGAGGACGTCCCATAGTAGAGGTGGTAGGGAGACGGGTTGGTCTGGAAGGGCCCGCTCTGGTTCTGCGGGGCCCCCGGGTAGGGTGGCGGGAGGTAGGTATGGTGGAAGCGGCTGGTGGCCGGCATGCCCGCCACGCTGAGGCTGCTGATGCTCGTGCCCGAGGGCGTGGCGCTGTAGGGGAAGGCAGCTGACATGGCCCCGGGGTAGTGCATCCTGGGGTCTGGGAAGCGGCTCTCCGTGAGGGTTGGCAGCGTCGGGAAGGAGCGGTCAAACTGGCGGGGGTCAGAGAATGGGTTCAGTTCCGAGGTGCCTGGAGGACAGCGAGGAAGAGGTCAGCTGCAGCTCGAGACAACCCCAGGAGGCCTTCCTGAAGAATGCCCTTGGGCTCTGGTTCCCAAGGCCCATCTGGGGGACCCCTAGTTCTAGACCTGACTCTCCTCTTCCTGCCCTAGGCTGCCCAGGGACTCCCCTGCCAGGACTCCGAACACAGACCTGCCGGGGAGCTGGTGGAAGCGTGCCCTGGGCCAAGAGGGGCCACGGGAGCACCCCCACCGGCGGCAGCAACAGAAGACCGGTGGGGTCTTGTCTTCTCTTTCAATCCTCCTGCCCAGCCTCGCAGAGGACAGGCCTAGGACGAGGCAGTGGGGCTGAGGGCAGGGTCAGCTCAGGCCTCCCAGCAGCCCTGCCCAGGCAAGTTCCTCTCCCCACCGGCCCGTGTTAACAGCTGGCAAGGCTGTGGATGTGTAAAGGGCTCCGATGACCGTGTGAGACTGGGAGTTGGAACCCGCTTTTGAAGACAAGAAAATGGAGGCAGAGAGAGCAAGACTGAGTCTCTGTGGCAGAGAAAGGACTGGTTCTCATCACGAGGCCTCTGCTGGGGACACACGTGCCTCTCCTGCCCAGGTGCAGCACACGGAGGTTCTGTGCGCTCACACCTGGGTTGTGGGCACTGAGGTCAGAGCAGCTCTGGCCTCCACCTCACCCTGGGCCTGTGTTTCTGGAGCTGACTCGTGGCCACACAGTGACTGGATGCCACCCTCACCTGCCTCGGCAACAAAGTGAGACAGCAGTCAGACAAACTTGGGGACCCAGACCCCGACCTGGTCACAGTGTCCAGCCCAGACCCTGCCCCTGCTCCCCCGGGAATGTGGCTTCTCAATGGGCTCCAAGGCAAGGGTGTTCCATCCTCTGTCCCCCACTTTTGTCATCACAGACCCCCCAAACCTCAGCATTCAAAAGGGCTCGGGGATTGAGTCTAACACCCTTGGTGGGAAAACTGTGGCCCAGACAGGGTGAGGCACTTGCCTAAGGGTCACACAGCACATGGACCCGGCACACAATCTTAGGGTCTCTGGTCCTGATCCCCAGCACATGCATGAGTGGGAGCTGTCCGTCTTGGAGGCAGCACAGGATCAAAGCTTACTGTGTGGCTTCTGGAGCCAGACAGTTATCCTGGTTTGGACACTTACTAGCTTTGTGTCCTTGGGCAAGCCACTTAACCTCTCTGTGCATCAGTTACCCCATACAAAACACGAGACGATAACAGTTCATCGGGATTCAGTTAATACACATCAAGTACTTAGAATGGCACTGGGCACAGAGTAGTGGTCCATGAGGCTTTGCAAGGCCACTGTGGCTGCGGTGCTTGTTACTCTGGGTACCCAGGAGAACTGGCTTATTCAGGGCCCTGCCAAGTGGAGGCCCTGGTGTGGGGCCTCCCTTGTACTCTGGCGGCGGGGGGAGGTGGATGAGCCCCTAGCAGTGGTCCAGAGGCGCAGTCTGTCCAGCCAGCAACCCCTCTGTGTCACCCACCAAAGGATAAGGGCCGGTGCTGGGGGGGGGGCTCTGCCTGCCATGCTGAGGCTTGGCTGAGGACGGAGAGTTGTAAGCCTGAGGTGCTGTGTGACTTAGGCTGGGACTTGGAACTTCTCGGGGCTTTGGGGTTTTCCCAAGTCAGCTGGCGTTATGTTTCCCTCAGCAGCGGACTCCGGCCCTGGGCGTGGATCGGAACGGAGCGAGGCTCCTGGCTTAAGGTAAGAAGATGTGGGGACAGCAGTCTGGGTGGCGGGGGCCTTCTGGGATATCTGGGATGCTCCCTAGTAGGTCCCTGCCCCTGGAGGCCGAGAGCCTCCGAGGCGCCTGGCTGCCAGTTTTCATCTGGGGAGCCCCTCGGTGGGAGAGGTCCCGTTGCAGGTGCCGGGCACGTCAGCACAGCTAAGATGGGCGGGGTGGAAGTGGGTGCTGGCCGCCTGATGGGAACCCCATTCTCAAGACGAAGGAAACAAACGGAGACCCCAGGATGCAACAGCAGGACTGTGCCCCTCAGAGCTCATGCGGGCTGCAGGGCGCTGGGCTGGGCCTCCCTGGACCTGCCACCGTCCCCTCCAGCCTCTTTCCTGAGGGGCACCACTCCTCCTGCGGGGTGGTGGGGGAAGTACCTGCCCTCAGCACTCCCTCAGAAGCCCCCAGCAGCTTCCTCAGAGCTCCTGTACCCCCACCCCGCAGCCTCGCAGCCCCAGGAAACCCGAGCTGCCCGGGGCACTGTCGAGCGGCCAATCCCAACAGTGGAAGGAAATGTTTATTTTCTTCTCCAGATTGCCCCGGCTGCTGCGTGGTGGCTGAATGAGCCCTTTCAGCTGTGAGAAGCCCCCATTGTGGGCGGCTGCGGCTGGGGGCTGGGGCTGGGGTATGGGAGCGGCCGGGGTCTCTGCACTGCTTGCCAGTGACCAAGGTTGGGGGGTCAAAGCAGTTAACAGGCACCGAGGGAAGTGATAGTGGGGTGTCCCGAGGGGGATCCCCAGGAGGGAGTCTGAGGGCAGAGGGAGGGGGGCCTGTGAGAGTCTTCCCAAGCCTGGGTCTGCCAGCAACCCCTCTTTGTTAGGGACCTCCTTCTCCCCACTTCACAGATGAGAAAACTGAGGCTGAGTTTAAGTGTCTTGTCTGAGATCACACAGCCAATGCCTGGCAGAACCTGAATTCCTAGCCTGGTCCAGCTGACTGCAGAGTTCATGCTCCTGCCTGTCCTGGTCATCCAAGGCCCTTTCTCTCACCCAAAGGGGATAGGCCTGAGGACGGAGAGGTCTGGCTGCCTGTGGCCCAGTGCTGTGGGGGGCTAGCAAGGGACGGGGCCAGGCCTCAGGAAGAAGCAGGCAGAGCAGCAGAAGTCAGCCACTGCCCCACACAGGCTGGGGCTCCTTTCCTCCCAACCCAGGGTGGAAGCAGCAGCTGTGCCTGCTGTGGCGCCAGGCACTGATTCCCAAGCTGTGCCCACCCAGCGGTGGATGGGCAGATGTGGGCTCTCCTTCCATGGGGGCTGGTGGACAGGAAGCCACTGTTCACCCCACCTCCTGGATTCTGGCTCCCCCGCTGGGCCCTGATCCCCTGGTCTGGCTCTGTCCATGGCGGGGAAAGGTTGGCTCTCAGGCTACCACACCTCGACAGATGCTGGCCTGTGGGCAGCAGGAGCAGGGGCAGCTATGGGGCAGGGGTGGGCGTGAGCACAGTGTACAGGGCTCCTTCCGATGCCTCTTAAGAACAGACCTCCAACTCATGGGCTCAAGAGCTGAGAGTCTCAAATGCACTAGTTCCTGGGCTCAGAGAGGCTGGGCCTGGGGCTTCTGCCCACCTTGGTGTCTCAGCTGGACCAAGGCCGGAAGTCCTGAGCTCAGGCCAGAAGGGGAGGGGTCCTCTCTTCACACTAAGGGCCTGCATCAAGCCCCCGGCTGCTGCACTATGCCTGGAACAATGTCAGTAGAGGGACCCAGTTGGCCCCCACCTCAGTGTGGCACTGGAGAAGGGGGTGGGGCAGGCAGACCGGTTGGCAGCCCTTTTCCAGGCCCCCTTGTCTGTCCCCTCAGAGGTACAGAAAGTTTTTGGGAACAGGTACTGTGGAGACTCTGGACCTGGTCACAGATGGGCTGTGTGACCCGAGGGTGGCTCTGAACCTCTTAGGCTTCTCAATTCATTCATCTGCCACGGGGTGCTAACCAGGCCCGGGGGAACTGAGAAAGAATGGGCACAGCCAGTGATGGCAGCCAGCCGCCTGCCTCCGTCCACCAGGCTACCAAGCACCCTTGGCACCCCACCTAGCCCGAGGGCCGGTTGTGCACGCAGCCTCCCGTGTCCCCAGCTCACTGACTGAGAGAACAGAGGAGAGATGCAGCCAGCAGCCATTTAACGAGTGCCTACTATACGCTCCAGGCACCTCGGTAACTCCAGCAGACCCGCCTGAGGAGTGGCTGCAGCTGTGCTTGCTGTACCCGTCTAGGCAGTGGAGATGGAGACCCCGGCTGTGTCTTCCCTTCCACCTCAGCTCCTCCTGTTTGGGAGGAAGCGCTGGGCAGGGCGGGAGACCTTTCCCAGGAATGCTATGTGCCTCTCTAGGTTGGAATGTCACTTAACAGTGTGCAAAGTTTGTGTGAGTGCAGTAATGTCGTTTGAATGCCATCCCAGCCCTGGGCAGAGGCATCCGCCACCAATCCACTTTCGGATGAAAAATCGGAGGCTGTGGGACAGGGGTGGGGAAACCGTACACGGCAGCAGCGAGTCTGTCACGGCTCCTTGGACAAGTCATGCCCCAATTTTAATAGGGGCACTATGGGGTTAACCCCATTTCCCCAGGCGCAGTGAACTCCTAGTATGCAGATTCCTGGGGCCAGGCACCGGGCATGTGCCAGTAACGTCAGTAAGTGTTTGCTGAGTGAATGAATGACGGCCAACACACAGCAAGCCCAGAGGAACTGTCTGCAGGTGCCAATAAGCACCAGCAGCTCCTCCACAAAACAAGGGGGTGCAGTGACTGATCCTCAGACAGGCTTTTGGTCTGGGGCAGATTGGACCACATCCAGGACCTCCACCCCCACCTCGCCCCGCTGCAGCCCTCCCTCCGTGCCGTACCTTGGATTGGGGTCTGCGGCTGGCTGCTGAAGTGGCTTGTGGTGCTGAGTGAGCCTCGGGGGCTGGGCGTGCTCGGTGTCACCCGCATGCGCAGCCGTTCCAGTTCCCCAAAGCGTTCAGGGAACGGCTTGGTCTGGTCCTCCAGCTTCTGCCGGTGCCCTGCAGAGCACAGGGAGCCCATCAGCTGTTGCTTCCTGAGTCTCAGTGGAGACAGAAATGCCTCACTCTGCTGGGAAGTTCTTCCTGAGGTCTGACCTTAGCTCTCTGCTGGGAGAACCCTGAGGTCACCACCGGCCTCTTTCCAGAGGTTTTCAAACGCCTTTCTGAACAGAGAATGGTTGTTATGTCCTGCCCCACATATCTAAACCTCAACAACACACTGTGATCTAAACTAAACCTCAACAACACACTGTGATCTAAACCTCTACAACACCCGGTGACCTAAACCTCAACAACACACTGTGATCTAAACTTCTACAACACCCGGTGACCTAAACCTCTACAACACGCAGTGATCTAAACCTCTACAACACACTGTGATCTAAACCTCTACAACACACGGCGATCTAAACCTCTACAACACACTGTGATCCAAACCTCTACAACACACGGTGATCTAAACCTCTACAACACACGGTGACCTAAACCTCTACAACACGCGGTGACCTAAACCTCTACAACACGCAGTGACCTAAACCTCTACAACACGCGGTGATCTAAACCTCTACAACACGCGGTGATCTAAACCTCTACAACACGCGGTGATCTAAACCTCTACAACACGCGGTGATCTAAACCTCTACAACACGCGGTGATCTAAACCTCTACAACACGCGGTGATCTAAACCTCTACAACACCCGGTGATCTAAACCTCTACAACACCCGGTGATCTAAACCTCTACAACACCCGGTGATCTAAACCTCTACAACACGCGGTGATCTAAACCTCTACAACACGCAGTGACCTAAACCTCTACAACACACGGTGATCTAAACCTCTACAACACACTGTGATCTAAACCTCTACAACACCCGGTGATCTAAACCTCTACAACACCCGGTGATCTAAACCTCTACAACACCCGGTGATCTAAACCTCTACAACACGCGGTGATCTAAACCTCTACAACACCCGGTGATCTAAACCTCTACAACACCCGGTGACCTAAACCTCTACAACACGCAGTGATCTAAACCTCTACAACACACTGTGATCCAAACCTCTACAACACACGGTGATCTAAACCTCTACAACACGCAGTGACCTAAACCTCTACAACACACGGTGATCTAAACCTCTACAACACGCAGTGACCTAAACCTCTACAACACACGGTGATCTAAACCTCTACAACACACGGTGATCTAAACCTCTACAACACACTGTGATCTAAACCTCTACAACACCCGCTGCTCTAAACCTCTACAACACCCAGTGATCTAAACCTCTACAACACACTGTGATCCAAACCTCTACAACAACTGTGATCTAAACCTCAACAACACCCGGTGATCTAAACCTCAACAACACCCAGTGATCTAAACCTCTACAACACGCAGTGATCTAAACCTCTACAACACACTGTGATCTAAACCTCTACAACACACTGTGATCTAAACCTCTACAACACACTGTGATCTAAACCTCTACAACACACTGTGATCTAAACCTCTACAACACACTGTGATCTAAACCTCTACAACACGCAGTGATCTAAACCTCTACAACACCCGGTGATCTAAACCTCTACAACACGCGGTGATCTAAACCTCTACAACACCCGGTGATCTAAACCTCTACAACACGCGGTGATCTAAACCTCTACAACACCCGGTGATCTAAACCTCTACAACACCCGGTGATCTAAACCTCTACAACACGCAGTGACCTAAACCTCTACAACACCCGGTGATCTAAACCTCTACAACACCCGGTGATCTAAACCTCTACAACACACGGTGATCTAAACCTCTACAACACACTGTGATCCAAACCTCTACAACACGCGGTGATCTAAACCTCTACAACACACTGTGATCTAAACCTCTACAACACACTGTGATCTAAACCTCTACAACACCCGGTGATCTAAACCTCTACAACACGCGGTGATCTAAACCTCTACAACACCCGGTGATCTAAACCTCTACAACACGCGGTGATCTAAACCTCTACAACACCCGGTGATCTAAACCTCTACAACACCCGGTGATCTAAACCTCTACAACACGCAGTGACCTAAACCTCTACAACACCCGGTGATCTAAACCTCTACAACACCCGGTGATCTAAACCTCTACAACACACGGTGATCTAAACCTCTACAACACACTGTGATCCAAACCTCTACAACACGCGGTGATCTAAACCTCTACAACACACTGTGATCTAAACCTCTACAACACACTGTGATCTAAACCTCTACAACACGCAGTGATCTAAACCTCAACAACACCCGGTGATCTAAACCTCTACAACACGCGGTGATCTAAACCTCTACAACACGCGGTGATCTAAACCTCTACAACACGCGGTGATCTAAACCTCTACAACACACTGTTTAGCAGAGGAGGAAACTGAGGGCCAGGTATAGTGGCTCACGCCTATAATTCCAGCACTTCAGGAGATTGAGGTGGGAGGATCAGTTGAACCCTGGAGTTCGAGATCAGCCTGGGCAACTACTGAGACCCCTGTCTGTATAAAAATTTGAAAAAAAAAAACAACTTAGCCAGGTGGGGTGGCACAAGCCTGTAGCCCCAGCTACTGGGAAGACTGAGGCAGGAGGATCACTTGAGCCCAGGAGGTGGAGGCTGCAGTGAGCTGATTGTACCACTGCATTCCAGTCTGGGCAACAGAACGAGGGCCCTAGATCTAAAAAAGGAAACTGAGGCAACACACATGAGACAGTGGCTCATGCCCCCAAGGGAGGCAGGGAGATAACCCAGGAGCACTGCCCACCTCTGCCTCCCAGCATCCCAGCCTGCCTTGCACACTGTCTCCCATGTCTACAAGAACAATGGGAGGTGGCCCCAGGATGGGACTGCAGGCTTTTCCAGCCCTAAGTCACTCAGGGATCCCCAGAACATGCCTTCTCTCTGGGCTTCCGGCAGAAAAAAACTCCACCAGGATGCTGGCCAGAGGTGTAGGGGGCTTGCGTGAGGGACTAGACGGCCATCTGTGCCTGGAAGCTGGGGTCAGGGACGAGATGTCACACCTGGAGAAAACTGCCAGCATTTCCCACTCCCTATCTGCCAGAGCCCACACAGGAAGAATCCCAGTCTCACATCCGAGGGCTCAGAGGTGCTGGGAGGGTCAAAGTGGCCAGGCCCCCACCCTCCTGCAGCCTGCTGAGGCCGAGGGACACTTCTGGAGTGACGTCAAGCTTGCAGGGACCTCCCCTGCCACACACACTTTTTTAATTACTAATTTTACATTTCACAAGCAACATACGAATATTTACAAAAATAAAAGCATTACAGATAAGGCTGTTTCCACCCCTCTAAGCTCCTCTCCAGAGTCCCCACTGTGACCAGTTTCTTTCCAGACATTTTTCATCTTCCAGGAATGGAAAACGCAGAGTAAGTTTCTCATGGAACTCCCTTGAACGGTCTCAGCCTGGGCATGTCATTCTGTAACTTGCTTTTTTAGTAGCACACCTTGGAGCTCAAACTCAGTATCTGCAAAATGGCGAGGATGACACTGCTATCCCTCCTTCCTGCTGGCCACTGGAGGTACAGTTCACTCCGCTGTCCCCTCCACTCACACTTCAGTTCTTCCCAAGCTTCCCCTTTAGTTCCCTTACACACCATGCTCCCCGGAACGTCCCTGTTCACACCCCCCAAGTGGCTGCGGCTTCTCCAGGGCTGACCTGAGGAAAGGACCGCTCCCTTGGAGGACTGTGCACTCCAGGGTTCGGCTGATCAACCCTAACATGGTCACAACCATTCTGCCTCACATGACTTGGAGGGAGGCTGCCAGGCAGGCAGGGTGGCCAGGCCCTCTTTTACAAGTAAGAGAACTGCAACTGCAGAGAAGCGAGGAAGCTTGTCGGAGGTCACACATGGAGCAGAGGGTGGGATTTCCTGGACCTGGGACCCTTTAGAAAAGAAGGTGTGGGCCGGGCATGGTGGCTACATCTGTAATCCCAGCACTTTGGGAAGCCGAGGCGGGCGGATCACCTGAGTGAGGTCAGGAGTTTGAAACTAGCCTGGCCAACATGGTGAAACCCCATCTCTACTAAAAAAAAGTACAAAAATTAGCTGGGCATGGTGGTGGGCACCTGTGATCCCGGCTACTCGGGAGGCTGAGGCAGGAGAATCGCTTGAACTCGGGAGGCGGAGGTTGCAGTGAGCCAAGATTGCACCACTGCACTCCAGCCTGGGTGACAGAGCAAGATTCCATCTCAAAAAAAAAAAAAAAAAAAAAAAGATGTGGAAGGGGCTGAGGAGGAAGAGAAGGTTTGCCTAAGGCCTTGGGTCTAGAGGAATGTGTGCATTTTCTAGATTGGCAGAGGGAGAAGAGGCAAGATGTAGATGGGAGGTAAAACAGAACTCACTGTGCTTCCTGGGGCCTGGACATGTGATTCCTGGGGATTCGAAAAGTGGGAAAAGACTGTCAACCACTGTAGGGCATGAGGGGACAGAGCCTGAGGCCTTGCGTGGGCCTGATTTCTGATTTTCAGAATGGGAATGCAATGGATTCTGGTACTTGTAGGCCCCCAAGCTCCCTACACATCCATGTTGGAAGCTTGAACGGGCATCTGGGAGCCTCAGAAAGAAAGCAGGGGGCCTGGGAGCCACAGGGGCTCAGCCAGTCACCAAGAACAGGGAGCCCCACCTTCTCCTCCAATGAGGCCCCAGACCAGGAATCCATGGGCCACTTGGTGGCAGGAATAAGACCATTTGGTCTCTGGCCAGGCCCCCCACTGCTGCCTCCCGGGACCCTTGGCAACAAAGGGGAAAACATGGCCTGGGGGCGAGTTCAGCCGGGGTCTGCAAACTCAGATGCCCTTGGGGATGGGGCAAGTGGGATGGGTGGGGCCTGGGCGGATGGGGAAGGGGTGCCTTTTGGAAGGCACCTGACTGCTACCCTGAGGAGGGCAGGCCCAGTACAGCCAGAGCTTCCAATTCCAGACCCAGTCTTCAGCCCTAACAGGGCTTGGAGGAAATGTTGTCCTTGCTCCTGAGGCCACTGGAAATGGCAGGGAGATGTGGATGAGCTGGGGGACAAGTGAGCAGAAGAATCTTAACAGGCATGAAGCCCGCCATGTGGATGTGGGGACCACAGACTGATCCGACGACAGCCTGAGTGCAAAGGATCTGGGTGTCTTAGTCAGCCACAAGCTTGAAGGGAGCCAACAGGGCTGGTGCAAAACCTCAGGCCTTGTCACTTTCGTCACAGGAGAATAAAGTCCCCTGTTTCTGAGTCACACAGTGTACACAGAGTGTTTACAGTTACTCCCGCGGCCTGGCGGAAGAGGGCGGGGTTCACAGCCAGCCTGGGTTCGAGGACGGGTCCTGCCACTTGTAGTCTGGTGGTCTCACTCAAGTCACACTCCCTTCCCCCACCCCAAGCTGCGGTGTCCCCATCACACTGTCTTTGTGGGTTGAGGTGCTGGCCTAAGGTGTGGACACTTCTAGCCACGTGGGTCACCACCATCATGACCATCGCTTTTATCTCTGCTCATGCCCAAAGGAAGCAGAACTATCATCTCCATGCTGGAGACTGGGGTGCGGAGGCCAGGATGCCAAAGTCATGTGAGGGACACAGAGCATGAGCAGCAAAGCAGGATTCATACCCGGGTCCCCTGACTCCAAGCCCAGGGCTCTTTTCCTGACACTTTCCCTTTTGTTCCCATTGTTCAGAAGGGGCCACTGAGGCTTCACCATGAGACCGACGCTGAGCGGCTGTTCCAGGACCCAGGCTGCGGGTCAGGTAATCTGACCCCAGAACCCATGCTCCCGCCATATGCTCTCTTGCCCTCCACAGGGCAGACTTCCCGGAGGAGGGGAGTCCAGCAGCACTTCGGAAATTGCTTCCTTGTTACTGTGGAATGCTGGAGCCACTGCCAGGGAGGGGCAGAGGGGAGCCAAGGCGGCCCCACGTGGCCAGGGCGCCAGAGAGTCTCAGAGCCACGGGGCTGGGGCCCTCACACTGGGAAGAGGACAGAAGTTCCTGTGCCTGAGGAAAGAAGATGGCCTTCAGAAAAAGCCTCTTTCATTCAGTTACCCAGAGCGAGAGCTGCGTGGGGAGCTCTGGCCCTAACCCACTCCGTCACTTGGGGCCCAGTCCTGGTACGCCTCAGTTTCCCATCTGTACAGTCTGCCCACTGAGGCCCCTTCCTTTTGAAAGTCGCTGATTTAAGGTAGCAAAGATCAGTCGGTGGTCAGAGGGGCTCCAAAAAGAAAAGAAGGCCAGGCTGCTGGCCCCAGGGCCCACCCACTACCACTTCTTCCTGCTGCTGCTGTTCCTAGTATTTCTCGAATAGTCTCTGCCCCCGAGTCTTCAGAGCCTCAGCTCAGGACAGCCTCTGCCAGCAATGCTTTCCTGTCCTGTGAAGCCCAGTCCAGGAGCCCCTCCGCCAGGAAGCCCCCTTTCTCCAAGAGAGCCCCCATCGCACCTCTGCAGGCTAGGACTGCCCTTTAAAGCAGTGGCCAGCAGGAGTGGAAGTCATCAAAACGGCAGCAGATGCTCCCTAGGCGCTTCCTCCACTGCAGCGTCTAAGCTGCTGGCACGCACCGTCTTGTTTCGCCTTGCAACATCCTCTTAAGTAACGTCTGCCACCATCCTATCATATGGGTGAAAAAACTGAGGCTCTGGACAGCCAGTGAGCTCAAGGTCATGCAGAAGACACATGGCCACCTGCTCTCCCTAGAGCCTGTGTTTTGACCATCAGGACTCCACAATAGGTGTTAGGGCCCCGTCCAGCCCCAGGGCCCAGAGCCGCCGTCTTCAGGCCCAGGAGAATAAGACTTGGGAGAGGAAGATGAGAAGGTCTCAGTGGACTCCACCAGGGGCCCTTCCCTGCTCTGAAGCTCAGGGTTGAGAGTGCAATTTCCAGTCAAACCCTGCTCTAGCCCACCAAGTCCCTCTCTGCCTCCGGACCACAGTTTCCACATCTGTAAAGTGGTTATCATACTGTCTAACCCCTAAGGGTGCCGGCGAGCTGGAGGACAGGCCACATGTTTTTAAAAGCAGAGGATGGAGACAGCTGGGGAAAGCCCCGTGTTGGCCCTCAGGGCCTGTCCTGGCTGCTGTCAGCCTCCAGCTGCTGGGCTCAGATCAGACAGCAACTCCAGCATGGCCTGGATTAGTGCCTACAGCCCTCACTTATGGAGGGCAGATCCCAGCCTGCCCCTCCCAAGGACCCAGCCGCCCCAAGCTCATACCAGGCAGCTCTCACCCACCCGTGGTCATGGTCTTGGGCAAGTCACTCTTGCCCTCTGGGCCTCAGCTGTCTCATCTGCAAAATGCGGATCACACCTTTAACCCCCGAGGGTCAGGAAAGGTTTCAACAATGACACAGCCCGCCAGGCCTTGGCCTTCGAGGAAGGCGTTCTGGGCTCCCATTCTGACTTGGCCATCTGCTCCTAGGCAAACAGCTCCTTTTTGACGCATCTGTGCAGTGGCGGTGACCAACCTCACAGGCATATGATAAAGGCCAAAGAGGGGGCAGGAATGCTGGGCCGCAGCCAGGCTGGGGACTCACCAGGGTCACACAGTGTGGGAGCTAGAGGACCAGGGCTGGATTCTGGGTTGGGGCTCCTTTACCACTGTCCCCAGGGAATCCTTCACCACCACCAGCCTGGCCAGCCTGGGGTCCCACCCCCACCAGGTGCCTCTGGGGAAACCAAGAGACCATCAGGGTTACCCCCTGCCTCCATGCAGGCCCAACACAAGCCTCTATGATAGGAGTGGCAACCATTTTAGCAGGCATCCATGATGTGCCAGGCACTGTGCAAGGTGGGCCATGCATTTCGTCTCCAAGGGTCTCATCCCTCTGATAGGCTGTGACTATCACCCCCGTTTTACAGATGGAAAAGTGGAGGCACACAGCCAAGGTCACACGGTGTGTGGCACCCCTGAGATTCAAACCCGGAAAGGCCACACACTCTACGGAGCCCAGCTGCTAAGGTCATCGCTTCCCAAGGCCTCCACAAGAGAAGAGCTGGGTCACCTGGCCGTAAGGTCCGACAGGCAAGAGGCCAGCTCAGTGTTCAGCCTCTTGGGAGAAGCAGAGTCGGGCAGGGCCACAGGAACAGCATCGTCGGCTGGGGACAGTGTGGGCTCCAATGACCAGGCCCTTCACCCATCTGAAGCCACTCGGCAGCCTTCTTGGCTGCCTGGTGCGGCTGTGACCCAGACACAGCAGCCACTGTCTGCCCAGCAGCAGGGTGGGGCGCCGGGCCCGAGGCCGGCTCTGCGGCCTGTCAGGAGATTTACACCCGACTCTTAACAGCCTCGCGGAATCGCAGGCGGGTGCCGGGCCTGGGGTGGTCTGCTGTGAATCGGCCCCCTGTGAGCAGATGAAAGCCGGGTCGGTGGCTGGGCAGGGAAACGGGCTGGCCGGGGGCCAGCGGGCAGGGAGGCCAGCGGTTCCCTCCCGGGGCTGCAAGTGGGGCTTCCAGCGGCCTGGGGTTGATTAGGAGAATCCGGGAGGTCTGTGGTTAACCCCTTCCCTCCTGCTGGGCAGACTCCCCTCCCCTGCTCCTGGCCCAGCGGACACTCCTGGAGGTTGTGGGGGTCTTGGGAGCCAGGGACCTGGAGCAGTTGCCTCTCCTCGGCCCAGGAAGAAACTGCAGAAATTCTTAAGGCCCTCAAAGACCCAACTGTGGGCTTAGGGTCACTCCTCCTGCCCACGCCAAGCCCTCGGCAGCCACTCTGCTGGCTGCCCACCTCAGGCCCCTGGAGGCCACCTTTGAAGGTCACCTCTTCAGGCGGCCTCCCCACCCCACCCCTTGTCCCATCCCTTGCACCCTCCACTCCTTCTCCCAGCTTTGTTTTTCTTCATAGGACTTCGCACTACCCGAAATGACATTAATGAATCATTTGCTTATTCATCAGCGATTTATGGAGCGGCTATGAAGGGCTCCTGCCTGCATTCCCGGGGTCTAGCTATACCAAGGCCTGGCAAACCAGAGAAAAGAACTCTGCCCTTGTAGAGCATAAACAATAGAGGGCTGGGCACAGTGGCTCACGCCTGTAATCCCAGCACATTGGAAAGCTGAGGTGGGCGGATCACTTGAGGTCAGGGGTTCAAGACTAGCCTGGCTAACATGGTGAAACCCTGGCTTTATTAAAAATACAAAAATTAGCTGGGCGTGGTGGCGTGTGCCTGCAATCCCAGCTACTCGGGAGGCTGAGGCAAGAGAACCTCCTGAACCTGGGAGGTGGAGGTTGCTGTGAGCCGAGATCTTGCCACTGTACTCCAGCCTGGGCAACAGAGCAAGACTCCATCTCAAAAAACAAAACAAAACAAAATGGGAGCAATGAATAACAAATGAAACAAATTATCGAACTAGGTAGCACCTTAGAAGGTGGTAGTGGTAAGTGCTCGGGGTGACCTTCAAGCCAGGAAGGAAAAGGGGAGAGGTGAGGAAGGCTGTGTGTGTGTGCCACTTGAAACAGGGGCGCTGCTGAGAAGTGCACAGGCTTTAGGGTGTGAAGGAGTGGGCCATGCATCTGGGGGTGTCCGGGGAGGAGTGTTCCAGGTAGAAAAAAGAGCAGTGCAAAGGCCTCCGAGGCAGGAGTGTCCTTGGCAAGTTCAAAGACCAGCCAGGAGGCCAGGGTGGCCAGAGCAGGGTGTGGGAGGGAGGGCAGGGGGTAACGGGCACAGGCTAGGTGGGAGTGAGGTCCGTTCCCCCACCGTGGTCCATGCCAGACTTGCCAGGTGTCGCAGCCCCTCCTGCTGGGATCCTGGACCCGGCTCAGCAACCTGCTTCTTAACCAGCCCCCAGTGACTCTGAGGGACACCAGCACTGAGAACCTCAGAAACCAAGGCCACACAGGCAGGAAGCCACCAAGCCAGCCTTCAAACCCAGCTGGCCACCTGGCTGCAGGCCGGGCACGCTCTGCAGGGCACCAGAGGGGAACGACCTGGCCACAGAACCCACAGCCGGCCTCAGGGATCTACAGATTCCCAGTCCTTGGCTTCCAGGACCAGCCCCTACTCCCACTTCACCCCACAGCAGGCTCAGATTTCAGAGGGTCGGAGGTGGCAAAACAGGAAAAAAGCCGAGAAAGGAAGTCCAGGAGCACAAAAGGCCTGTAACAACCCACGAAGGCTGTGGGGCACTTCCTGGGGCCAGGCCATGGTCAACCCAGTCAACCTTCACAGCGACTCCCCAAGGCAGACACCAATACCATGCATTTGACAGCTGAGCGCACTGAGGCGAAAAGGCCCTTCCAAGTGGCCCTCACTTCCCGGAGCCCCCGGTCGGAGCCCCCAGGGTGTGCTGACGGTCACTGTGGGCAAGAGGTTTTACGCCCTGGCCTCTATCTTCTCCTGGGGCTGCCCAGCAGAGCAGTTAATGGGGATTTTGCACAGGGCCTGGCACAAGGGAGGAGGTTGCTCAGTGACCAGGAGCCACCGAGCTGGTCCCTTCACTCTTATAGATGGGGACACTGAGGACCAGAAAGGCCAAGGATTTGTCCAAGGTCAAAGACAAAGGAATGGGGCTGCAACCCAGGGTATGGGGGGCACCTGATATCAGGGCCAGGATATGCCAGGGACTGGAGCAGGCAGGTCCTAAGGATGGGGGACCTAGTAGACTGCCCCCCCGGCACCCCATCTCTGCTCTGTTTTGTAAATAAAACCATTGATCCAGCCCCTGCCGGGGCCCAGAGAGGGAGGCCACCTGTTGCAGGTGGTGCAGCAAGCCTGGCCTCTGATGCCACGGGTCTCCAGACCCAGCCTCTGTCCCTCCCTCTTGTTGCCTCATCCTGAGTCACCCCTCTACCTCTCAGCTCACCCCAGAAAGGGCCATCTCAGGTCTGGGAGACCCAGGCAGGGAAGAGCAGGCAGGGGATTCCGCTGGAATCTCCCACAGGCAGGGCTGAGTCTCCACGCTCATCCAGGGGCCCCAGCAGGGCAGAGTGGGTGGCTCTGGGGTGGGCTGAGCTGAGCATGGAGGGCTGTCAGAGGTGCCAGCCTTGCTCGGTCCCTTGGGATCTTCCCACCAAGCCTCAAGACCCCTATCCCGAGCATCTACCAACTGGGTGCTCCCCTCTTTCTGGAGTGGCTCCTGAGTGCCACATCCCCACCCTGAGCCCAACTGTGGCTCCTGCCCATGCTGACCCTGCCACCTCCTTCAATGGAGACTTGATGCCTGCAGTTCTATTACCAAGGCAGCCACCCAGCTGCTGCCCATGGGAGAGCTCACCGTTGACTAATGGTGGTGGTAGGAGTGTAGGAAGGGGGCTGGGTACTGAGGACAACAGAACGCTGCGGACCCAGTGACTCATGGGACCCCTCTGTGCTATGGCCATGTGCTGTCCACTCGTCGCCCCGACCTCCAGGCCCGCAGGGTGGGTGGCATCATCACACTTCATGGAGGAGGGAGCTGAGGCCCAAAGAGGTCAGTGACTTGCCCTAGGTCACACTGCAGATAACAGCCCTGGCTAAAGTGACAGATTACCCGCCAACCCCCACCGCTAAGAGATTTCTATAGAGTTAGTCATTGTTTCCTCGCAATAGCATCATGAGGTAGCTGCTTGTGTGAATCTCATTTTTCAGTTCAGGAAACTGAGGCATGGAGATGACTAGCCCAAGGTCCCACAGCCAGGAAGGCTGACTCACAACCTGCTCTCTGCACTATGGTGGTCTACGGCTCACGAGGGCTTCCCAGCCATCACTGCCTTGAGACTCTGGGAGTCACCGATCCAGTTCTCAGGTGACAAAACTGAGGCCACAAAGAAGACATGACTTGCCTAGGGTCATGAAGCCCAAGGCCAAGAGCATGGGCTGGTCCATGTCTGATCTCAGCAGGAAGGAACCGGCAGGAGTGTGGTCAGAGCAAGTGCTGGCTGGGAGCTGACCGTGCAGGCCTGAGGATGTGTGCAGGGGCTCAGGGCTGGCAGAGGTGACCCTGAGAGCCCTGGAGAGAGACTCTTCCAGGTCTGCTGGGCTCAGCTCCAAGCCTTTCCCAAGTGGGCAGATGCTGGGATGGGCCCAGGAATTGGATGATGGGGTGCCAGGCCCAGCTGACTCCCAAGAAGGGAGAGGCCAGCCCAGGGCGAGGCCTCCTGCCCCAGCCCTGCTCAGCCTAGAATCTTGTGTCTGGGAAGACTGAAGCCTGGCGCGCTTCCCTGCACCTTGCACAGCATTAGGTCCTATTCAGGTACCCAACTCCCTCAGGCCTGGATTCTCTCCTCACTAGAACTTGGGTGACCCCTCTGGCTCTGCTGTCCCAAAGATCCCATTCAATAGTGACTTCTAAACTGCAAAGGGTCACATTTCTGAGAAAGAGAGGGGCAGGCCAACCCTCAGTGCACCAAGCTGAAAAATGCCTCGGGGAGGTGGATGGAGGAGCTCAGGAAGCTGGCTGGCTCTGTTTCATTCATTCACTCATTCGTTCTGCGGACACAGAGCCTCGGCCTACCCTCCCACTTCCCCAGCCTTAATCTGACCTTCAGCAAGCAGAGAGAATTAAACACAAACTTGCTTTGATGGACCAGAATTCCCTGCTCGTAGGGTCCGGGTGCCAGGGCTCTGGGTGACCTGAGCGAGTCACACGCTAAGATTCAAAGACCCAGTTTCCAAGGAAGAGACCTGGCCTCACATCCAGGCCAGCCCCTGACTTTTGATCACTCCCGCCCTCCACCCATCTCTCAGCCACCGGCAGAGAAGCTGGGGGCACAGTAAAGCAAGTCTGGCCCAAGCTCCATCCAGAAACACACAAGCACCCCACAAATGCCACATCTGAAAGCTTTCTCCATCCTTTTCCTTTCCTGGACTCCCTCAGCAGTCTCCACGGACAGTCATCTCCACTCCCAGCCTCCTCGCTGGCCTCCCACAGACTCATGCTAAGCCCAGATGGTTTAGGGGTTTGCCAGCAGGCACGCAGTGTGTGGGGGCACAGAGCCAAGGACTGCAAACCCCCAGGAGGGCTCCATCTGTCTGACCTAGCTGCCGTCCTTCCCGCACTGGACCCTCCTCCCCCATGCAGGGGCTCAGGGGCTCGGTGGCACTTACGTCTGGGCTCCCGGGGTCCGTCCACGGTCACCTTGATGGCTCGGTGGTAGGTGGCCACTTGGGTGGGGTTGGTGAACACAGTGATGGTCAGGGTGAAACTCTTCCCTGGGGAGAGTGGGGGATAGAGGCAGGCAGTTGGCACCTGGAGCTTCCACAATACCCTGCTCTCCCACCTGTACCTACTCCTGGAAGGCCCTAACTTTCAAGAAGGGGCACTCTGTCCTCTTTCAACCTGGGCAAAAGATAGGGCTCTGGGTGAAGCTCAAGCTGCTGGGCTTGGCATTCAAGGCCTGGGGGGTCTGATGCCAACTTTGTCACCTCCCTGCCCCATGCCGTGGCCACCCTGGCTTATGTTCCCTGCTTCTTGGCCTTTCTGCTGTCTCTTCTATTCAGAAACCCACAGGATTTTACGGCGGGGAGCAGGATGGGTATATTCTATTTTCTGAAAGTAATTGGTGATCTTTGTAGAAAAATTCAAGAACATAGAAAATACAAACAAAGAAGAAAAGATCCTCCCACGGTTCCACTAGCTGGAGATTGACACCGTTACCATTCGGCGTTTTCCCTTCCAGCTCTTTTTGTATGGGTTTGTATATTTACACAGTTGCAGTGCTACTAAAATACAGATTTTCATGCTTTTTTTTTTCATTTAACATCACATCAGAAGTACTTTCCCACGTCATTAAAACTCCATAAACTTCATTTTTAATGGCTGCGAAATATTTCAACTCAAGGAAGCCTCATCTTTTATTTATCTACCTCCTTACTCTCGGGTATTTACATCGTTGCTAATTTCTTATTGATGTGTGCAGCTGGAGCTGAAAAAGGACTGATTTGGGAGCTGCAGACATTTCTTCTGTAGACACAACTGTTATTTCCAGAATGTTGTTCTATTTTTAGATAGACATTTGGCTCCAAAGTCTCCATTCAAAATTCCTGAGAGGGGAAAAAACTTTTAAAATACTGTTTTGTTTTTTTTTTACCATTTAAAATAAAATGAAAGTGACCTTCTGTTTATAAAAATCTTTGTCTGCATCTCTGCTTATTTCCTTAGAATAGATTCCAAGAAGCGGTGAGTGATTTCACGGCAGCAGAGGGTTGGGACATATTATGGGCCCTGATCCCTCTTGGAGGGAGATGACTCTCTGGAGAGATTTAGTCGTCACCCTCGCCTGTGAGGCTGCGTCACACCCCAGGGACGTGTCTATCAAGATGGAAGATCTTTTACACTCTCTTGATTTTGTTTGGCTTTTTTTCTACTACTAGTGAGACTGAAACTTTTTATATGATTATTATCCATCATAATCCAACACGTATTATTGCTTCATGTTCTTTTAGTTTCCTGTGAAGGTTTTAGTGCCTTTTAAAAATCGCTATATATTAAGCTTGTTAATACTTTCCATGCTATATTTGTGGCCATCAGTTTCCCGGGGGCACCGGCCTGCACAGTTTGCCTTCGCACGCCGGGCAGTTTTTCATTTTCACTTCTATTTCTTGTTCTTCTGTCATTTTATGTTTAGACAGGTTTCTCCGTGTAGAAAGCAGTTTATGAAGATTTACTTTCAACAGTCTTCTCTCTACTTTCTACAGTGAATTCTCTGACGTGTCTGGGAGCTTACGGGTCTGGGTAAAAGTCCTCCTCTCACCCTATTCTCTATTATGATCCACAGCCTCATGCTCTGTGAGATTGGTGGCAGGGAGATTTATCCCCCATCCCTGCCTCTGGATCCCAAGTACAGGTCTGGGAACTCCCTGTGGGTAGGGGCCAATGGTCTCACACTCTCACCTGTACCCCAGGGCTGGCACTGGATGGTCACCGAGGGAGGCTGCCCAAGCGCATCCCTCTGGTGTCCCCCTGACAAGCCTCCAAGGTAAGCAGGTAGGTTTCAACATCCCCATGTTGCAGGTGGGAGATGAAGCTCAGGGTGGAGACCAGTATCTCACAGTTCTCTTTGCATGGCCGGGTACTTGTTGGTCAACTGATCAAGTGAAAAGCCTAGACCCAGAGGCAGGAGAATCCAGAACAAAATTAAACCAGCCAGGTTGCCAGGAGCCATGCCACAGGACTCAAGGCCCTCTGAGACACCAGGGGGAATTTAAAGCTCAAGACCCACTGAGGTGTGACTCTAACTGGGAAACGAGGGGTTCTCTGGAAGCCTTTTCCTAAGGCAGCCGGCTGAGGCAGGGATGGAAATTCTGACTGCACTTGCCCCCGGAGCCCCAGGTCAGAACAGACCTGGTCTCCCACTCTCAGGTCACAGGGCCGCTTTGCATGATTTCTGGAAGCAGAAAGTGTAGATGGTCTAGGGAAGTGCCAGGCAGACGCCTCGGGCTCCCTGCCCGACCACCCGCTACTGCCTTTCCTCACTCTGAGGTCATTTCTCTCCTGGACCCCTTCCTCCTGTAACCAGCCCAGCACTCTCCTGGGGTCCCTGAGCCTCTGACCCTGCCAGCATTGTCCAGCACCTTCTTGGTTATGATGGGGAGTTTAGGCAGACAGCCCAGAGCCCTGGGGGCCAGACTCTGTCCCGGAGGACTAATGGGCCCCAGTGCCCTGTCACAGGGCCTTGGGCCCACAGCAGCATTTGAAAGTTTACTAAAATGCTCCTTCAGGTCACCCACCTTCTCAGTCAGGCCTTCCCTGGTCACTTTATCTACTTTATCTGAAGTAGGCATTTTTAATTTTAATTTATTTTTTTGAGACAAGGTCTTGCTATGTCACCCAGGTTGGAGTGCAGTGGCACGATCATAGCTCACTGCAGCCTGGACCTCCCTGGCTCGTGATCCTCCTGTCTCAGCCTCCTGAGTAGCTGGGACAACAGGTGAGCGCCACCACGCATGGCTAATTTTTTTTTCCTTCCCTCCCTCCCTCCCTCCCTCCCTCCCTCCCTCCTTTCCTTCCTTCCTTCCTTCCCTCCCTCCCTCCCCCGCCCCCTTCTTTCTTTTTCTTTTTTCTGTTTTTTTTTCAAGCTTTTACTATGTGCCCAGGCTAGTCTTGAACTCCTGGGCTCAAGTGATCCTCCCGCCTTGGCCTCCCAAAGCTTTGGGATTACAGGTGTAAGCCACTACGCCTAGAAGGCGTTTTTAACTTGGCTCCATAGAATTGAACGAGCCTGAAAACTGGGATAGGAAAAAATTACAACTGTATTGTCCCTAACCTCTAACTGAAATTTAGCATCACTCTCAAGCATGAGCGTAGGCAACAAACCACAGAGGTATTATCAGCCGTACCTGTGACCTTGTCACCAACAGACGTCACAGATACTTACATATCACATTACAGTTGCTGCAGATTTCTCTAAATATTTTTTATGCTCGTCACAACTTCAAAATTATGGTCGTCATTAGACCCAATGCTAGATCTTATTTAATACACTGAACAAAACAGTACATTTACCACAATTTTTAAAGTATTTTGCTATGTTTTAATAGAATTGGTTTCCATTGTAATACTGTGCATTTGATTTTACACCTTAAAAAAATCATTATTCTGAGAAAGGTGTATGGGCTTCACCAGATATCAGAAGGGCCCATAGGAAAACAAAAACAAAAACAAAGGGCTAAGCAGCTCAACCTGAAGTACCACAGGCCCTCCTACTCCCTTTCTCTATTCCCTCCACCTGCTGGAATTTTTTCACAATGTGTATGCTTTTAATAATCCATCTACTCATTTTGTCTCCTTCTACTAGATTATAAGCTCCCCAAGGGCCCCAGTTTCTGTCTTGTTCATGCGGTGTCTCCAGCCCCTAGGACAGCATCTAGCACATAGTAGGTGCTCAACAACATTTGTTAAATAAATTAAAGGCGGAGATAATGGCTCCCATTTTGCAGATGAGGACACTGAGGCTCAGAGAGGAGCAGTGAGTTGAGCAGGTCACACAGTATCCAGGCAGGACTCAGAAAAGTCAGAATGTGCCGGAGCCTGCCCCTCCACACAGGTACTAAGAGAAGTGAGAAGCCCCCACTCCCACCAGGTAGCAAACCACATGCCACCCCTGAGGTCACCAGCACACCTCAGCCACTTCCACCAGCTTCTGAACCTGTCACCACCTCTGCCCAAGTACAAAGGAGAGGAGTGTGGGGCCTAAGAGGAGGAGTGAGAGGGAGGGGCAGGCGTTGGGACCTCAGGAGACAGGGAGCCTAGGGAGCAGGGGTGGGAGAAAGCTGTCGCCCTGAGTGCCCCTCAGCTCCCCTGGCCCTGCCCAGCTCTCTCTCTGCCCGGCAGCGGCAAACCCATCCATCCCTCTCTCTCAGCGTCTAGATATAACTCCGTGCAGGAGCCCTGGGCAAACCTGCAATCTGTCAGGAGCCCAGGAAGTGTAAATCCAGGCTCTCTGAAGGCTGGCCCTGGTTGCAAGGGAGAAGTCTCGGTCTCGGAAATGGGTTTCCTTTAGGGCTCCAGAAACTCCTCCAGCACCCACCATGAACGAACCAGGGTGGCAGCGTGGCCTCAGGCAAGTCCTTGAGCCTCTCTGCCTGGGTTCCTATGTGTAGAAGGTCCCCGGCCCACCCACAGGAGCTGCATGGGCGGGGGAGGGGACGGGTCTGTCTCAGGGGACCTTGGGGTTTTCTCAACCTCAGCCAAGAAGCCATCCATCTCTCCCCCAACCAGTGGTTTCCCTCAGCCTGCACCAGCACACCGCACCCCGAATCTCTGTGGACATACGGTTGCTTTTTAACTAGTTGATCACAGCTCAGGAGACCATGTGCTTTTCATTTTCACCTAGGCCAGTGGCCGCCTGCTAGAGGGGCATTTTAGGGATTTGCAGTGGCGTGTGGTCACCACAGTGCTGGGGTGGCACTGCCAGCGTTAGGGGTGGGGTGTGTGTATGTGGTGGGGTACGCCAGCACCCAGCACTGCCCAGGGTGGTGAAGATTCATTCTTCCTAGGAGGGAAAAACTTGCTTATAAAAGTCCTCTGGCTGGGAGTGGTGGCTCATGCCTGTAATCCCAACACTTTGAGAGGCTGAGGCGGGAGGATCGCTTGAGTCCAGGAGTTCAAGACCAGCCTGAGCAACACAGTGAAGAACACCCCCATCTCTACGAAAAATAATTTTAAAAAATCAGCTGAGCGTGGTGGCGCATGCCCATAGTCCTAGCTATTCAGGTGGGAGGACTGCTTGAGACCAGCAGGTTGAGGCTGCAGTGATCGCACCACTGCACCCCAGCCTGGGTGACAGAGCGAGACCTTGTCCCAGAAAAAAGTAAAAGAAAAAAATTCTCTGAGTCATGAACCTAATTCAGTTTTACATAAAATAAGGGTTTTTTTTTTTTTTGGTACTTTTAATATCTACTGAATTTTCCAGAAGGAAAGACAGTTCTTTTTTCTTTTTCTTTTTAAATTTTGTTTCGCGCTTTGCCAAAAGTTGTTGACAACTTGAGAAAGTCATGGTATTGGCCAGGCCAGGTTCAGATTGAGTTCTGCCACCCTGCCTGTTCCCTCTGCTGTGGGCTTCTGTGTAGAGGGCATTCGTCCACCTCATGCAGCCCTCTGGCCTCAACATTTACATATTCAAATCAGGGTTTTATTATAAACTACTTTTCCTTTTCTTCTCCATCATAGCTATGGAATAACGTAGTTTGCAACTGCATGTAAATAGGGAGGTTACGTTATTTACACATTTCAATGTAGAATAGTAAGGTTTGATACAAAATATATATTGTATAAGATAGACTCCTTGCGTCAGGCAGGGCAGGGACCTCGGCCCTAATCACTGCAGGAGACAGCAATGACCTGGTTTTCTTCCCTTCCTTTTCTTGGTTCACACCTTCAGCCCTATCGTAAGAGCTCTGTGGTGTTACTGGGTGCATGTCTTTCATGGAAAGCCATCTTCCTGGAATTCAGACAGAATGTAGAACTTGTTTCTGAGGAAACAGGCAGAGGTTTCCACCAGACTTCTCAGTTCTGGCAGAAGTCAGAGAGCCAGGCAAGGGTTCTGGGTCCCAACCCCAGACCTTAAATCCAAAGTGTCCCATCTCCTAAAGTGGCCCAGATTGTCACTGTCAACCGCTGACTGTTCTCTCAGGTGGGAATTTCCCAGTTGGCAGGATGGGCACTGCAGATGTGTGTCTGCATGCCAGCGGACCCGGCACCCTCCTTCCTCCCTGCCAACCGCCTCCACCTCTCCCACTCAGCAGCTCACACCTTCTGGGTTTCCCCCACCCCCGCCCAAACCACACAGTAATCAGAGAATCAGTGGCTGTCACCACTCAAAGGGACCTCAAAGTCCTCCTCCAGTCCCAAGCATTTGAAGTAACAAAATCTCTAACATGTATCCAGCTCTCAGTATGCGCCAGCTGATACACTTGTATCAATTTCTCTAACCTTCCCAAAATCTCATGAGGTAGGTATGATTATCATCCCCATCTCAAAGCTGAGGAAACTGAGGCACAGACTGGTTAAGTCATTTGCCCAACATCATCCAGCAAGTCATTAGCAGAGCTGGGACTCAAATACAGGGTACCCGATACTAGAATGCAGGCTCTCAAAGACCTCGAGCCTCTGAAGGCTGAACGCCTCAGCCACAGTTCCTCAGACATCGGAACTCCTCCTCAGATCACTTCCTGCCTCCCAGGACCACTGAGACTGGTTATGGACCACTGAGAGGAGATGGATGAGAGAATGGTTTATAAACTCAGCCTCTTGCATCTCCCAGAGCCACAATCCCTCCCTCAGCCATTCCTGCTACAAGGGTAAGCTCCCAACCAATGCTTTGGAAACCCGTTTCCCTCCCTGCAGGCCTGGGGAGCGGGGCTCAAAGTCTGTGGGTACGAAAACCACTAAAAAAAATCATTCTCAGTGTGCAGAACGGCCAGACAAGGTCTCGGTAACTCAGAAAATCGTCGTCTCTTCTCTTTATCTCACTTCCCAGGAGAGGGAGTGGGAAGGAAGAATCAAGTTCCTGATGCCTTGTTGGGCTCCCCGATCGACAGCACCTTCTGCCTGCCTCGCAACAGGCAGCAGCTATAGTGCCCCTGACACGCACCTGGGCTAGCAGACCTGGCCACTGCCCCGCAGTCAACAGAGCCGTCAGCCTTGTCTGCCACCGACCAGGGACCAGTGACTCTCCTCTCAGGGCTGGGATTAAGTTGCAAAGGGTTTGAGAGATTGTGGATGACAAAAGGGACTTGGAGACTAATTAGGAGCAGCAATGAAAGCTTAATTCATAAAAGGAAACATTTTCCATCCATCAACCTGCAACCAGTTAAGGGCACCGTTTGAAAGAAATCTGTGCGTGGGGAAGGGAGCCAACAGGAACAGGAAATGTTTGAAAGAATGTAAACTATTTCAGTTTCATAAAAAGTAACAAGTAAACAGTTATTACATGCAAATAATGTCCTGGTTTTAATTAATGCTGAAAAGTCAAAATATGGTTGACATTTGTATGTATACATTGAATGGCTGGAAAGGAAAAAAATGGTGCCCAGCTGCCTATTTCAGAGCGGGACTAGCGGCTCAGAAGGAACTAGAACCTTGAGAAGGTCCTGTTTATTGGTGATGAAAAGCACAGTTCTGCTTCAGCCTGCGTGGAGTTGGGGAGCAGAGGGAACCCGGCTTACTTCTTAACAAAGCTGGAGGCGGGCCTGATGCTTGGGAAGGGCGACTCCCATGTCTCCTGGTCTTAAAGGGCCAGTGGACCCTCAGGCCTGCATTCCACAGGGGCAGGGTTTCTAGGACTTTCCCACCCAGGAGTTAAGTGATGATGGGTTTCAGGTCCCAGAAGCCTCCCATTCAACAGCCCCCCACCCCTGTCCCGCCTTCCTTCTACTGCCCAAGGTCGGTCAGACAGGCAGGGTGGCACACCAGCCTTGACTCTGGGGCAGGAGATGGCAGCCTTCGAGCTGTGCTTTCCAACATCTAGCTGCATTAGCTTCCATTCCAGACCACCTAGGGCTCAAAGGGGCTGGGAAGCTGGGTCTGGGAGACCACAGCTGGAGAGACGGAGCCTGAGGTGTGGGGGAGATTCTGCCCCCTATGGAGAGGGTGGCTGGGGTGCTTGGGCCCCACCCACCAGGCACTTGTCCTGCAACCGCCTTGCTGAAAGACCTATAAGCTCCCTTTTTGCGCCTGCTAATCCACCATTTCGTGCCAGCATTTTTTGTGAGACCAGGTGTGCTCAACCAGGAAAGAGGGGGTGGCATGAACGGTTTCAGGAGTTGGTAAACCCTAGAAACTGGGAGAAAACTGTGTCTTTTTCAGGCGAGAGACTGTAACTTTCCTCACCCCCTCAAAGCGATCTGTAACGTCCTACAGGATTACAAATTGCTGTTTTTACACAGCTGCGTCTAGGGACCTGTTTTTCGGGATTCTAAGGCCCCTCTTTCAACCTCCTTCCCTGCTGCCTCTGCCATTGCCAATGCTGAACTGGCGAGGCCTCCCTTCCACTTACCTCGCCCACTGCGGCCCACAAAGCGAAGGTCGTTGAACCTGGCCACCTGGTTCTTCATGACGGCCGAGGCGTTGCGCAGCTCAGCGGAGTAGTTCTCGTCATTGCCTGCCATCACGGTCACCACGGTGCCATCTGGCACGTCCCCCAGTGCCACCACCTGAAGACATGGGGCAGGGGGGATGCAGGGGGACAGCTTAGAAAGGAAGAGGGAGCCCAGGGAAAGGAAGGGAGGGGCTGGGCTGGGCAGCTCCCCTAGGTCCCAGGCGCACTGCGTATTTCTCCAATGCAGGGTGGAGAAGAGGCTTAAAAACAATAAAGACCTTCCCTCAAATATCACAAAAACAAGAAGATGGAATCTCAGACTTCCACACCAAAATCCTAGATCAACTGCTTACATAAACCGTGTCCCAAGAAATCATCCTTTCAGTGAAATCTCAGCCAGAGCTGTGAAATCAGCTCAGTCACTATGATGTGGGGTGCAGTTCCCCTGTTGTCTTCGGCTGCAGCGAAAGAGGAATCAACATGCTCCTAGCAACGAAGTCGCCAAGCGAAAAAGAGTATCAACAATAATAACAACAGGGCTGCTACCCCCACTCAATTTATGCAAGAGCTGTTTAGGGCATGAAATTTGGCCCTGAAGTGTGGACGAGGACCAGTTTATTGGCCTTTGCAGAGCCTAAATTCGTTATGCAGAGAAAATGCAGAATGCAAAACTCATTGGTGTTTTGAAAAAGGTCACCCAGAAAACCCCTTTAAAGTGAGAGGGGGTCTTTTGATAATGGAAGGATGCACCTGCTGGGAACTGCAGGATGGGGGTGGCGATGTCCTCCTAAACACCATCTCCCCCAAGTCCCCCACCCCCAGGAGCACGGAGAGGCAAATGCCTTTTGAAAAACAATCAGACTTTAAACACAGCCACAACCATTTAAACGTGGCCGCCGCGTGCAGGGACTGGGGATCCATATGGTAAAAATTTCAAGGAGAAAATGTTTGGGATCTGATTAAAAAGGCCAGATTTCCTGTCAACATCCTGTCTTCTTTTAATTTCAAAGACTCCTTTTAAGCTCCAAGTGACAGTAAAACCTCCGATCTGACGATCTGACGATTAAAGTCACACGGGCCTCCCCCCCTCCCGGGGAGATTTCCCCCACTGGTATTTTAAGATGTCACCCGAGAGACCTCAAAGAGCCACTCATCCTTTTTTTCCAATTTGGAGTCGTCTTAATGGGAGCAGTGACGGCCTCAGCTGCCAGCGGTCGCCGCTTCCAGCCACCTCGGGCAGCACCACCCCCAGCCGCCGGCCCTTCCTGCCCTGCCCTTTTCTCACGGCAGCTGTGAGAGGTTTAGGGGAAAACCGAGGCGTTTTCGTTTCATCTCGCTGCCCCCTTAAAAAAATGAAAATGAAACAGTCGCCTACTCCCTGGCATAAAGAAAAAGGTCCTCTAAATGGCTGGGGGCTGCCAGAGTTAGGGGTCCCCCAATCTCAACCTGCCATTCAGGACGCAGAATATCCCCCAGCAAACGTCTGGAGAGCAGTGCCCCGATCCCGGCCTAGCGCCGTCCCGTAAAATTTCGGAAGCCCGAGGGTGTGAGCAGGAAGCGTCTGAGAAGCGGCGCGGGAGGAGGGGTGCTGGCGGCGGAGGGTAGGCCCTTTCACCGTTCGCACCCCACCCGCGGTGTCCTTGCCCCGGTGCCGGGATCCTCTTCTCCGTTACCCGCAGGGCTGTATCTGAGCGATCCGGGTGCGGGGGGGCAAAACCCCATCCGCCCATTTCCGCACCAACGTCTCTACGCAGGGCGCCCTAAAACCCAGGTGGAGCGGGGCAACCCCCTTAAAAGTCATCCGTGCAGGGCGCATCCAAAACGGAACGCCGATGTCCCCAAGCCGAGTGCGCAGCGAGACAGAACCGGGTGCCCAGGTGTCGCCGCGGCCTCTGGGGCACCTCCCCTCCCCACTGCTCCGGAGGTTCTGGCTCCCGCAGCTTGGACGCCCGGAGCCCCAGGGCCGGCGCCCTCCCGCCCCGGGTCCCGCACTCACCTTGAAGGCGACGGGCAGTGTCTTGTTGCAGCGCCAGTGCGAGGGCAGCACCGAGCAGAGGAAGTTGGGGCTGTCGGTGCGCACGAGCTCGCCCGCGTGGTCCGCCAGCACGTCCACCATCGAGCGCACCTCGGGCCGGGCGCGCCCTCCGGGCCCCACGGCTGCCTGCGCGCTGAGCGCGCCGCTGTTCTCGCCCATCTTGCCGCCGCCGCCGCAGGGGAAGGCCGTGGAGGGAGGTGTGAAGCGGCGGCTGGTGCTTGGGTCTACAGGAATACGCATAACAGCGGCCGTCAGGGCGCCGGGCGGGCGGCGACGGCGCGGCTTCCCCCGGGGGCGGCCGGCGCGGACGCCTCCTCGGCCGCCGCTGCCGCGAGAAGCGGGAAAGCAGAAGCGGCGGGGCCCGGGCCTCAGGGCGCAGGGGGCGGCGCCCGGCCACTACTCGCCAGGGCCCGCCCGCTGCGAGGCCTCGCTAGTCCGACGGCCGTCCGCAGCCTGCCCGGCTAGTCCCGCATCCCCGGCGCGCGGCACCGCGTGCGGCCGCCCCTCGCGGCTGTTCCGGCTGCCTGGGCCGCGGCGGGGCCCCCGCGGGGCTGTGCCGCCGCCGCCGCCGCCTCCCGCCCCGAGGCTCGCCCGCGGCCGCCCCGACTCCGCGGCCGCAGCCCCAGAACAAATCCTCTAGAATCAAGTGGCGGGGCCGTGGCCGCCCGCGCGGGGTTAGTACCCCCGGGGCCCGCGGGGCGGGGCCGGCCCGAGCGACGCGTCGCACAGCCAATCGGCGGAGCCCCCATCGCGGGCACCTCGGTGGCGTTCGCGGGGAGGAACGGGGCCTGCCGGAGGCCGCCCAACGGGGAGGGGCGGAAGGCGCCACCCCGCGGAGGAGGCCCCCGTGCCACAGCCCAGGGCCCCCGAGAGCTCTGGGAGCCCGGGGCAGATGCTAGAAATTTGCTTAGAACGTCCGGGTCCCACAGAAGGCGCCCTTGTCGCCCTCTCCCGGGTCGCATCTCCCTGACGCTGGGGCGCAAACCCTTCGCCCCTCCTCCCCGCTGGCCGCGGCCGGGCTTCCCCAGCTCTTGCTGCTTCGGGCCTGTGACTTCTGCAACCCCGGGCTGGGGGCCGCGGGAGCCCAGGGCCGGTGACACCGCACTGGGAGCCGCCCCAAAGAGGTTACTCACCTCCCTCCTCCCGCAAATTACTCTGACCCAAGAGCCTCCAACCCACATGGGATTTTTGTGCGCCGTCCACGCCCGGCCGGCGGCCTCTGCCGCTCCCAGCCCTGCGCGGCTTTGGTCCCAGCCTCGGTGGCCCCTGTGCCAAACCGAGGACAGGCGGAAGGGAGTCTCCCAGGGACCCTAAGTAGCCTGGGGCCAACAACCCCTTTCCTCTCTACTCTCCCCTCAAAACAAGTTTCAGGATCTCGCAGGCCTCGCGGCGTCGTTCTTCGTTGTGGCGGCCTGTGGCTCTTTGAAAAACACGACGAGGCCTGCAAAATGCGTTTTCCCGATTTTTTTCCTTTACGCATGTAACTACGGTCCTGCATCGTGAAACACTACGCGCGTCGGCGACAAAAGAAAAACTGAGCAGTGGCTGCAAAGCTAAGGGCCCCGGCTTTCAGAGGAGAGAATTTTCTTTCTCCATGCGTGTGGAAAGTGGCCTCCGCGGATCCAATCCCACTTCTTGGGCTCGTGCGCTCTGGCTGCGCTGCAGGGACTGCTGACAGTTTCGCCAAGGCACTGCCTGCCCTCCTGGCTCCGCGTCCCCGCTCCCACTCCCAGCCGCGTGGCCCAACCTCTCCCGGGCTTCACTGCAAACAACCCCTTCCTCTCCCGCCTCTTAAGTCAGTCGAGCAGGCCTAGGGGACGGCTACAGCTGGGAGGGCAACGGGAAAGATCAAGCCCCAATCATTCCGAATTATCGCCCCAGACCCCTCCCTAGACTCTGGGGAACGAACGCGTGCTGAGCCTCCCCGCCGCTTTGGAGACTGGGCTATATTTTCGTTGCCTCCGGCTCTCGACAGGTGCAAAACAGTCAATTCCAAGCCTCGGAAGTAAAGAAGCTTAGGATTCGACGGTGGCCGCAAGATCTCATCACGGATCTGACCCCTGCCCAGCGTGCGCCATTTCGTCGTCGCCAAACGAAATCAAGCCCCTCGTGCGCTCAAGGGGTGAAGGACTCTGGCCTCACCCCGACCGTCGGAAGAGCTGGCCCCTGCCCGGCTCGAGGCCTCATATCACGCCCTCAGGCCATTTCGAACGCAAGAACGGCAAAGGTCCCTTACTGAACCTTGTAAGAGAGCCTGCGCCTGGCAGTTGTCGATTGCGGACCCAGGCCCGCGCACCCTCGGACGCGCTGGCATGAGCAGCAGAACTAGAGGAAAGCGAGCGATCCAGCCTGGGCGCTCCCATCTCCAGGAACGTCTCCGGGAAGGCCCAGCGCGTCGTGGCCAGGTAGGGCCCGGGCCGGGGGCGGGCAACACGTGCTGCCCTGGAGCTGTTGCGGGACCATGACCCGCAGTTTCAGGTGGTGGTAAATTCCATTTGTCGAGTGGTTTGGGTTTGCACCGTGCCCTTTGCTTGTCCCTCCGCCTGATTTCTCCCTCTCCCCTTACGGCGGGTTCACAGACGGCTTCCCAGAGAGTGGGGGACTCTTGTGAGCCCTGGCACCTGGCGCAGGGCCCGGCACGGCTCCGGCCCTCCGTAGAGCGCTGGCTCTCCATGGGCACCAGATCCAAGGTACTGGGGGGCGGGGTGCAGGCCCTTGCGTCCGCAGACCAAGGTCGCCCGGCCGCCTGGCAGGCACGGTGGCGGGAGCTGCCGCTAGTTGGCGCCCGCACCCTGCCAGCCGCGGAGGTGCGGGCCCTGCCAGGCTACAGATGCGCGCCAGCTGCGGCCCCGGGTGCAGGCGCGGTGGCCGTCCCCCAAGAAGGTGCCCTTTCCTTGCCACCAATGCGGCCAGGTCTCTGACAAACCGATGGCTGTGTGTCAAACCAAGGCCGCCTTCCTCACCTCTGATGAGACGGACGCCTTCCGCCTTCGCGTTTTCAGGCACTGGGGAGAAGACCCACAGAACAGGCTAGCTTGTTCCCAATTTCCACCGATCGCCAACCTGCTTCCTCCCCATCCTGGACCGACAAACTTTGTCGTTTGTTTGATGGGAGGGAGAGCTCCCACTCCCCCACCTGGGGCATGCAGACACCCTCGCCCTTCCCCAGCTGGCATCCCCAGCTGGCATGGAGGTCTTTTCTCCCTCTTCCATCAGATCGATGGACAAACAGCCCAGTTTCTCTCCAGTGGTCCCCACCTAAGAGCATCCTAAGTTGTCCACAGCAGGGCTAGGAAGCGGAAGGTCAGGACACTCCCCTCCCCTACCTTGACTTAGAGCTGGGTAAACCCAGAACCCATCCTAGGAAGGGGATTCGTCTTCCTCCAGCATTTAGGAGTGCACTCTAAGTGCGTTCTTGGCAGTGAGGGTGCCGGCTTCCCAGGGCAGGCATGATTCATGGGGACTCTGTGGCGCCTGGGCAGGGATCCCCAGGTATACCAGACAAGGGGCAGGTGTGCCCTGGGAAGCTGCCTAAGAGGTCCACGGGCTGTGGAAGGAGCCAGGGTCCACAGTCCGTCTGCCTGAGCGTGTCTTCTTCCCTCGCCCGCAGCTCTCTAGGCAGAGTTGCCTAAGCCTCTCTGAGCCTCGTTTCTTTCATCTGTAAAGTGGGGGCACTCATAGTGGCCCCCATAGAATTGTGTGTAAAGTGCTTAGCACAGGCCTGGCACATAGAGGGTGCTCCAGCCATGGGGAGCCATCACTGTCATTATGAAAAAATAAGACCTGTCAATCCTTGCTGGGGGCCTTTGAACCACCCCTCCCCTCTCTGGGCCTCACACTTCCATCTGTGAAATGTCCAGTTCTCACGTTCAAAGCTTGCCAGGACTCCAAGCCAGTCCATGCTGTCCTGACCCCTCGATTCGCCCAGGGGCTGCCTGGGGGAGCTAAAGACTGGCCGTGACCTACCTCCATGTGGAGTCGGCTCACAGCAGGGCTTCCAGCAACCGTCACAGGGCGGCCGGAGGTGGGTCTTGATGATTGCCCATCTGACCATTCCTCTCAGAACCTCACTTTGGCCCCCACCCAGCTGCCCCCCCCCCCGTAGGCAGACGTTTTCCTAAGTAGCAACTGGGCCTCAGCGGACACTGCTAGGGACCCCATTTCCTTCCCAGGAGGCCTCTGTTTCCCATACCCTGAATCGCACAGTAGCCTAGTCCAGCGAAGAGGACAGAGGACTCTCTTCTAGAACTGAAAATTTCTCCCAGCCTGGCCCTAAATCCCCTGTCCAGAGGGACCCGTGGTGAAACCTATCTCCTGCCCCTAGAACTCAAAGGGGACATTCATGCCCCTCACTGAGCCTCAGTTGCCTCTTCTGTCAATGGAGGTCATTCTAACCTCTCCATTTCACAGGAGGGGATTAAGGATTCCCTCTAGGAGGGGAGGGGCATCGTGTTTCGCTGTATCTAAATTGTGATCGATGGTTTGAAGAAACAGAAAGAAAATGCTGCTGAGTAAACTAGGACTCATCTGCTTCCTGATTTCAGATCATGATCTCTGAATATATAAGTGAGAAATGTTAATGAAAAATAGCAATATATCTGGGTTGAGGGGTTGTCTCCTGCAGGTCAGGGGTCCAGCCCTAGAGAGTCCAGCTCTGGGGTCGTCTCTCCTGGCCAGCCTCTCTGGAAGGATTCAGAATGTGTGGGAGGACAAATGTGCTTCTCAAATTACAGAGATCTTTCTTCCTTTTTGGAAAGTGCCAGACTTGGAGGGGAGGGAGAAGGAGCAGGGGAGAGCAGAGTGGTGAGGGTGTTAGGACCCAGTGCTGCCTGTGAGGTCTGAGACTTTTGCCTGGTGTCCACACTCCCCTGAGCCTTGGTCCCGTGGGTAAAATGGGAAGAACAGTAACAGCTGAGGGTGCTGAGGCTTTACCTTGTGCCAGGTGCCGCACGTGGGCATTACTCATGGTATTCAATCCCCACGGCGTCGTATGTGGTAGTTGTTATGCCCATGTAAGCAAAACGGAATGTTGTTTGAGGTCGGCCAGGTTGGAGAGGGCCGGACCCAGGTTAAAAGTCTGCTCTGGCTCAAAATGTGGGGCATGAAGGCATCACCTGGCCAAGCATGTCAGCACTCTCCTCCTAGTGGCTGAGTAATGGGAAGAGCTAGCAGCTAGATACAGAGGAAAGTGCTATTGTGATGGGGAGAGAAAGCTGGGGTGGTAAATCCTGCTAAGCAGCCCTGGACTTGGAAATCAGCAGACTCTTCAAATCTGCAGGGAGTCAGGAAGGACTTGCCACGGTCATTCGGGAGGATCCTGTGATAGCTGAGGTGCACCCACCACCTGCTGTCCTTTGGCCTCAGAACCAGTCTGTGAAGAGGCAGGATTGGCAGTAGTCTCCAGTTTACAGATGGGAACACTGAGACCCAGAAAGCGGAGAGGCATGATCAGGATCTGGACTGAGCTCCAGCAAGGCCAGGAGCGAGCACCTCGAGGCAAAATGCAGTCAGGCAGGACCTCTGCCTTGCAGGAGGCGGCAGCCCAGTCCCGGGCCTCATACACTAGGGCCCCATGCCACTCTCAGTGTCTCTCTCCCAAGGGAAGTGCTAGTCAGTCGCGTTTCCCTCTGGGCCTCAGTGTTCGCATGTGAACGCTGGAGGTGCACTTACAAGCCCCTCTACATGCCAGGCAGGTTCCCGCAGGACCCCAGGGTTTCGCTGTGACCCAAGACCCCTCCTCCCCACCCACCTCCTCTCCACCTTCTGTGGGGCGCCAGCTCCCTTGCGTCCACATGACCTCGGATCCTTCCGCGCCCACCCCCACCCTGTTCTGCAGGTGGGTGGACAGAGGGTGCTCTGCTTTGGGGATGAGAGAGAGAAAGGGAGGCAAGGGCGGAGAAAAGAGACTTCTGTTGCGGGGGCGTGGAGCAGAAAAACTGGCTCCATCAGTTGCCAGGGAAGGGGTTTCTGGTTTCAGATCACATCACTTGGTGGGACCTTCCTACCCCCCTCCCTGCTACTCACTCTTGTCATCTGTAAATCAGGGAAATATTTCTAGAAGACAGTTATTTGGTCTGTGACTTTGATCATTGGTCTATGACTAATAATTGCCCTAATTTTTTGGACACCTACTGCATGCTGGGAGTTTTCCGCCAATTGTCACTCACCCTCAGGTGCCTCCGCCGGTCAGGGATTTTATTCTCTCCATTTTACAGATGGGGAAACCCAGGCTCCGAAAGTAAAGAGCTTTTCCTCTGTGGGCCTCAGAATCTGAGAAGTTCAATCAAGTTCTCAGGAGCCCTTCCAGCACCCCCAGTCCTCGACTGGGGAGGGGCCATCTGCAGTCTGACAGCTGCTCTCAGGGCAGAGATCTCCATCCAAAGCAGCAGGTGGGTGTAGAGCTACCTGCCAGCAGAGCCATCAAACACAGCACTCTTCTATTGGGAGGCAGGGAGTGGTGAGAGGGACCTGGGCAGCTTGGAGCCAAGGGGGCTTCTGGGAAACATGTGCCCTTCCCCCAGCCCCAGGGTGGGGTTCAGCCCTGGCAAGCAGGGAGAGAAAGGGCTCTTCTGAGTGGCTGTTGCTTTACACACGTTTTTGCTTCACAGTATTCTTAGAAGGTAGGGACAGTTATCATTCCCATTTTACAGGAAAGAAAACTGAGGCTCAGAGAGCTCAAGTAACTTGCCCAAGTTGGCACCACTGGGAAACCACAGAGGTAGGATTCCAACCAGGCAGCCTGGCCCCAGAGCCCACGTTGCTGCCCACTACACTCTATTCTTGTGGACTAAAACCAGATGCTCGAGGTTACAGTCATGGAATAGAATTAGAATCCTGGCAGAAGAACTGTGGGCAGGATTCAGAATTTTACAATGTCAGACTCGAAAGGGCTCTGAGATATCAAATTCAAATCCCCATTTCTCAAATGGCAGAACTGAGGCCTAGGGAGGAAGAGTCTCACTCAAGGTCACAGCCTATGCCAGGGACAGAGTCTGCACCCCTTCCCTCTCCAGCTACCTCCCGCTGACTCTGCACCTTCCTCTCCTGCAGGCCCTCCTCTCTCCACTGCCCACCCAGCAGCTTCTGGGCCCAGCCAGGCCCATTAGGGATTTTCCACCTCCCCGAAAAGGTCCTAATGACTGTCAGTCCTTGTGAAGCCTTAATTAATCTCAGAGGCCGATGGCTCAGAGGAGACTGGGGGCTTTGGCCTTACGCAGATGAAGATTGCGGCTCTATTTCATGTGGTGGTGAAGGAACGCCTCAGACATTCCTGCCAGCAATAAAAGCCACATGGCTTTCCAGCGTCGCCCTTGGAAAAGAAGAAAAGTGCAGCCCTTTGCGGAAAGAAATCAACTATGTGCTGTACGCATGGCATGAGATACAAATGGGCACACGGAGGTGGGGAACAGTTGGTCTTTTATGCCGCCTCTGATGTCCACTGACAGAGGCAGGGCCAGCGGTCACGGTCCCAGCTGCAGTCCTGGGGAGAGGGAGTGACCCCCAGTGTGGTGGGGGAAGCCTCAGCTCCTCCACCTGAACTGGATTTGAGCCACCGCAGATATCCCAGAGGCAGGGCCAGCTTCCTGGCCTGTGACCCATGCAGTCGCACAGGGCCCTGGTCTCAGAAGGGTCCTGAGCTTGTTTTAATGCCCTGCCACCGCTGCCTTGAACTTCTGAATACTTGCTCAACAGAGGCCCTGCGTTTTCATTTTGTACCGGCCCCCCAAATTATATAGCCAATCCTGACCACAATCCTGACCCGCCCATCGTCAGTTGTCACGTCTCTCCTGGCCCCTGCCAAGTACCCAATCCCGGGGAGTAGGGTTTCTTGAGCGCCTGCTGGCCGCTTTGCTTATATCACCTGAGATGAACTTCAAAACAACTCCTTGAATTGGACAGATGTGGAAAATTGAGGCTCAGAGAGGCTTCCATATGGCAAGGAAGCCTAGATTTGAACTCAGGTCTCCCTGACTCCAAAGTGAGTACTCTTAGCAGCTCTACATTCTGCATGATTTCATCTTCATCATGCCCAGGGGGATGGGGATACACACAGTTAGGCTGCTCTATGCCCAGATAACAGAAGGCATAACTGAGGCCGGAGAAGTGAAGGTTCTCAAGTCAGAGTCAAACCAAGGGCCGGGGCACCAGTGGACCTGGGCCTGGATCCATAGGGCTGGGGATGGAGTCCCAGTTTTATACTTGTTTGTGCCACTTGTAAATTTATTAGCTCTTTCCATGCAGGTCACTGCCTTGAGTCTGGTCTGGAATGTGGTTGGAGCCCTGCCCCTTCCCCCTCCCCAACAGCTCTCCATTCTAAACATCTGGAAGTCCTTCCTTGTGTCTTCTTCCACTCTTTCATGCTGCAGTTTTCCTCTGCCACCCTCACTGGTTGGGAAGCAGTTGGATCTGGCACCTTGATAAACTCAAAAGAGTCCAAATTCTTGATGAAAGTTGGGACTGAACAGAGCCCAAAATTGCCATGTCCTGTAACTGGGTCTGGGCCTGAGGCTCATAGAGCCGGCTGCTAGATCCAGGGGAGCCATTTCATTGTTCCCTGCTGGGTAACCTTGAGCAAGTCCCTTCCCTCTCTGGCCCTGAGACTCCCCTTCAGGGAGATAAATGCATTGGACAATGCCTGAGCCCCAGGAGGCCTCTCTGTCTTCAACATTCTCGAATTCCATATTAATCTACAACAGGTCTGCTCATTTCCCCAGCTATGAGCTGGGGAAACCGAGGCCCAGGAAGGCTCAGAGACTTGCCCAACATCACAGAAGGTGCTTATTGACAACTGGACTTGACTCTGAGGCTCCTATCAGCTGGCCTGGCTGCCTCTGCACAAACCTTCGGAGGACCTGGCCTCAGCATCAGCTCAGCTTGCCCTTGTCCCGCCCCCTCTAGCCCACTTTGGCCTGTCAGGCGTCCTGAGTGTCCAGGCCTGGAAATCACAGCTAAGGGTCCCTGGCATGCAATAAAGTTCCTCTTCTATGGTTTGAATGTCTCCCAAAAGTTATACATTAACACTTCATCGCCATCATGGTGGTATTAAGAGGCAGTGGGGGGCCTTTTGGGAAGTGATTAAGTGGTGAAGGCTCTGCCCTCATGAATGGATTAGGCCCTCTTTGCCCTTCTGACTTCAGGACACAATGTTCTGTGTCCTCTGGAGGACACAGCCAGAAGACACTGCCTTGGAAACAGGGAGTCCAGGACCTCACCAGATGCAGAACCTGCCAGAGCCCTGATCTTGGACTTCCCAGTCTCCAGAACTGTGAGTAATAAGTTTCTATTTCTCTATTTATAAATTACCCAGTCTCAGGTATTTTGTTATAGCGACACAGAATGAACTAAGATAAGACATTCTCTTTAGACAAAAGTGGGCCAGGGGATGGCAGCAACCCTTTTCTCCCCAATTGCATTTAGGCTGTGTTAGCGTTTCCATAATAAAGACCCCTTTTCCAGGGGTTATAATTTGGCTGGAAAATGAGGAGGAAAGGCCAGATTCCAGGACTGGAGAGGCATGTGAAGTAGGAGGCTAGGATGGGAAAGTCTCCACTGGACCGTGGGCACGCAGGGTGCACACACACACATCTATACCTTACATGGGTGCACTCACACACAGCACCCATGCTCATGGGCACAGTCTCACACACTCACTGGCAACTCCCACCCGCATGGACAAGCCCTCATGGAGGACAGCATCGTTACAGTGCAGCCACGGTGAAAACAGTTACGTGCACGTGTGTGCAAAGGTACTCCAAGGAGATGCATCTGTCTGCATCAACATGCACGGACCTATTGGTGTAGCTGCACAGATAGGCCTCATATAGAGTGGTGTGGACACACACACGGGCAGAAACCCACATCACAATTGTGTAAACAACAGACCTTTGTGTGGACAAATCTTCACACACAGAGGCAGGCGTGGAGTCAGGGCTTAGAGCTTTGGATTTGTTCTGCAGATCAGCTCTTGGAGGAGTTGAACCCTGGCTGTGGAAGTTTCTGCTTCTCCTCAATTCAGAGGTACAGACTTTCTGGGTGGTTTCCCCCCCCGGGGCTTCTGAACCATTCCTCAGCATCTGAGCTTAACCCGCTGCCTCATTGTTCGATGGGGACGAGGAGAGCTTGTCCTCCCGGCCCAGAGAAAGGCAGTGGGAGGGGATTAGTGGGAGGGTTGCAGCTAGGGTGCCCCACGGGGGCATGGGTGGAAGGGCAGGGCACTAGCCTAGGGGCCCAGAGACCTCAGTTTGGGTTTAGGTTGAGATGCCCTAGGCCAACACATGGCCTCTCTGAGCTTCATTCTGAGCCCCCTCTGTTAGGGCCGTGTGACACCCTCAGGGACCTCAGCATGGGGAAGAGCACTGAAACCATGTCACATGATGAACTATTAAAGCAACTGGAGACTTTGTCCTGGAGGACAGCAGGCTTGGGGGTAAGAGCTTCTCTGGCAGATCTATGAAGAGCTCCCAGGTGGCAGGGACCACATGGATGCTGGGGGCTCCATACCAGGAATAGAAGTATTGAGAGCTGGCTCGGAATAGAAACACATCCCCTCAGAGGTAGAGAGCTCTCCATTTTGGGAGGTATTCAAGGTAAGACCAGGATATTATGGAGAGAGTTCAAGTGTTGGATGGAACAGGGGCCAGACCAGATACTAGTGTCTCAAACGCTCAGCTCATAGCAAACACATATTGAACAAATGAGAGAGCGACTGCAGAGCTCCATTTCTAAGCCAGTCATCCGTGATTCAGAGCATACCAGCTCTGGGTTCCCACCTTGCCATCTGCATGACCTTGGCCCTCTCCAAACCTCAGTTTCCTCATCTGTGAAATGGGGAGAACAAATTATTTCCAAGAGCTCCAGCAAGTCACATCCCCTATTGCTGGCCTTTCAGGTCGTCCCAGAATTTCTGCTCTTATAAATAGAAAATGACATTGAAGGCAAAAAGCAGACAGACAAGCAAGAGAATGGTTAATACAAAAATCACAGCTAGGCGTGGTAACTTGTGTCTGTAATCCCAGCTACTTGGAAGGGTGAGGTGGGAGGATCACTTGAGGCCTGGAGTTCGAGAGCAGCCTGGGCAACAAAGTGAGACTCTGTATCTACCAAAAAAAAAAAAAAAAAATTCAGGAGAGTGGTCCCCACCCCTTGCCATCCATGATGAGTAGGGAGAGGGATGCAGTCAGGGAGGGGACACTGGTGGGAGCCCTAAGGTCTCATTAGTGCTTTGTTTTTTAAAGCCAGGTGGTAGGTAGACAGATGTCTGCTGTGTTACTCCTCTTTAAACAATACTTATATTTTATACATTCTTCTGTACGTGTATTTTACATGTTTAAAAATATTTTTAAAGGACAGCAAAAGATAAAAAATAGAAAAAGTCCCCCTGCCCAAACCCCTGAAAAAAATGGACAGTATGCTCAAATGTGCATAATGTTGTACAATTATTCATGAAGCAGCAAAGCTGGGCTGTGTTTATTCTCAGCCAAATCACTGTTTCATCCGGAGGGTCCTGTGTACCATCACACTCTCAGCTGAATCTCTACAGGCCCGTGCAGCTGTCCTCATCATGGCAGCCCCCACCTAGGTAAGCACTTCTAGGTAACAGCCCCTGCTGAGCACGCTCCCCGAGCACTCCTCATGGCCGCCAGTCGCCCTCCAGGTATGTGTCAGTGGGCCCACTTTACAGGCAAGGAAGTCCCTTGCACCTACGTAGGAAGCAGCAGAGCTGGGATTCGAACCAGCTCTGTCAACGCCAAAGTTGTGCAGCAACCTCACCCCAGGGGCCAGGCCCCTCGATTATAGTAACTAATGTTATGTACACTGACACACGCTGTTGAATCCCCAGAGCCACTTTTGTATTAGGTACATTTATCATCACCCCCATTATAACAGTAGGAAAACTGAGGCATAGCAAGGTCAGGAACGTGTTCAAGTTCATACTCCAGGTGAGTATCAGAGCTGAGCCTTGAACCTCAGCAGCCTGATCCCAGATTGTGTTTCCTGGCCTGGCTATGTGGGGAGCTCAGACTTCATGGAAACAAAACACAGAATGGTGGCTCCAGGGTCCACAGCTGATCCCAAGGGACCAAAGGCCAGCAGGGTGGTTGGCTGGGGCTGGAGGATGCTGCCTAGGAGATCTGCTCCCAGAGTGATGCCAGCCCCCTGTGATGAGCTGAGTCCCTGCCTCCTTACAGGGTCGTGGCTGCTGGGGAGGTGCTGAGGCTGTGGGTACAGCCAAACAGAGCTAGAGCAGGCTTTGGACTCCCTGCCTGGCAAGTCCAGGTGGCAGGCTCAGACACTGGGCACTCTGTCATTTGCTGTTGGCGTAAGTTTCTACTGGCAGGAATGTGACATTTATCACATGAGTGGGCTTCCAGAAGCCCACTGAATGTCCTCAGACCTGGGGTCGGGGTCCCTCTCGCTGCCTCACCTCTGAGCCTTAGTGAAATCCAGGGTGGCTGGATGATCTGAAGGCCCTTTTAGCTTGCGGAGGCCTGGGCTTGCACCTGCCCCCATCCGTGTCCCCCGGGGAAATGGTTCCCAGTCCTGCCCTTAGCAGCTCTGAGCTTAGATGAGGGGAGAGATGAGATGGGAAGGAAAAAGAGAAGTAAGAAACAGACAGAGGAAAAAGAGTTGGCACTAGATTCAAGCAGTCAACACACACTTATCAGGCACCTACTATGTTCCAGGGGCTATTTTAGGTGCTGGGGATACAAGCAATGGACAAGAAAGCCATGGAGCTTCTTGGGGCTTTGATTCCAGCAGGTCAGACAGAAGACAGACAAGGAGGCAAATAAGTAAGCATGCCAATATTTGATAGTGTCTTGGGACACTCAAGGAAACAGATGGGGGTAAAGTCATAGAGGGTGACTGGGTGGATGGGGGGAGAGGGGCTCGGTGCCAGTACTTTAGACAGGGTGGTCAGGGAAGGTCTGTCGGAGCAGGTGACATCCAAGCTGAGACCAGGGGGTTGAGAGGGACCCAGGAAGGGAGAAGGGGGCTGGTAAGAGGGCCTACTGTACAGTGGAACTGTCTTTACCCACCTGCCTTCTTCCCACTCCTCTGCACTTCGAGTATCCCCAGTTCCTAAAACTCTTACTGCCCTTTCTCTCTATTGCTCCCCCCACGACAGCCCTGAGAGCCAGATGGGGTGAGTCTAAGTAGCCTGACATGCAGTTGAGGAAACTGAGGCTAGAGTGGGGGGGGCAGCATCAAGTGGTATCCTAATGCCAGGACCTGACCCCGGCTCCCGCCTCCCAGCCTGGTGCTCCTTGGAGCCTGCCCATTGCCCGGCATGTTATTTAACCACCCAAGTCCAGGCAGGCTGCAGCCACTGTGGAGCCAGTCTGTGGGCGCCGCTCCTGAGAGGTCACAGGGCTGGAAACGTGGGCAGCTGGGTAGGGTCTAGGAGGGGGCAGCGGCTCAGGACTGGGCGGGGGTCCGGAGCGGAAGGCGCCCAGCCCTGATTGGAACAAGGTGGCAGCACTGGGAGCCGAGCCGGGCGTCATTGATCTTGCCCGGTGTTCCAGCCACCAGGCGGGGCCAGCGCCGGGCAGACTGCCGGTTTTCCCAGGTGTGGGGACACCCTGGGGGAATGGCTTTTCATGTGGTTGTGGGGCAGGCATGCCACCCAGCACGTGGGGGAGACCAGGGCTTTGGGAGCATGCTGGCAGTGGGGTGGAGGGGGGTGTCTGGAGACTCTGAATCCCACAGCCAGCAAATGTGAGGCTCCTGGAGACAGGGTCATGGACTTGAGGCTCCGAGACCCTGAGGATGTTAGAATCTTCATCGCAGTAGCTCCCAGTGATGGAGGGCTCACTGTGCCAGGCACGGTTCTGAGAACTCACACAGCTTAACTCTTTCATCCTCGCTCCGTCCTAAGACGGGGATTCTATGATCATCCCCACTTACAGATGGGGAAACTGAGGCTCGGCAAGGTTAAGTAGCCCGTCAAACACACAGCTACCAGGTTTTTGTCTTAGGAAATAAGAAACCTGGAACAGCTGGCCAGTGCTGGGAGGGCCCTCGAAGATCTTTGAGGCCAATCCCCTTGTGTCGGAAAAACAGGTCTGGAGAGGGGATGTGATGCGCTGGGGCCCAGGGGAGTCCAAGATCAGGACTCATTCTTCCCTCAGGTCATCGTGGGACCTCTGCTGGTCCCTGAATGTCAGGCTCCTGAGGGCAGGGTCCTCAGCCAGGAGCTAGGCTCCCAGATGCTACCAACCCTGACAGTTTTCTGCTAGCACACAGGAAGTTCTTTTAAACATCTAACCTGAATCCCTCATGTTGCAGGGAAAGCCTCTTCCTTCTCATCTTGCAAACTCTTCTAAGAGGAGTTTGGCCTTTGATGTTAGGGAAGATCACCAGTTCCCTGGTGTTGTGGGAGGTGAGACTGTGCCTCTCCCTGCCATAAAATATCTTCTTTACTGTCCATCGCTGGCCCTAAACATTAGCGACTTAGCCCTTGGGGATTTACATAGTTTCTTATTAAAACGTGAGTACTCGTGGAATGCGTGTCAGCTTAGCAGGACAGGGTGGTACTTGCGGGGCAGAGCTTGGGGGCAGTTGAGGAGCAGGAGGGAGCGGATTCTCCCCTTCCAGCCAGCCTTGTTGGGATTCTACATGACCTGCCACCCTCCACCTCTCTGACCTCATCTCCTTCCACTCTGCCCCTCCCTCACCCTGCTCCAGCCACCCTGCCCTCAAATATGCCCATGATACTCCACTGCAGGGCCTTTGCCTATGCTGCCCTTTACCTGGAAAGTCCTTCCCATTCTGTCTGCCTGGCTCAGCTCCCCACTTCATTCAGGTCCCTGCTGCCTCCTCCAAGAGGCCTTCTCTGGTCTCCTGTGGTAGACGGAATAATGGCCCCAGAGATGTCCACATTCTAATTCCCAAACCTGCGGCTATGTTACCTTATATGGCAAAAGGGACTTTGCAGATATGATGAAGGATAAAAACTTTAAGATGGGAGATTATCCTGGATTCCCCAGGTGGGCCCCATGAGATCTCACACATGGAATAGGGAGGCAGAAAAGGACAGTCAGAGGGAGATGGGGCGTGGAAACTGATTAGGGAAGCGGCGAGATGGCAGCATGGGAAAAACGTGGCCCAAAGCTGTGGGCTTTGAAGGTGGAGGGAGGGGCTATGAGCCATGGAAAGCAGGCAGCCTTTAGGAGCTGGACAAGACAAGGAAACGAATTTTCCACCAGAGCCTCCAGCAAGGAACACAGCCTGCCCTGACCTTGATCTTGGCCAAGGGAGACTCAGAGAATTTCTGATCCCTGGAACTGTAAGATTATAAATGCGTGGTTTTTTTTTTTTTTAGACACTAAAAGTGGGTTAATTTATGACGGCAGGCATAGGAAACGAATGTCTCTCCCTTCCTTGATTGACAGTTCCTCAGCACATTTATTAGCGCCTGATACACAATAGCTTGACTTATGAATTGTCTCTTTTCTCTCACAGAAGGTCAGCTGCAGGAGGGCAGAGATTTTTTGCTTGCTTGGTGTTACATTTGCAGGTAGAGTTGTCAGATTTAACAAATGGAAATATAAAACAGCCAGTTAAATTGAATTTCAGATAAATAATGAACACCTTTTTAGTGTAAAGTTGCCCCAAATGTTGCAATTATTTGTTGTTTATCTGAAATTTAGGAGTCTTGTATTTTATCTGGCAAATTCATCCCCAGCACATAAAACCATTCCTGGGTACGTATTAGGATCTCAATAAATGTCTATTGAATGAGTGAAATAGATAAGCAAATGAATTCACACTAACTTCTAGCTTAAAAACCCTCTTTGGCTCCCAGAATGCCTACAGGGTAAAATGTAAATCATAGCAAATAGTAAAAGCAGTTTCATAGCTGCTTCAATATGCCAGACCCGGGCTGAGTGCTTTACATTTATTAACTCACTCGGTTCTTGCAATAACCCAATGAAGTGGTTAGCCCATTTTCCAGATGAGGAAACTGAGGCCCAGGAGGCTTAGTAACTTGTTCAAAGTCACATAACCATCGAGCAGCAGAGCCAGGCAATTCCAGGCCTTTGGCAAACTTGGCTCATTGAATGTTCTAATGTTATCTCCCCACCCATTCCCCTGAACACCGTGGATCCTCTCTGTCTAACAGCCCCCGGTTCCTTTTCAGGATATGTGCTTCCCCATTCTCTGACTGCCCAACTGCTCCTCGTGCATCAAAGCCCTGTCCTACTTCTCCCTCTTTGTGAGACCATCTCTAAAACTCCCAGGAGGACTTGGCCCCCTCTCTTTCCCCTCCCCACAATGACCCCTTGTCTGAATGCATTGTAAGGACTTGCTGTTGTGTCCTTTACATTGCCTGACTGTGACCTCCCTGAGTACGGAGATGGGCCCCTTTCAGCTCTTTGGCATGGGGCTTCAAACTGAGTCTGGGTTTAGGGGGGTTCCCAGAAGCATTTGAGAATGAATGAATGAATGAACGAATGAGTGAGTGAATGAATGGCTGAGTGAATGAACCAATGCTATTTGTTTCCACTCTGGGCCTCAGTGTCAGAGTCTATAAAAGGGGAAGAACAATCTTGAACCCCCCCATTCCTTAAAACAAAACACATTTTTTTCTGATTATAAAAATAATACACATTCATTAAAGAAAAATTGGAAAATAATAAAATTATGAAGAAGAAAATTAAAACCATCCATAATCCTGCCACCCAGAACAATGGTTCCCACTGAGTGTTCTGCCTTCTGCTCTCCTTACTGTATGTATAGATTTAACTGCTGCTGCTCTTCTCCGCCCTCCCTCCCTTCACTCCTTCCTTTCTTTTAGAGTGTTGGGAACATACAGTATGGGGTCCTTTAAACCTGCTTTTGAAATCCCCCAACATGTATGTATGTGTGTTCTCCTGTTTTCTTAAAGCCTCCCTGATGGCAGGGGACAAGTGGCTGCTGGACAGGCCTGGGGGGGCCAGGGTGTGGAAAGGCCATCCCCCCCAACTCATGCACTGCCATAATTCCCTTGTGATGGGCTGTTTAGGGGGTTTCCGGATTTCTGTCAGGGAACACCCTGCGTGAATGTCTTGGCTGCATCCCTGGTTCCTTCCTTAGGACAGATTCTGGGACAGGGGTTGCTGAGCCCAGTATAGACACTGAGAGGCTCTGGACACCGCCCCATATCCTCCCCACAGCTGCTCTCCAGCCCCACTCCCACCGGCCGCCTGGACTTCTCAGCTCGGCAGAAAGCCAGGGGGCAATATTCCACCTCCTCCAGAGAAAAGCCCTGTCTACGCCCGAGGCCTCACCGATTCCATCCAATGCTGAAAGCAGCCATTTCCTCAGCTATTTCTCCACGTTATGGTCTAAGGTCTAAGGCCCAGATGCTTAGTTCCAACCAGAACAGCCACAGAGGTCACTGTGGTCTGAGGGTGCTCTGGACCTCAGGCCTGTGTAGACATCAGACTTGTCAATGATTAACCCACGGAGCTCACCACGTGCCAGACCCTCTGCGTCTCTGTGTGTCTTCACGGTAACCCTGAAGCTAGGGATGGCTGTCTCCCATCTTACAGGTGAGAACACTGAGGGTGCTCCAGAGAGCTGTGGGCCCTAGGCCTTGTCACCTGGGGGTGCAAAGGCGCTGCCCCAGTACACCGGCTGCTTGCTACCCAATGGGGCGCAGTCCCAACACTACCCAGAAGCAAGGACAAGCTTTGGCCTAAAAGCTGGGCAGCCAGGTCCTGTCCCTGTTTTGACTCCATATGTGCCCTGGGAGGCCTCTGCCGCTCACCCTCTCCGTCTGTGAAATGGGAGAGCAGGGATTCAGAGACGGCCTCCTAGGCCTGTGGCGGCTCTGAGCACAGTGGGTGCAGATACTCAGTGCTGAGTCAAAGGGAGAGAGAACCCTGCCAGATGGACCAGCTCACCACAGGCAGCCAAGCCTGGTCTTTGAGGGGTTGGAGTGGGCAGGTCTTTGCCCAAGGCTGAGCTGGGAGGGACCTGACAGCCCCAGATGGAGGCTGGCCCACCCCACCCCAGCAGATGGGTGGCTATTTTTTAACTAACCCCACAGGAAGAAGAGGACAGAAATGATTGCAGGGGGTTAACCTAGGCCCCTGGGGATGCTCCCTGTTTGCATCCTCCTTTCCCCACAACCCACAGAGCTGTGTGGGCTTCACCTGGAGCTCCCTGAGTACTTCTGGAGCTCCCCGCAGATCACAGCCAGCGCTTGGCATGGCCTGAGTGGCCCCTGCCTGACAGGCGAGGGACCCAGAGCCCAGAGAAGTTTGACCACGACTGGCTTCCTCTGCCCTTTCTGCTGTGTGCTTCCACCGGGTGAGGCTGCCTCTGCCGCTTCTGCCTTTCTTCCTGGGGTGACCTGGGGAGGCCCCACCCTCTCCCAGGCTCAGTTTCCCCATCTGTCAGATAAATGGGACCCTCCAGACATCACTGGGGCTTCTCCCAGCTGGGAAACCTCCTTCTGAGCTGGGGCCCTGACTCTGTCATATCAGTCCTGGATTCCTGGAGGCCTCAGCACTCCGGAAGCATCAACCCAGTGGACAGGAGCTCATGACAGGTGTCTGGGGACCCCCAGGAAGAAGAAGGATTTCCTGGCCAGAGATGGGAAGAGCAGCGTGGGTAGGAGTTAAGCAGCCTCCCGCTGCAGCCTCCCTTCGACCACGCCACCAGGTGGTCCTTGGTCCCCCCAGAAGGAGTTCCTGAAAAGTCTGTGTCTGTTGCAGCAGGTGCGGCCTGTGAAGTGTGTGTATGCTTGTGTGAGGGTGCTGTGTGTTCACACGCACATGGTGGGGGTGGGCACACAGGGCGGGAGGCCTGACATGGTGGCAGGGCCAGACTTTGGTTGCTGAGCTGGGACTGCCTGTGACAGAGGCCCCAGCACACCCGCAGGTCTTACCGGAAACCCTCAGCTGGTGCTGGTCTGACCTGAAGGTGGGCACATGCAGGGGAGGGGTACATGCAGGACAGGGGTGCATGTGGGGGAGGGCCATGAGCAGTACAGGGGTGCATGTGGGGGAGGGCCATGAGCAGTACAGGGGTGCATGTGGGGGAGGGCCATGAGCAGTACGGGGTGCACGTGGGGGAGGGCCATATGCAGAAGAGGGGTGCATGTGGGGGTGCCTGCAAGACAGAGGTGCATGGAGAGAAGGGTTAGTGCATGGCACGGGTGCATTGTGGGGGTTAATGCAGGGCAGGCATGCATGTGGGGGAGGGGCATATCCAGGACAAGGGTACATGTGGGGAGGCCACAAGGCCCAAATGCTGTCAGGGCCTCTGGGAAGCTGGGACCCCAGTGAATGCTTGGGGGGAACCAACTCTGCCTGGCCTCCTCTTATTATTGTCTATTTAAACAATATTGTCAATTAATCACATTAATTGAGCCCCCCACCCTGCCCCCTGCCGCTTGCCCCTGTGATACAAATAATACGAGCACAATGGAAAATCTTGGAAAATACAGAAAACACATTTAAAAAATGTTAAAGCCTGCAGTCTTATAACCACAGTGAACACTGTGAGTGTCTTTGAGGGATGGGGGTCTGCAGGTCTTCTCGATACGATCACATTCATTCCCACATACTCGGGCGTTTCCCATGGGCAGCTGTGGAGCTGAGGACTTCAGGTTTGTCTCAGTGAATTCTCTAAAAACCTGAGAGGGAGGTACTGTCATTCTTCCCATTGTACGGATGAAGAAACAGCAAAAAGGAGGTTAAATATCCCCCTCAGGGTGTAAGCAGCAGAGTCAAGATTTGAATCCAAGTCTGGCTAAATGGAAAACACAGATCGTCCCCAGCGCCCGGGGCTGCACTCCAGCCATGCCCTCTCTGAGCGGACCCCCAGTTATTCATTCCTCCAGGAGCGTTTACTGAGTACCTCCTGTGACTCAGACCCGACCCAGCACCCGCACTGAGGACTTGGCGGATGTGAACGAGACAGAGAGAGGCCCCAACCTGACTCCCCAAAGGGCCACAAGCTGAGTCCCAACCTTGACCACAGCTTGATTTCTAGTCCAAGTTGTCACCGACCCCCACTGGCCCTCATCACTGACTGAACTGGGACCCGGCCTCCTGCACTCCGCAGTGGCCTCTGTGAGTTTTTCATTCCCCATGACATGTGTGAAAGCCGAGGCCAGGAGCCCACCTCACCCGGCCTATCATCCACACGGCCAGGGCCAGGGAGGCCATCGGGAGCCCGCCTGCCACCTCCGGCCTGCCGCTCTGGGCCAGGACTCTCTGGAGTGGGGTTTTGGCCTTGGCCCTTGGCACCCTGCTTGGCAGAAGGGTGGACCTCAGCTCAGCGCATGGGGTCTCCCCAGGAGGGGTCCGCATAGCTGAGCTCAGGGTACCTGTGGGCGGGGCTTCCATGTCCTGGAGTCCTCACACTGCAGCCTCCTCTTTTTGCCTGGGCCCTGGAACCCCAGGAGACCCCAGGAGCTGTTGCTCCCTCTTCTCACTTGCAGAAACTCAACAGGGCAGGCCTCATCTGAGCTCGCCCCGTGCCTTCACTGTATTTCTGGGGGCCCTGCATGTCTCCCCAATCCTCAGGCAGGACCATTTACCTACTTTATAGGACCCAGTGCAAAAAGAAAATACAGGACCCCTTTTCAAAATGCAGGAAAAAAAGTTTTTCCTTTCTTCTGTGGACTCTCAACCCACGATGGTGTTTTTTATTTGCTATTCAATGTCACACATCCTTGGACCTGGGGAGACTTGTGCAGAGAGGGCAGACCCTCACAGATGCTCAGGGGCCACCCCAAAACTTGGTGTGCAGATTCCATGCCCCTCTCCTCCCCACGCCTGCCTCAGTGGAGGGCGGCAGTGCAGGGTATCGGGCTGCTGAGGACCCATCCCTGGAGGCAGCAAGAGGCAGACTGGACCCGGGCTCCAAGTCCCCAGGCATGCCGCATTAGCCCATCAGACTTCACTTACAACACACTAATTCAGAGCGAAAATGATCCAGCATTTCAATGTGGCAACTGCTGAGCATTAAATTCAAATGCAGGGGGTCGGGGGTGGGCAGGTAGCCCTGGAACATAGCAGTCTCATAGGTGGCTGGGCATGGGGTGGATCTCTGTTCTTGGAGTAGAGAGATGTGGAGTACCTCCCTCTGCTTGGAGTATCTGGGGTACCTGGACAAGCACAGGGGGGCATGAACAGGGCCATGCCTGTGTGCCTGCCCCTCGCTCAGAAGAGGGCACCTGACAAGGGAATGCCAGGGCACATCTGCACCATGCCTGGGCAGTAGGCCTGGGCATGAGCCTGGATCAGGCAGACCTGCGGTAGGTGGAAGGGCCCCAGGAGAGCTGAGGAGCCTAAGGGAGAGGAACCCAGAGGTCCCCGCCAAAGTGCTTGATGTGCTGCCGTAAGAAGGGCAGCATAGGCCGGGCGCGGTGGCTCACGCTTGTAATCCCATCACTTTGGGAGGCGGAGGCGGGCGGATCACGAGACCGGGAGATCGAGACCCTCCTGGATAACATGGTGAAACCCCGTCTCTACTAAAAATACAAAAATTGCTGGGCATGGTGGCGCGTGCCTGTAATCCCAGCTACTCGGGAGGCTGAGGCAGGAGAATCGCTTGAACCAGGGAGTCAGAGGTTGCTATAAGCCAAGATCGTGCCACTGCACTCCAGTCTGGCAACAGAGCGAGACTCTGTAAAAAAAAAAAAAAAAAAAAAAAAAAAAAAGGCAGCATGGGCGCCTGCTGAGACAGAGAGAGAAAGAAACACTTTCCCTGCATGGGGTTCTGGCCTGGCTCCCTAGGGTGCTCTCTGAGCTCAGCTTTGGCCCTGTCTCTCTCTCTCTCTGTGCCTCAGTTTCTCTAACTATGCACTGAGCGCGGAGAGGACCACCACACCTCAGGTACCTTCTGCATGGGCCATGCACTGAGTTCTATGAATCTCCCCTCTCTGTTCCACAAACGATTACTGGTCCATTTCTCAGATGAGGAAACTGAAGCCCAGAGGAGGCAATGACTCACCCAGTAAGAAAGTGGTGGAACTGGTTCTGCCTGGCTTCCCTTCACCCCTTGAGTCGCTCCAGCCTCTCTAGGTGTGGGTGGAGGACGTGGGAACCAAGCTCATGGGGGCACCACCAGCTCTTACCAGAAAGGGGCTGAGAGAAGACCAAGGATGTTCCTTGACCTGAGGAAACGTCCATTAATTAATTCATGGCTACTGTGCTTTGGCGAGCCACACAGGCTCTGGATGCAGGCTGCCTGGGTGTGGGGGATCTGAGCAGATGCCTTAATCTCTCGGGGCTTCCGTTTTCTCATCTATAAAATGGGCCTCATAAGAACTTTTGTCTTACAGGGGTGTGAGAATTAAATGAGCTAAGGTATATCATTTGAGCCTGGGAGGCAGAGACTTTGGTGAGCCAAGATTATGCCACCGCGCTCCAGCCTGGATGACAGAGTCAGACCCTGTCTCAAATACATATAAAAACAAAATGAACAGAGAAATGTAAAGCACTTAGACAGTGGCTGGCATAGAGTTAAGAGCTATGTAAATGTTTACCGCTAATGGAACTATTTAAGAGTTGAGTCGGCCGGGCGCGGTGGCTCAAGCCTGTAATCCCAGCACTTTGGGAGGCGGAGATGGGTGGATCACGAGGTCAGGAGATCGAGACCATCCTGGCTAACACGGTGAAACCCCGTCTCTACTAAGAAATACAAAAAACTAGCCGGGTGCAGTGGCGGCGCCTGTAGTCCCAGCTACTCGGGAGGCTGAGGCAGGAGAATGGCGGGAACCCGGGAGGCGGAGCTTGCAGTGAGCTGAGATCCGGCCACTGCACTCCAGCCTGGGCGACAGAGCGAGACTCCGTCTCAAAAAAAAAAAAGAGTTGAGTCATGATTTATATTTTCTAGACAGTCAATTACGAATTTATTCATTTCAATGTTGTACTTTTCTCTTTTGCATTTAGGAGCCAGCAAATTTTCCTTTGAAGTTTCGATACAATTTCCTAGGTCCTTGAAAAGGTAATTTCCCCGCCCCCACAGTGCTTGTAGCCCATGGTGGATTCAACAGCTCTCTCTAGAGCAGCTTTTCCCAAAGTGGACTTTGCACACACCAGCCCCTTCCAGATGCATCATCTCACCCCAAGAGATAACTCAATAAACAGTTGAGCATACACTCTTTTAGATCTCCATGGCCCAACAAGGTAGCCATTAGCATATCAAAGGCTCTGACAAGTCCTGCAGCAAAACACCTTCGAATATTGTTTGAAACAACCAATCCCAACCTTGTTTGACCACAGAGCTCCATTATTTCTGCTCACCACCTGATAACGTCTGAACACACGTTGGGAGAAGCCACCCTCATTTCCTGGTTTCTAGGAAATGGCGAGGGGAGTCAGAGCCGTGAGGAACACCCCCTCGCAGGGATGAGCCGTTCCACCCCTACTGAAATCATCCCCAGTCATGCGCACCATCGCTAGGCCGTTCCTCCTGTTCTCACCTTCCTTGTCTGATTCAGTCCCCACAGCGGCCTGGAGAGGTCACTAGCATCAATATCCCCATCATACAGATGAGGAAATTGAGGTTCACAAAGGTTAAGTGGCCACACAGCCAGTAAGTGGCAGATCCGGTAGACAAACCCACAGCTTCTGATTCTAAACCCCACATTCGTTCTTCTGTACGTTGATTGGAAAAGTAAAAATAGATGTTATTCTAACAGGATCAATCTTCCCCCATCATAGGCTTTGAAAAATCTAAAGTACATTTTTTTTCCGGTAGCATCGAATGCTTTAAAAACTTAAAATTTTTAGTACCTTTCTTTTGATTACTAAAGCAGTACATGCTTGTTATGTATAAAACTTTTCAAACATTTTGGGTTGAAAAATGAAAAAAAAAAAACCCACAGATCTGTAGAGCCCTACAAAGTAGCCATTAGCTTTTAAATGAAAATATTTAAATGCTATTTGAATGAAAATAATTAAAATGAAATCAGATAAAAAGTTCAGTTCCTCAGTTACAGTAGCCACATTTCAAGTAGTCAGTATTCACCTGCAGCAGGAGGCTACTGTGTTGGGCAGCACAGACAGGGGACATTACCATCATCACAGAAAATCCTATGGGACGGTGCTGTTCTAGTTTCTTCCTAGACATATCCTAACACCTATACAGGTTGATTACCCCTAATTCAAAAATCTGAAATCTGAAATGCTCCAAAATCCAAAACTTTTTTAGGGCCAACATGGCACTCAAAAGAAATACTCATCGGAGAATTTTGGATTTTGGATTGAATTATAATGCAACTATTCCCAAATCCGACAAAATCAGAAATCCTAAATTCGAATGCTTCTGGTCCAAACCATCTTGGGTAAGGGATGTTCAACCTCTAATGACTGTTAATGTTGTTAATGTGGGTTTTTTTTTTTTTTTGAGACTAGGTCTCGCTCTGTCACCCAGGCTAGAGTGCAGTGGTACGATCATAGTTCACTGCAGCCTTCACCTCTTGAGCTCAAGCAATCCTCCTGCCTCAGCCTCCCAAAGTGTTGGGATTACAGGCGGGAGCCGCCATGCCTAACCTATTGATATTCTTGTTGAAGTTCTCAGACATATCTGCGTGGCCTCACACATGGAGGAAAGAGACCCGCAGAGGCAAAAACAAGACATGGGGTAAAAATAGACTGGAAGGAAATACACCGAATGATAGCGGTTTTTTCTGGGTGTTGAGATTACCGAGTTTATTTTTAAATTTCTTAGATCCTTCAGGTGTTCTACAACATAAAATGCAGACAAGGTGGGGACGTTGGTTGGCTTCATGTTTTCCCTAATGTTCTTACTGGTTCTAAAATCTTCAAGTTATGCTCTCACCCAAGGCTCCACTTATTATTATTATTTTAAAACTGTGGACTCGTGAAGAATGGAAGCCCACACAAGGCCAAGGAAGGAAGGAAAGGCAGACAGAGGTTTATTTTCAGGCCTGTGCAGTTGCACACGGTCCCTTGCTTAGAAGGGCCTCACGCTCAGTTTCATGTTCTGTGGTTGCTGTCCTGAAATTCTCACTGATTTTTGAACAAGGGATCCTGTATTTTCATTTTGCACCGTGCCCTGAAAATCATGCCAACGTCACTAGCCCTGGGATTCTCCCCAGCACAGGTTTCCCTTCGACTGCTCTGAGCCTTCGCCCTTGTCCTCGTCCGACCACGGACGTGGCCATCCACGGAGCCCTCTAAGTGCCTGAGAGCAAGTGCATTTCGGCTGCTCAGATGTGTGTCTAGAGACTGACAAAAATAGGGCTTGTGAGCGGGTGCGGGAGGCCCCTGTGGTCTCTGTTCACACACGTACCTACCCTCAAGGCCTTGTCTACACTGGCCTATTTCAGAGAACCGCCCTGTGCATCATGGGATGCTTTGCCCCACATCACAGCCCAGCTCAGTTCAGTCCCGGACCCCCTTGTCCTGAAGCCATGACCAACCCCAGGCCTGGCCCACCTTCCTCACCAGTCTTCTCTCCCTCAAGCCCTCCACAGGACCCATAATCCTTCCATCTCCATGTAATCCTTTTGTGTGGTCCTTCTTCCTTTGCCCATGCTGCTCACTCTGCTTGTACCAGCAAGGTTCCTTCCTTCCCAGATCTGCCCTTTCTAGACCCATCTCAGATTCCACCCTTTCTAGGAAGCCTTCAGGAAGTATCTGAGAAGGGCCTGAAGATGCTGTGGTTGCGTAGAGGAGGATATGAATCACTTCACCTAGAGGTATCAGGGAGGGCTCCACAGAGGTGGTGCCCTCAGGCCAAGGAAGAGAAGACACCTTCCAGGCAGAGGGGAGAGTTTGATGGGCTGGTTTGATGTCAGACAGACCACAGGATGACTCAAGGTCCTCTTTCCTCTTCTTAAACATCAGTTGCAGCAAGTCCCACCATCTGCCTGAGTCTGTTTTCATTTCCACAATGGAGGTGGTGACGCCCAGCACACGGAGCTGTGATGAGGATGTAATGGGGAATCCGGAGCATTTATAGAAGTCCCAGGAGGCCAAGATTCTACACAGGTAGGAAGGACCTAAGCCAGAGGGGTGTGGGTGGCCAGAAGAGAGAGCCTACCTTAGTAGGGCTGGGTGGGCTAAGGTCTGGGCTCAATCTCGAGGCCCTGGAGCTTAGAACAGCATCTGCAACTCCCTGGCTGTGGAAGTTCAGGCAAGGGCTGCTTCCTTTCTGAGTGTCAGTTTCCCCATCTATAAATGGAAAGCTGCGACACTGAAAAACACTGTGGGGAGGATGGTTCCTGAGGCAGTCTCTCTCCACACATCACTGGAATGTCGGCCCCCAGGGAGAAGGCGTCTTTGTCCATGGTGTTCACTTCTGCATCCCCAGTGCCCAGAACAGTGCTCGCATGCAGCAGATGCTCAATAAATGTTCATTGAATGAATCAGCAACAACCAATTCACCCACCTCACATCCTAAGTCTGCTGGGGACCTAGGCCCACCTCTCCAGGGAAACTGTCTGCAGATTGGGACCACACCTCAGGTCACAAGCATTTCCTGAACACCTATTGTATGCATGGCTCTCTGCAGCCCAGGGTGGACCCTGCTCCACAGCCCGACAGGCAGAGCCAAGGAGGCAGGCGACAGACACAGTGATTTGGGAAGAAGGACAGAGAGCAGGGCAGCCAGCAGGGCCTCGCCTGGGTGGGAGCAGGCCATTCCCAGGCTGGAGCTCAGGCTGACGGGGGCCTCAGCTTGCCCGTTCCTGGGAGGGTGGGGCTGCCTGTTCCTCTTTCTTTCTTTGAAAACAAAAATTGTTTTCCCTTAAATTTATACGTATTAAAAGTTTGGAAAATACACAGTCATCAAAAGAATGTAAAATAAAAGTTGCCTGCCATAATGGCACACCATACAGCATTAACTACTATCGACATGTCAGTGTTTCCCTCTAGTTTTTTTTTTTCTGAGATGGCCTTGTTCTCAGAGGTGGCTTCCTCTCCCCCTGGGAAGGGATATAGCTGCTCTGTGGGAGATGTGGGGGCACCAGGCTCTCTCCGTGGGCTGTTTATCACTTCTGACTTTGAGGTCCTTTCTCCATCCCTCCTGGATCCAGCACCTCTTCCCGAGACACAGGGGTGCAAAGAGCTGGGGGAAGCGTGTCAGCAGGCCTCACCTCCTGCCCCTGCTTTCCCCACCGAGGTGGAGTGGGACAGAGCTCAGGCTTGAGGAGGGAGCACTGGAGGCCAAGCCACAGGTGCTGGTCCTCAGCCCTGGCACCCAGGCAAGTTGGGTTTGGGAACAGGGGCATGACCAAAATGGACCCCTCCTTTCCTCCCTACCCCTTTCCACTCCATCTGCCTTTCCCTTTGCACTCTCCAAGTGTTCCATCCCCCAGATGCCCTCTGCTTTCTCTGCTCCAGCCGTTTAACTCCTCTCAACAAAGGCCAAGGAATCAGGCAGACTGTGGACACTCAGGTGTGCGTGACAGGAAGGACCTACATTTACAAGAGCCCCACCCCCACAAGGACTGCGTGTGCTGGTGGAATCTCAGTCACCATGTCCCACGTTGAAGGATGTTTGGAGGGGGGCCGACTTTGGTCACCCTTCAAATCATAAGTTATACGCGTCTGCCCTTTCCACCCACACGTAAGTCTGAACCTTTTGCCAAACACACTTTTCCCAGACTCGAAAGAAAACCCCAAAGAGGAACCTAAACCTTCACGCTGCCTGCACCGATTGGACCGGAGTGCTCAGGCTCGCGCCAACACGTGTTTCAAAGAAGAAGCCAGACAGCGAAGGGGGAAGTGAGGGAGAAGCTGGAAACCTCTCAGGCTGACCAATTGTTAGCCCATTCATTCGTCCATCCATCCATCCGTCCGTCCATCCATCCATCCATTCATTCTTTCTTTCCTCTATCCATTTAGTGACAAGGGCTGAATGTCACCTGTGAGCCTGCCCCTGCTCCCAAGAGCACCCTTTGGACCCCTGTGGGGTGAGGAGTGAGGGGCAGCAGTGGCAGAGCACCCCCAGCGCCTGGAGGGGAGAAAGGGAAGGGCTGGGAAGGCTCCCCAAAGGGGCGGCCATGAAGCTGGGCCTTGAGAAGACAGGCCAGGGTTTCTCACCTTCCACATCCTGCTTAGAGTTAGACAGAAGGTTTTTTGCAGAGGAGGAAGAACATTAAATATTAGTAATTTCTGGCATGCCGTGAGGGCTTGTCTGTGCCAGGCCCTGTGCTGTGCACATGATATATGCTATCTCATTAAACCTACCCAACAAGCCTTGAGGTGGGTGCTATTCGTTTTCTCCATTTTACAGGTGAGAAAACGAAACACAGAGAGGTGAGGCACCTCTCCCAAGGCCACACAGCAAGGAAGTGGCAGAGCCTGGCTGCAGCTGAGGCTTATAGCTGCGTTTGACATTGCTTCCTCTCCGAAGAGTGCCTTCCTTTATCCCGGGAGCCATTGACAAGGGGTCTGACAGTCCCTCTAGTCTTGTGCCTGCTCAGACCTCTCTAGCCCTGAAAAAACCAGGGCTTGGTGCTGGAGAGAGAGCAGGAGGGTGAGATGTGGAAACATCTGTTGAGTGGCAGGGGATCACGCTGGTGTGGAGAGGCCTGAGCCCATCAGGAGGCCGGCCTGTGCCAGGCCAGTGCTCATTCTGTACCAGGTGCCACATGCAGGGCTCAGGGCAGGGCCACAGTCACTCCTCCCAACCACCCTTTGAAGTCAGTGTTACTAGCCCATTTTACAGAGGAGGAAACTGTGACCTTAAGAGGCGAATTAACACATTGGGTCACCCAGCTACCGTGCAGTTTAAACCTAGATTGTTCTGACTCCTAAACTGTATGCAAAGCAGATGATTGGACCCCGGAGAGGCAAGGAAAGTCAGTTTTTCTGCTGCTGAATTTGACGTTTTACAAGACCACATGCCTCTTTAGTCCTCAGTTTTCTCATCTATGAAATGAGAAGGGGAACTCTCTGCCTTCCGGCTCTGACATGCTCTTGGACTGATTCACTATTCCTTGTTCTTGTGACTTCTCAAGGCAAGACCAGAGTCCTACTCCCAGCCCCAGGCCCAAGATTCCCATCCCCACTGTGTCCAGGGGCTCCAGGAGGTGCTATTTCAAGGCAGATGACAAAGACCTGGGCTGTAGATCCACTGAGGGCTAAAGGCAATCTTCCCTCCCTCCCTCCCTCCCTCCCTTCCTTCCCTCTCTTTTCTTCCACCAGGCAAGGTAGGGAATTACTCGCTGAATCTCAGGGCTGGCCCAGGGACTTAAGCTCAGAGGAGGACAGGGCTCCCCAGTGGCTGCAGGTGTCCCAGCAATGACTCCTAGCAGAGGGCGTATTTGGGTTCAGTCTGGAAGACTGGGTGAGATTCCCAAACTACAGGGGGTGGGGACACACTCTGGGTGGCAGATTTGAGGAAGGGTCTGCAGATGAGGCATCCCCAGGAGATGACAATAAGAGCTGGTGTTGGGGCTGCTCCACTGAACCCAGAGCCCAGGCCTCAGTTTCCCCACCTATGGAGGAGTCCAGACTGGCTCAGTGGCAAGGCTCGGGTCAGAGGCCGCCACTCCCCTCCTGCCTCTCACAGCCTACTGGAAGGTCAGGTTTTCAGGCTCTGCTTATCCGTCGCCCGGCCTCCTCCCCCCAGGTAACCGAGGGAGCCTCCTCTTTGATGCGGCCACCTCCAGGCCCAGGCGTCAATGAGCCCTCTATATGACCAGTGGGGCTGCCGGGGCCTCCGGCCGGCCAGAGTGGGTGCGGTAAGGCCTGGACACACAGTCCCGCTGTGTGGGGCCGGCTCATGCCTGCCTAGACCCTGTGGGCAGTGGGGGGCTCCCAGGAATGCTTTTCCAGCCTGGGGGGCACTTTGGACAGGCAGGGTGGTCTGAGGAGACGGGTGTGTGCAGGGCAGCCTCAGAAGCCGCCGTCAAAGGGACCTAGTAGACGTGGCGCCAGGCAAGCGCCATAGTGGGCACGGAAGGGCTAGCGGTCAGTCCGTTCCTCTCCCAGGGATGGCGGGGAGGGGGAGGCCCCATGGACACATGTGCTCAGGGTGACCAGCTGTCCAGGGTTGCCTGAGATGAAGGGGTTTCCTGGGACATGGGGCTTTCAGTACTAAAACAGAGAGTCCCCTGTTATTGGAACTTCCTGGACCTTCGGAAAGGATACGGTGACTGACCTCTCTGGTCTGGGCAGCCTCCTCCCTGTCCGGTGACCTCTGAGTCAGACCATCTCAGCCAGACCTGCCCACGGCCATTTTGTCCACCCCCTGCCTCCACACAGACCCACCTCATACCCGAGAGTCCACTTTCCATTTCTCCCAGGCATCTTCAGGGGAGGAGCTGCCCGCCAACTCCAACCACTGCTGGGGGGACCTTGGCCAGAACCACACCATGCTCCCAGCCCTCCCCGTGGCTCCCAAGCCAGCTCATTCTTTCCTGCATCCACACCTTTGCCCAGGACCTTCCTTCTGCCTGGAACATCCTTTCCCTGTCTTTGTTACCTCTTCACCCTTAGGGACCCAGTTTCCAAGTCACCCCTCCAGAGGACTTGTTCTGTCTTCCACAAGGCTGGGCTAGTACCCCTCTTTGAACTCACATCCCTGGTTCTTCTCCCGTAAAACCTTTATCATGCCCCAGGCCCAGGGCAATTTTCTGTTGACCCATCTTTTTCTCCACCTGATGGTGAGCTCTTAGGATGGAGATCTTGACCCAGTCTCTCCCAAGCTCCCAGTACATGGCCATGCTCATGGTGTTCAACAAATGGAAAACGCTTATTGAGTAACTACTCTGTGCCAGGCATCACACTCCTTTAATTCTCTCCGTAGCTCTGCAAGGTTGGTGTAACCCCTACAGATGAGGAAACCAGAGAAAGAGAAGCGAAGTCACTCACGCAGGTGACGGCAGAGGGCAGAGGGCAGAGTCAGGACTAGGATCTGGAGAGCCTGGCTCTGAAGCCCGAGCTGGAATCTTGATCGTCTACACCGCAATAAGTTTTCGGGAAATGACTGACTGAACGGATGAACACCTTTGCCCCCCGAGCCCCCTTAAAGCCTACATGTGGCAGTTTGGGCCCATTTCCTCAGCTTCCCTCCCTGGAGGGGCGCCCACCTCCAGTGTCCCGGGTGAGCGTTTGCCTGTGGGGCTGTGAGTGAGGGTTCAGCAAAGGTGACCTGGTGTGAGGGGGTGCCCCAGGGGGTGCAGAGGAGGGCCTCGTGAGGCAGATTCAGAATGAAGGTGTGGCCCCCAACAGAGCTGTGCATGGGCACTCAGGGGTCCTCAGGGCCATTGGCCCATAATTGTCAGATGGGGAAACTGAGGCCCAGACAGAGGAAGGGACTTGTCCCTAGTCACACAGAGTGTCTGGATTACAGCTCTTAGGTCTCAGCTTCCCCATTTGTCACAAAGGGGAAATAAATCCCCCTTGTCCTGCCTGGGAGTAGACCCCAGGGAGCCCCTGTGCACTCTCACACCTTCCATTCCAGCTTCTAGAATTCCACCATCCATGCACCAGCCTTGAGAGTAAACATTGCCTTCTTCTCACCTCCTGCTCGTGTCTCTACTGCAGGATGGGAACCAAATGCCTCTCTACCCTTCTCCCACACCCCTTCTCTCCACAGTGAACTGAGGGAAGTTTCGTATCCCTTAGCACAAAATGAATACCCCTACTCTTTTAAGTCAGAGAAACCGAGAGGAGAGGGCTCGGCGGGAGTCGTGGGAATGTCGTGCACAAGCAGTCGGACTCTTCAGGGGTCTGGAACTCTCCCTTGCTGCCTCGAAGGCCCCTGTGCAGACGGTGGCACTGGCTGAGTACAGGTGCCTGAAGGCAGGGGCATGGAGGGGATGCTTCATTCTCAGCCTGTTTTTGCCAGTGAAGACAAAAGGGAAGTCATCTTCTGTTGGCCTATGGGGAAATTGAGGTAGTAGGAGCTTGGTGATAATTCTAGGGACCACCCTGGGTTGTCAGGTGGGGGAGACAGAGACACATAGGAGGCACCAAATGCAACTCACTTGTGCCCTTTGACTGATGAGAGAACAGGGACCCAGAGATGCCAAGTGGCTCAGACACAGTCCCACAGCACACGGGCGGCAGAGCCAGGTGGGGGACTGGGCTCCCCTGGCAGCAGTCCCCAGGCCTGCCTGAGAGGCACATCAGAATCGCTTTGGGGGATTTTCAAAACCACACCTGCCCAGGCCCAAACCCTAAAGATTCTGATTCCGCAGTCTGAGGTAGGAGCGGGGACTCCTCCGCAGCCTGAGGTGGGAACTGGGAATTGGGTGTTTAAAACTCTCTCGGGGTGGTGATCTCAGAAAACCCGCTGGCTCCATCACACTTTGCTCGGGGACTGAGGTGGGATGGCATTTGGCGGGCGCAGGTAGGAGGAAGAGGAGGCAGTGGGGGGCGAAGGGAGACCCTTCCCCTTCTGTTAAAAGCCTATGGACGAGAGAACAGCCCGATAAGATTCTGAGAACGTGAGACCCGGATGGACCTGGAGTTTTTGTCTGGCATGTAATTTAGGGGGTCTGTGACGCTGGGCCAGAGATAACGGTGTCTTTCCTTTTCCCGGCCTCTAGCTGAAATTTAGCGTCGTATTCCACGGCGATTTTCCACCAGTGGAAATCACAGGTGCTCTCTGGTCTCACAGGGCTGTCAGGGATGACCTGAAATATTGCTCATGCTCATCACAACTGCATGGCCCACTGCGGGGTCTTGTCACTCAGTGAGTTCTTGAAGAGGCACAGAGCGAGTCACTCACTATGTCACCAGCTTGCTTTCTGAGTTTGACAACGGTATTTCTGTCGCTTTCTTTTCCTTTGTAATCCTTTGGATTTCGTCTTATGCGTTTAAAAACGCAACTCCGAGGAGGAAGCTGAAGGTTCCCTGAGACTGCCAAGGGTCGGTGGCCCAGAGCAAGTTAGGGGCCCTGAAGGGGCAGCATGGGGTTGGCGCCCTGCAGATAGGACCCTGGGGCTGGGTCTCTTTGAGGAAGGAATTGGCAGCTAGAGCCCTGTGAGCCTCCAGGGATGGGATTTGGGAGACAGGCCCCCACGGCGAGCACGTCGTGAGCAGAACTGGACAGGAGAGAGAAGGTTGAAGAGGGGAGACAGGTCTCCATGAAAGCACAGGGAAGGCCCTTGAACCCCGACCCCAGACTCCAAGCCTCCCCACAGACCCCAGCCTACAAGGTGCCTTCTGCACCGCTGCTGGCCAGGATCAGCCCGTTCTGCCTGGTGGCCTCCTGTCTCTGGGCACATACGTGACATGTTGGGCCAAAGCCACCTCTCCCTTTGTGCCCTTCGTGCTATGGCCAGCCACCTCCCGGGTTCCAAGGATCAGGACCCAGCCCAGACCGACCGGGGCTCTAGCCCTGTCTCCCAAGGTTTCTTTGTTTTAAACCCTACATTTCTCCATCTTGCGCACGGAAGGAGAAATACAGATTACAAAGACCCGGCAAATGGATTTTATAAACTCTTATTTTCTTGCCACAGAACTGCCTTTAATTAGCTCCAAGGACTACAAAGGGAACAACGTTATAATAGCAGCAACTCTGAGGAAGCAGCCGCGGCTCTCGGCTCTCAGACCCGGGGCTGCCTGTTGTCATTGGCCAAAGCTAGGTTTGATGGGAGTGCCCCCACTTCAGGGCACAGCAGGCCCCCTTCTCTCCCTGACTCAGTCCCCATCGGCAGCAGCACAGCCTTTCTCAGCCTCACCAGGGAAGAGGAACAGGCCCCGCTCTCGGACAAGCCTTCCCAGAAGCCTACGAACTCAAACACCCAAATGTGCCTGGGTCCCTGCCCCGAGCCTGCCGCCCAGGCACCATCCCTGAATCACTCGGTCAACCAGCGACAGCGCAGGCCGATGGGCAGGAGGGCAGGCAGGCAGGCAAGCAGACCCACTTCTGCCTCTCTGCTGACTGCCTCGGCTGAGGAAAGGCAGCACCAGCCCCCAACCCTGAAGTTCTAAATCTTATGCAGCCCCTCTATTCTGGAGGCGAACCAGTCCGCAAGAACCATCCGAAGGCACTGCCCTTATACACAGTCCACCCTCGGCTCAGACAATGAGAATTCTACAAGCAGAGGGGACTCTATTTGGGGCACAGAGGGGTTAAGTAACTCCCCTCCTAAGGTCTCTCAGCAAGGAAGCCACTGAGCCGTGGGACTTGAGCTCAGGGACTCTTGATCCCCAGTCTCAGGTGTCACAGCCCCATCTGGGCTCCTGCTGGGGAGGAGGAAGGCAGCAGGGGGTGTCTGAGGCCAGGGTGCATCAGCCCTAAATGCGAGACAGAGGCAGGAGAAGTCTCCCCATTAGTCCCAGCCCCATTAGAGGCTCCAGGTTGGGGATCCCAGACTCCCTGTCCTTGCTGGGAGACACAATCCAGAACTATGCGTCCCCGCAGCCACCAAAAAAGGCAAAACCTGCCCAGAAACACTTTTTCCTCTTCCGTGGCCAAATCCACGAACTTTCTCAAGTTCTGTCCCCCAGCCCCGTGCGGGTCCAGCTTCAGTGCAACCCAGCTCTGCGCAGTTTTCTACAAAAGCCTGTGGCTTCCTTCTCCTCCCTTTGTTTCTGATACCCCAGGAGTTACACGCAAAATGTGGGCGGTGGTCTTCAGGAAGACCCCTGGATCCCACAGCTCTCCCCAGAAGCTGCCAGCAGTGACCTCCTGAGCCCAGGTGGGGAGTCCCAGGCAGGACAGGGGCTGGGGCTGCAGGCCTAGGGGCCCCGTTAGCGAAGCAGGAAGCCAAGGGTCCCTGAGAGTTCCCCTTGGCCCCTCTGAGGGCTGCACTTTGAGGTCTTGAGGTCTTGGAGTATCCATCGCCTCCCCCGCTTACTGTCTCCACCAGCGGAGGATAAAAGTGCCACAGCGATGTTCCACGCCAAGAGACCACAGAGGCCACCAACCCCTCTTCCCACCTCAGGCTTTCACAGGCCAGCAGATTTAGGCAGTGCGCTTGAGGGCAGCCGGGGCGGTCGGTGGAGGGACGTGGTCCGGGGCCTGGCCACAGCTCCCCACCCACGGCCCTGGGCAATCGTTACTCACCGCGGATGAAGGTCGGCGAGTAGGTCGGGAAGGAGTCAAAGATGCTGTTCGATGCCATGCCCCGCTCTGAAGAAGGCGAGAATTTTCAGCCCTTCGGGTGTTGAGTTGGGATTCGCTTGGTTGGCTGTTGTTTTATTTTTTTTCCCCCAGCTACTTTTGAAAATAAAAAGGGGGGGGTGTTGCTTTTTGTTGTTTTTTTGTTTTGTTTTGTCTCTTCTCCCCCCCTGCTGCTACGAAAAAGAAAAAAGGAAAGAACGCGAGAGTGTGTGTGAGTGAGAGAGAAAAAAAATCCCCAAGGAAAGTAAGTTTCTGTTTGTACCCAAGAATTTGGATTCCCGGTCCCACAGGAATGTCTAGCCACAAATTCTCAACAGAAGCGAATGCAGAGTGTATCATTAGATGGCGGGAAGGGGCTTTCGGCAGCCAGGGTGGAAGAGCTCCGAGGCTGACAGAGCAGAGCAGGCCCCTCCAGTGCCACAGGGAATGAATGAATGAGGCTTACCCTCGACAGAGCCCAGGCTGCGGTGGGTACGAGGGCGGCCGGGGGTGGGGAGCACCAGGAGCCAACCAGCTCCCGCGCAGGGCCCTGGAGGCGGCGAGGGCCTGGCCTTGTGGTTCTGTGGTTGAGGGACCAGGCCTTCCCAGTGTCAACCCAACCTCAGCTCACAGGATGCGAGGAGCCTGCTCACGGCCTGGGCTCATTGGCTGGGCCGCGGTCACCTGGGCCGTGATGTCACGGCCTTTTAGAAGATCTTGTGGCTGCCTCTCTTTTTGGAAAAGAAAAAAAAAAAAAAAGAAAGAAAGAAAAAAAGAAAGAAAGAGAGAAAGAAAAGTGATGGCTTTTATTTGTGGAGCTGGCCTCAGCACGCGGCCCAAGAAACAGAACTGAAAGCAGTTGGAGTAGGCGTGGCTGGGAGGGTGGTTTGGCTCCTGGGTGGGAGACTCCTTCTTAATTAAGGCCAGCATTGGCCTGGGTGGGCTGGGATCCCCGCGGGCCCCTCACCAAGTGCCCGGAGCCCGGATCCACCAGCGGCCGGAGAGCTCCCTGCCATGCCGCCTCGCCCCTGGGCTTCGGCTGACTCCCTGCCATTATCCACCACTATTGTTGTCAGGGACAGGTGTCCACATGTGTGGCTGGGTGGCACCTCTGGGGCTTTTATGGGAGCTGGGACTAAGTACAATGGGAAACACATGAAGTGGCATTGCCAGCACTCACGCCTGGCCTTGGCCTGCCCACCGAGAAGGGCCTTCCTGGTGAAACCTGGTGGCCTGGCCGCACTGGGAGGCCGTCTATAGGGCTGGGGGCTGAGGCCCCAGCATGTCATTCAGGGCTCTTGGCTCTTATTGCCCCCACCTGCACATCCCCTTGGGGGTCTCTGCCCCAGCCTGATGCTCGGGAGCTTTCCTGCCTCCGGGCCTTCCGTCATGCTGTTCCCCTCACCTGAAGCGCCCATTGTATCCTCATGTCCTTGAGGAGTCAAGGCCCGGAGAGGTTCAAAAGTAGAAAAGTCATGAAGATGATTGAATCCTACACTTGCATGTTCCCCGAAGTCATGTCAGGATGGGAGAAAGTGTGGAGAGTGGGGGAAAGGTGACGGCTTTTACCATTTCCCTTGTAAGCTCTACTCTCCCATTGCACAGGCCAGGCTTCGAGGCCCAGGGTGGTGACGCCAGCTTGTTTAAGGTCACGTGGTATTCTGGGATGTGATTGGAACTTCAGCCTCTGACTCACCAGCCCTGACCTTGGGCATGACACCAGAGTACCCTTCCATGCCCTTTAAATGAAGACTTCGGAAAGTCCCTCTGCAGCCCGGCCATCACCCCCTGGCCTGTCCCAGGGAGCCCAGGCTTGGGGCTAGACCCTAGCACCAGTCTCAGACTCACAGTGGACTCTGTAGGCCCTCAGGGGTGGGGGTGGGGAAATCCCTGGAGGAGGATGGGCTGGTCCAAGGTCCCAAAGAGACTTGTTTCCGCCCAGGGCACAGGTGCACAAGATGGCCTTGGAAACGCTCACTCTGAGCCTCATCTCGAGCCTCATGAAGATTCAGTCTTCTGTCCCTGAATGGTGAGTCGATTGGTGTTGAGGGTGGGGGTGGTGGGGACAAGAGTTCTAGCTTGGCCAGAGAGGAAGCAGGTTTACGGTGACAGCCACAGAGCTCTGGAGTCAGATTTGGTTTCCAGCCCCAGTTCTGCTGAATCTGAGCGGCCAGAACTTGGGGCAAGTCACTTCCTTTCTCTGGGCCTCAGTTTTTTTCCCTGTAAAATGGGGATAACACCTTCTTTGAAGGGACAGGCACGGAGTGAGGGCATCATAAACATTGGTTTCCTTGGCTGAGCCTCCATGACGCGATTTGGGCTCCGTTATGAGTCAGCTCAAGTAAGGAGCTATGACAGTCATGCGGGGGGAGAGGCTGCCCCGCCCCCACCCTGTGTCGTAAACTCATCAGCTGGCCAGCCTGCGTGGGACCATCGGGGGTCAGTGGCACGGGGGGAACTTGCCAAGGGGCCTTGACCTCCTGGTTGAATCTGATGCCTTTTGGAGTCAGCCATGTGTGAAACAGATTGGAGAAGGACAGCTGGGAAGACTCCCCTTACAGAGAAGCCGAAACTGCAGCCCCCAGAGGAGCAGAGACTCATCCAAGTTCACCCAATGAGTCAGTGGAACCCAAGCCCCTGCTTCCCAGCCCAGGAGCTGTTTCCACTCCACCAACACCGCCTCCAGTTTCGAACATACCACCCTACGTGCTTTGCTGTTTTTTCCACACCTAAGAGTGGGCCCCCCTAAGCCCCTTTAACTTGATCACCCTGAGGGGCTTCCCCATCCCTGGGAACCTGAGTCCAGGCCCAGGAATGGGAGGGAATTCAAGAGGCTGTGCAGGGCCTAGTGACGCATCTGTGCACCGAGTAGTTCAATGCATTCTCGGGGCAATGTGGCAAATGACAGCCAAGCTTGGTCCTTGCCAAGGATCATCCTTGCCAGGATCATAAGGGGTTTATCATCTCTACATGCCCCCTGATAAGTGTGTGCTAAGCTTTAAACAGCCCTGGGGAAGCAGAAAAGACAAGGAGGCTGAAACCAGCCATACCTGAAGCCTGCTTTGTTTCTTATGAACTGTGAGATCCTGGGCAAGAGGCTTTACTCTTCTGAGTCTTGGTTTCCTAGCCTGTGAAATGGGGCCAACGGTAGTGCCCACCTCCCAAAATCATAAAGAGGATTCAATGAGAAAATAATTGTGAGTGTGCTTGGCACATAGTAGGTGCTCAATTTCCAGGGACTCCCTTCCCTTGAAATTCTGATTGCGCATTCCCCTGCCATGCAGTGGGCAGCCAGGCTTCCTCTTGCTCTCCACTGAAAAAAACTTAAATCGGGTTAATAAAAAATGTGGTTGAAGAAGGGAATCATAAGAAATATTATATAAAAATGAAAGGGAATCATAAAAATAGGATCTTAAACCCTTCTTTTAGCTTTAAACTTATAAGTATGCATTAAATGGCCTTCCTCTTGTTCTTCTAGCTTAACAATTTCCAGTTTGGGTTTCTTTTTTCTTTTCTTTTCTTTTCTTTTCTTTTTAGAGACAGGGTCTTGCTCTGTTGCCCAGGCTGGAGTGCAGTGGTGCAATCATAGCTCACTGTAACCTTGAGCTCCTGGGCTCAAGCAATCTTCCTGCTTCAGCCTCTCAAGTAGCTAGGATTACAGGTGTGCACCACCACGCCCAGCTAATTTAAATTTTTTTTCTGTAGAGACAGGGTCTCACTATGTTGTTCAGGCTGGTCTCAAACTCCTGGCTTCAGGTGATCCTCTTGCCTCAGCCTCTCAAAGTGCTGGGATTACAAGTGTGAGCCCCCATGCCTGGCATAGTTTTGATTTATTTAAAGTGGAACATGAATGTAAAGACGCTAAGGAAGGAATGAGCATGCGGCATCATCTAGATTTTACTATTTCTTCCCATCCTTTACAACGCCCCACCCGTACCAAATTCAATTTATTTTTTAGCAACTTGCCTTCATTAAGTCTTCCCAGTTTTCATAGAAACAGAGGCTCCTGTTTGGCATCACACGATTGACCTCATGGTATTATCATTAATCAGAGTCCAACCAGGAAAACAGGAGCCACATTGAGTCCTGGAAGTTAATTCAGGGAGTGTTAGCAACACAGGTGAGGGACAAGCTGAGAAGCCAAACAGAGACAGTGAGGAGTCCCAGTGCCGCCCTTTGGGTAAGAGGGACACGGAGAGAGGCAGAGTTACCAGGGCCCCCAGCAGAAGCAGGAACTTAGTGGGCCAGTCTGGCATTTGCTAGAGTCACATGGAGACATCACCTGAGACAAAGAATAGAGGGAGAAACACCCCAGCTTCTCCCTTGCTTTCATTTTTCATCTCCCCTTAGTGTCTCCCATTGGTTGAATGTAGCGGGGACCAGCTGGCCAAGAAGCTTG